>NC_135479.1:216115089-216415089 GCF_052094955.1 Ictidomys tridecemlineatus | reverse complement strand
AACTTATGGGTGTTTACATGTATATTGTTCTTGATTTCAAAAGTGAAGTTAATGAGCTGGGGATGCAGCTCAGTTGGTAGAGCTTGCCTCACGTGCAAAAGGCCCTGGGTCCAGTCCCCAGCACCACACACATTCACACACACACAAAAAAAAGTTAATGAGAATGTTCCTTGTTTAATACAAGATACTACTGTGTGAACTGCATGGAAATGAGGTTTCATAAGCAAAGGAGCAGGGAGTAAAGCCTTAGGCCCACTATGTTCCAGATGTGGTGGCCTGTCTCACCTTGGCGTTCAGCAGCACAAACAGCGGGTGGTCAGGAGTGGTATGCGCTCGCCACTGCAGCACGTCAGCCAGGAACAGGAACTGCACAGAGGGCCCGGCTCAGCGCCTGCAAGACCTCCTGGCCTCGGGCCCCCTCCAAAGCCACCGTTACCTTGCGCGCCTGGTCGCTGTCCTCCAGGTGGGCCAGCTCCCTCCCTGAGGCCTGTGCGATTCTCTTGCCAGCCACCAGGTTCCCCACAATCATGGATGCAGGTCCGACCTCTAGAAGTGGTTCCCAGGGAGAAGCTGGAGCTGGGAATCAGGCTCACCCTGAGCCTAAATTCCCTCACACTTGTTATTCTGAAACACACCTGAATTCGACTTGAGTCTTCTCTAAAACACAAGTATTTGTAAAACCAGCTAAGGGTTTATGCTGATTGACAGAATCACTCATAAATATAAACTAAAGCACAATGAGAAACTGAGAATATGACATCTCTGACCTCAGCCAAATTCTTAACATGTTTTATCGTTTTACTGCATTTCTGTGTCAATCTGAACACTAAGTCTTCCTGGTGACATGTATTCATGTAGTGACATTCTATGTGATCCAAGAAGTTGGCTTGCACTCAAAGTCTACATGAGCAAGGCAATGACAAATCGCATGAACAGCTAAGCCAGCCGTAAGGTCAGGGATGGGCAACTTGGCCATTGAGAGACTCCTAAGGTCCTATGAAGCCGGCCACTGGAACAGGTACAGGGCTGTGGAAGGCAGCCTGGGGGCAGGTAGCAGGGCATGATGGTGGCCAAGAGGCTCCTCAGATCCCAAGGCCCAGGCCTGTTTCTGGGCCTCATCTCTGTCCCTAGGGAGCCACCTCCTAGCCATCTGAAGCTCAGGTGTGGGCCTTGGATTTGCCATTATCCTCACAGGTGAAATGGCCACAGTTCCTCAACTTTGGCCCAGTGCCAGCAGGCAGGGTGCTAAGCAACTGGCAAATGCTGGCTCTGGCCCTTGGGCCCAGCCCCAGGGAGTGGCAGCTACCACTGCAGGGTCTTCAGGGCTGGCCCCAGTCACAATGGGGCTGCTGGGCAGACTGACCTGGCTGCTTCTGACGGGGTCTGGGAAGGTTGGTCACGCAGGTGTGAGGGCACATCAGCACGTTGCAGGGGTGCAGGGTTCCTCCCAAGAAGCGCTGTCTGGTTTCAGAGATGTGGATCCCCCCGAGGGGAGCCTTGGGCAGGGTGTTAGCAGGGACCAGCGCCAGACAGTACACACCCACCTGGTGGATGCTGTCGATGGCCTGGAAGGGAAGGGCCCACTGAGCATGGGCTCCAGCCAGGCGGAGAAGCCCAGGGGACACCACACTGGACAGGAAACCAAGGCCCAGGGCTGCAGCACCAGGACTCCTCATGGAACGCTCAGAGCCCCTGGTCACTCAGAAAAGGGGGGAGCAGCTGATAGCCTAGAAGCACCTCAAACCAGGACAGACAATCAGACCCTCCTGAGGGCTTTTAGGCACCTGGAAAGGTCAGAGGTACCCAGGCTTACGCCAGAGGTGGGCAGGTCAAGGTCAATGGATGGAGCAGGTACCTGGATTCTGGGCAGTTTTTAAAGCCTAAGGCTGAGTGTGGTGGGAACTGAACCTAGAGCTCCTCAGCCCAGCAGAAATGGCTGGTGTGGTCACACCCAGAGACGGGTCGGATCCAGAGACACTCGGATCACACAGCCAAGGGTGGACACATACTAGACCTCCAGGTATCTGGTGGAATCCAAAGCTGGAAGGCCCAGTAAGAAACCTCTCTGTCTTGCTGGGCATGGCACTATACATCTGTAATCCCAGCAGCTGGGGAGGATGAGGCAGGAGCCTCTCAAGTTCAAAGCCAGCCTCAGCAACATAGCAAGGCCCTAAGCAGTTTAGCAAGACCCTTTCTCTAACTAAAATTTAAAAAAGGGCTGGGGATGTGGCTCAGTGTTTAAGCACCCCTAGGTTTAATCCCTGTACCAATAAAAAGGAATCTCTCCATTTTGAATACCTCAGCAAGGAGTAGCTGTAGATGCTTCAATATTAGATTTTTTTAAGCTTTCACTGATGTTACGGTTTGGATCTGGAACGTCCCTCAAGAGCTCACGTGCTGGGCGATGCCCCAGTGTGCCCAGGGAAAACACTAGCCATGAGGGCTGGGACCACACCAGCGGCTCGTCCACTTGACGCATTAAAGACTTGCATTTACTGGGAGGTGGGGAAAACCACACGCAGGTGGTATGGCCGCAGGAGCATGGTCTTGGGGACAGCACCTGGCTCCAGCCCTGTCTCTGGCCTGGCCCCCTTCCTGGCTGCCATGAGCCAACAGCTCTCCTCTGCCACACCCTTCTGCCGTGCTGTGTCTGTCTTGGGGCCAGCTGACCATGCACCAAACCTCTGAAACTCTGAGCCAAAATACACCTTCCCTCCTCTAAGTGGTCAGGTCTTCCGTCACAGGGACAGAAAGCTGACAAACTGGCAATACCGTCTGCACTGCGGCTGCAGCTTCCCTGCCTATTTGACACCTCGACCAGCTCCGTGTGCTCCTCTGGATGCTGTGGGGTGTCAATGGAATCCCGGCTCTATTCTTCTGCCTTCTCTCCTTATCCTTCTCTCCTTGCTGCTGCTTTTCTCTCCCTCCCCTTCTGCTTCCCTTTTTCTGCTGCTCGTTCTTTCTGTCCCTAGTTCAATATTAATTTTACTTTCTCTACTGATTTTTCCAGCCTATTGTAGGGCATTACTGCCCCGTCGCCCTTTGGACTAGGGGAGCTGCAGTGCACATCTCTGATTAGTGTTTGTGGCCCCCCAGCATGCTATCATTCCCAGGTGGCCACCTCCTGCAGCTGGCCACCCCCTCCTGGCAGGCAGGGTGCGTCCCAGTACTGTGAACTAAGTAGGGGTGCATGGACACAGAAACAACCCAGGCAGGACAGGGCACAGGGCACGGCTCACTACAAAGACCCTCACTTTAAGGTGGAGGAGAAGCCCACCCCAGCAGATATGCACAGCTCCACACAGAAACATAGGAGGCCTGAGAAAACAAGGCACTAGATGCCTCCAGGAACAACCCTGGATGCTGCAAAGTCAACTGCTGAAGCAATGAATGAAAATACCTAAGGAATGCACAAAGGGAAACAAAATAGGTACAAAGTAGGTACAAAAGAGCATTTCAATAGAGAGACTATGAAAAGGAGCCAAACTCAAGCCCTGGAAATGAATGCTCAGATAATCAAATAAAAACCCAGTAAAGGACTGGGTCTGTAGCTCATGGCAGAGCATTGCCTAGCACGTATAAGGCACTGGGTTGGATCCCCAGCACCATATAAACAAATAAAATAAAGGCATTCTGTCCATGGAGAACTACAAAAGAAAAATGAAAGAAAAAAAAAACAGTTAAAAGTCTCACCAATAAACTAGATCAAGCAAAAGATGGAATTTCAGGTGTAGAAAACAACTTGATCACAGAGACAGCAAAAAAGAAAAATTAGAAACTCTGTAGAATGTACAAGAACTCTAGCCAGGCACGGTGGCACACGCCTGTGATCCCAGCAACTCGGGAGGCTGAGGCAGAAGGATCACAAGTTCAAGGCCAGCCTCAGCAACTTAGCAAGGCTCTAAGTAACTTAGTGAGATCATCTCTAAATAAAAAATAAAAAGGCCTGGGGATGTGGCTCAGTGATTGAGCATCCCCCTCATTCCCCAAATGTACAAGAACTCTAGAGCAACACGAAGAGACCTAACTTAAGATTCAGGAAACTTTCTGAGCCTTGAGAACCAGACAGACATTCTCCAGGTGGCCATCATTGAGATGTATATTACTCAAGCTCCATGTGTTCTACAGTTTGTATCATTTTTCTTGTTGCTAATTTCTAATTCATTTCTTTATGGTCCAATAAGATAGAAGCAATTATTTCAGGGGTTGTTTTTATTTTATCTTTTTCCTTGCATTTGCTAAGACTTGCTTTGTGGTCTGATAGATAATCTATTTTGGAGGAAGTTCTCTCAGCAACTAAAAGGAAGTGTCCACTTTTTGTTGGATGAGGTAGTCTGTAGGTGTCTCCAAGTCCATGTGATGACGAGTACTGATCCTGCAGGGCGTTGATTTCCATCAGAAAAGCCCCTCCATTAGTGAGGATGGCACACTGGTGTCAGCCATTGGTGCTGTATTGGGTTCTATCTGCCCCTTGTGTTGAGTAGCATCACTTCATGAAGCTGGGTCATTGAACACACAAGACGCAGCTGCATCTTCTTGGACGGCTCCTTTGTCGACAGTAGTATCCTCTCTCTCCTCCCATGGCTTTGAGATTCCATTCACAGGGATATTGTTTTCCTTCTTTCGCTTCCAGTCTGCGGACGTCTTGCCCACAGGTGGGCTTCTTGTAGACAACACAGAGCAGAGACAGGTTTGTTTGTTTGTTTTTAAATATTTTTAGTTGTAGATGGACATGATAACTTTATTTTATTTATTTTTGTCTGTGGTGCTGAGGATTGAACCCAGTGCCTCACGTGTGCTAGGCAAGCGCTCTACCGCTGAGCCAACCCCAGCCCTCGAGATAGGTTTTTAAATCCAGTCTCCCACTGTATGTCTTTTTTAGTGTATTTTTCCATATTTTATGGGCACATTTTAGTTGTGCCTAATGGTGTGACTTGTTGATATATGTTAATACACGCACACAATATCAACTACTTGATCTGGCCAATATCAGTGACCATGTGCGACCTGTAACTGGAGGGTTAAAGATCATACACGTCAGTGTTTTTCTAGAGCGCTGTGTATTACTTCTTGTCATTTTGTTCCCTTTCTGAAATTTAATTTGCTCTTCATTTCACTTGCTTCTCTACTCTTACAAGGTTTATTTTTCCCCATGCCCTTCCGGTTACTTTTATCCTCCTCATCTATTTTTAGAATCCTTTCTGGCACCTTCTGCAGTGCTGCTTGGTGGCGACAGTCTGTGATTCTTCCTTGGTTCTGAAGGATATCGTTGCTGTGCAGAGCAGTCTAGATGGGCAGTCATTTTTTTCAGAGCTTGAGATACGCCATGCATGCCCCTCTGGGCTCTCGGGTTCGACTTTCTCTCTTACAGTTTTAAATTTTTTTCTGTGATATGCGTTTTTGGCATTTTAACTATAATGCACAGTAGAAAGGTTCTTTTCTGGTCTTATCTATTTGGGGTTAGGGTTAGGACAAAAATCATGTAATCATCTTAACAGATGCAGAAAGAGCCTTTGACAAAATTCAACATCCTTCAAGAGAAAAACCCTACAGAAACCAAGGATAGAAAGAACCTACCTCAACATAACAAAGGCTATATGTAACAACCCCACAGCCAACATTACACCGAATGAGGAAAGACTGAAAGCATTTCCTTTAAATCAGGAATGAATAAGGATGTCTGCTCTCACCATTCCTATTCATTACAGTAGTTAAAATTTTAGCCAGAGCAATTAGGGAGAAGAAAGAAAGGAAAGGGATAAATAAGAAAGGAGGAAGTTAAATCATCCCTATTGGCAGATATTATAATATGCCCAGAAGACCCTGAAGACTCCATCAAAGGATTCTAGAGCTAACAAATTCATCAAAGTAGCAGGATACAAAACCAACATACAAAAAAAAAAAAAAAAATCAACAACTTTCCTGTATACCAATAATAAACTCATGAGAAACAAATCAGGAAAATAATTCCATTCACAATAGCCTCAAAAAAAAAAAAAAAAAAACCTAAACAAAAACCTAGGAATAAATCTAACCAAATAGGTGAAAGATCTCTACAAGGAAAAAGAAACAGAAGAAGAGAACATAAGATGAAAGATCTCCCATGGTCACGAACAGGCCTAATAAATACCATTAAAATGGCCATATTGCCAAAAGAAACCTATAGATTTGATGCAATTCCCACCAAAATGTTAATGTTGTATAATATTCTTCACAGAACTAGAAAGAAAATCCTAAAATTCATACGGAAACAAAGACCCAGCCTCCAGGGAGGGGAACGTGGGCTGCCACACAGGTGTCTACGCCTGCTACCTGTGGAATACTGTACTGCAAAGACGTCAAAGAGGGAAATGACACTGCAGTGTGGGGTCCTGCGACCTCTGTGGCAGGCACTCACCCCAGTGCCTCGGGGTGCCCTTCCCAAGGACCCACCTGCAGCACGCGGCTCATCCACTGGAAGCTGTCCTCCTCAGAGGCGTCGGGCCGCTGCTCAGCCACCAGGACAATCCGGTCATCATGCAGCACGGTCACAGAGAACACAGCAATCCTGAGGGAGGACCAGGCAAGAGTGACCACACAGCAGAGGGCACAAGTGCTTTGCCCTCACCACAGTCAGCAAATGCACAGTGACCCATCCTAGCCTCTTTGGGGCAGGGGAGAGGCCCAGCATATGACAGGAGAGCCCTCAGCACGGAGCATCAGCACGGCCCCTGTTCCGGCCCCTGTTCCAGCACTGATGCGGGTGCCTCACTGGCTGGTGCAGGTCCTGGTCAGAAGCTCGTGCATCCCTCAACCCCGGGCGCTCCGCTCTGCACCGGCTCACCTGTCGGCTCGCTGGGACAGACAAGCGTGGGCCTGCCCGACTTCTGGCCTCTGCGATCTCACCATCTCCTCCCCTGCTGCCCTTTCCTCCTACCTTTTCCCCGGGCAGTGAGAAGCGGGTCTCCCACCAGACCCCTCCTGCTCGAGGCAGCAGTCCCTTCTGAGCTTTTACGGTACACGTTCTCGTTCTGCCCTTTAGCAGCACACACACTCTGCACAGATCCCATGCACACCACAGCAACACACACATGCACCACACACACCAACCCACACACCTGACACCCCCCGCGGTGCTTCTATCTGAGACCTGGCCCAGTATGTCCCTCACTGGCCTCTCCGTAGCACATCCTAATGCACTTCTCTTAGTGCCTTGTCTCACAGTGTTCTCGATACACCTTGTTTTGGGGTAAGATCGCTGAGGCTCCCGTGCTGGGGAGACATACTTCGCTGAAACCCATGCTGGTCCCTGTGCTGCCTGAGGTGTCTGCCTGGCTTCCTGGCACAGCAGCCCCTGCGCCTGCCCCGCCTGCCCTGCCGTCCAGCACCCCTTCCCACAGCCACCACCCGAGGCCCTCCTCTCCTCACCCCTGCAGCCTTTGAGCTTTCTCTCTGCACTCTGAGCAGCTTCTTATCTGGCTTGCCAGGTGTCCCTCCCTGCCCAGCTGTCCTCATCCATCTAGTGTGTCTTTTTCCAAGAGCACACACAGGCCATTGGCTATGGCTTCGCTTTAGGACCCTGTACTCCTCAGCCCCCTGGGGGCCAACAGCCTCCCTGCCCCTGCCGACCACCTGGCTGGCATCACTATGTCAATTCAGGTGGCCGCTGCACAGGCTCACCTGAGAAGCAGGTGAGGCTACCTGATGCCATCCTCCCACACACCTGCACCCACAGGGTCCCCGCGAGGGGCACGCTGTTGGCAAGGCACTTGCACCCAGGCTGGGGCTGCGCTTCCCTACAGACAGGGGCCCACACAGCCTGCCTTGAGGGCCTTTCTGAGTGGGGGGCTTCTCTAGACCCGACCTAGGGAAGGGCCAGCGGTTCACCTGACAGAATCCCCTGACGACTCCTTTCAGGTACAAGGGCAGGGCTTGGCCTGGCTCACAGGGACCTTGTCTGAGTAGCCAGAGGTACTCCTCTGGGAAGAATAAAACCTGGAGTGGGGGCCAGCTGAACAGACCCTGAGGACAAGGGCTCCTCCAGGACAAGGAGGAGCTGGAGGGAATCCCTCCCAGAGACGCAGCGAGACCCACTAAGTTCCTCCCTCACCACATGCAGAGAAGCTAGGCAGACCGTCACCTGGCAGCAACGGCATCGCGCCTGTCCCGTCTCACTGCACAGGAGTCAACTGTGGGCTTCTCTTTTTCCGTCTGCGTTTCTAAGGTCGGAGGAGGCTGAACCTGGTCTGTCTCCTCACCTGCCCAGGGCTGGCTGACCCTTGCCCTCTGCCCCATGATATGCCTACCTGGGCCTGGCTCTCTTAAGGAAGTGAACAAACTCCTTGGGTAGTGCAGACATCAACTCTGGTATCGCTGTTGCAAACACTTCTATTTTCCTTTGTGATGTTTTTCTGATATACAGAAATTCTTAGGTTTTGCAAACCTAGATTTACTGGCTTTCTTTCCACTGCACTGACTTCCCAAACGTTAACTGGAGGGGATCTGAAACCCACGGCGCAGGGTCTGCAGCGCATCACCTGCCTCTGTAGACAAACTTCATGGGCTCCACGGCCAGAGCGGTGGCCACGACGTCATCTGCATTGTGTCGGCGGACTCCCACGACCATCAGCCCGTCGAGCTTGCCCACGACGAAGACCAGGTTGTCCTAGGGAGGGGTGTGGTCAGCCCCACCTAAACCCAGTGCCTCTCAACATAGGGTGCAGAGCGTTATGGCGAGCAATGGCTGCAGGTGAGGGCTACAGGTGAGGGGCTACGGGTGAGGGAAGCTGCTGGGAAGGTGTGGCGGCCTGGGGGTAAGCCAGGCTCCGAAGGGCTTCAGGTCGTGGGTGAAACCCCGTAAAGGACACTGGAAGCCACTGGCTGAAGGCAGGGTTCCTGAGTGTGGGACCTGATACCCTGGGCTGACCATCCTGTCACAGGCACTGAGCCCCACAAGGCGCATGCCGAGCAGCACGCTGGCCTCTAGAGACCCATGAGCTGACAGTGGCACTCCCCTCCCCAAGCAACGACACCTTCATGTCTCCTGGGAGCAGGGAGTGAGTCCACACCCTGCTGAGAATTGTGGGGTCAGACGTTACAAAGCAAATCTAAATACTTCAGACACCCAAAGTGGTAAAGAGCAGCATCATGCCCATGCACCTGGCACCCTGGCCCACCTCCAGCAACCCCCAGGCTGCGTATGGTCTGCAGATTGGTCTCACAGGGGTGTGGACAGCCCTGCACACAGATAACACCACATGTAGGCACGGTCAGCATGACCAACTGGGGCACACAGAACTCAGGGGAAGTGTCCCTTGCCCCCACCTGGTCCACCCCAACTGCCATCTTGGTTCAAGAGGACATACTCACAGGCCCAATGAAGCCCAGCAGGCCTGTCCTGGTGAAAGGCCTCTCAGAGACAGGGGCTCCTCCTACCGTGACAGGGACAGTCTGTACAGAGCAGGAGAGGTCAGGCTGTGGACTGGTGGGCAGGTGAGACCCCCCACCCTCCATAACACAGAGCTGTGAAAATGCCTGTGTTTTGTGGAGTGAGAGACCGCAAGGCTGCGGCCTGGACTCCCAAGGTCCCTGGCCTCCTGCCCTGTTTTATGGGTCGGATTCCTCCCTTGCCTGAACGGTTCCTGAAGCAGGGCTCAGGCGGCCCTCACGTCTACGTCTGCCCGGTGCCTGGCTATACCTGGCTGGCCTCACCAGACTTAGTATGAGCAATGAGTGTCGTAAAGAGGCAAACTCAGCAGAGGCCTCTCTAGGCCTTCCTGCTGGCCAGGCTGTCCCAGCCTCCCCTGTTCAGGGTAGAGTGCACCTACAGCAGCAATCGCGGCCTCCGGTACCCTGCACCCCAGGGCCCCATCAACACCAGTGGGGTCTTGACTTCAGCACAAAGACCAGGAAAAGGCACAAACCTCAAACACACTTTTTGTGATTCCAGGTAATCCGTAGTATGCTGTTCCAGTTGCACTGGAACTAACACAGATCTCTCCAACTTCATCAGTCTTGCAAAGATATGGGGTACCTTCAACCTTCACAACACACACACTAGCTAAAAAGAGAAAGACATTCAAGGCCATGAGTAAAGAATTTATGTAAGCGGATCACCCACAAAGCCCTACTTGCTGCTGCCATATTTGAAGTTACAGAAACATGACAGAAACCACAAGTTCTTGTAAGACTTATGATGTAAATGTGTGAGACACACTCCACCTAGTTATTAAGTCTTCCCATGTCACATGACACTAGTTACAGGCAGTAGAGGGCCAGGATGAGGTCTGTGGTGAGTGCGTGCGAGCATGCCTGAGGCCCTGGGCTGTGTTCCCTGCGCCACAAAAACAGAAGGCAGAGGAAGGGCAGTGTGAGGTGACTTCAGAGCACAGCAGGTCGCTAATATAATAGCCCTGTCAATAGGACTGGCCTCTCAGGTGACAGAAGCTGGAGGCACAGCCACAGTGCAGGAGGTGCCAGTGTGGCTCACCAGCCTGGGGCGGAGCTCCAAGGCCACAGGCTCAGACATGCACAGAGACACACATTGCCACAAGCCACTTCATACGACCGTGGACACGGACACCATGGGGGCCACACAGTGGGAGGCTATGGAACTGCCAGAACAAGAATCACTGGGACTGTTCACGTTGGCCGGTCCACACACATGGGCACAGCCAGGGCCCACAGAGGGGCCCAGAAAGTAGAGTAATGCCTAGGGGGAGTACTGCGCACACAACACCTGGGAGAGCACCATACACACAACACTTGAGGGGGCATGTGCACTCACACCTGGGGGGCACTGTGCATACTCACACGTGGCAGGGGGTGATGTGCACACAACACTTAGGGGAGCACTGTGCACACAACACCTGGGAGGGGAATGTGCACACCACACCTGGGGGCACTGTGCATTCACCCCTGGTCAGGTGTTGTCCATGGCTCTCCACTGGAGCTCCCAGCACTGCACCTGAGAAGCCCAAGCCTGTGCAGACAGGCTGCAGGGAGGGCTGCAGCCAGGCCAGGATGCCAGGTAGCCTGCACGTCCTGTAACCTGACACAGGCAGACAGCACGGGGACAAGGGTGACTGGATGCCTCTAGACATCACCAAAAGAGCAAGATAGCTGCCTCTGGGCCCCAGTAGGCTGTCACAGAGGTGGCAACCTCAGAGCCAGGGACTCGCCGAGGGCCTCCAGGGCCAGGCTCCACACTGCTTCCTCAGTGAGACTGCACCCTGGACATGCTGCTCGCCTTCCTGCTTGCTGCACTGCCACGGGGCTGTGATCCCCACATTCCCATGGCCTCTGGCCCACAGGCCAACTCTGTGGGAGGGCACGGGGGCCTCTCTGGAAGCCACAGGAACTTCTGGGATACCTCCTCACCAGCCTCCTCTCACAAGTGCCCCTCGGGAATATTGACAGCAAGTCACTGGCCAGCGTGACCTCCTCCAAGCCTCCGCACAGGCACCGGGCCAGGAGGCATGAAGCTCGGGCCAGCACTGAGCACCACAGCATGACCACAGGTCGACTTCACTGGCCACCAGAACGGCTGTGTTTCACCTCGTCCCCCAACTTAGCAGAAAGGGAGGAAGAGGTCGAAAAGCACTGTACAGATGGAAAGCAGTCTGAGCATCCTGGACGTGGACATGCTTCCAGAGCACCGCCCAGGCAGCCTGTGTCGGCTGCAGCGGCCAGCTGCTCTGGTGGCCTTACCTCCAGGCATCACTTGGCCCACATCCTGGACAGTGAGGACAGACAGCTTCTCCTCAGTGTCAACTCTGACCACGCCGTAGCTCAGGCCATGCATAGACAGCACAGCTTTCCTTGGAGGAGGTCCCCCCAGGTCAGGCGGCCTGGAAATAAGAGCACCAGCAGGCTGGCTCAGGGATGGCACCCACCTGGCCAGCAGCCCCAGACCACAGCAAAGCAGCTGCTCGGTACCAGGGACCATCAGACTGTTTCAAAACTCCTGGGACAGAGAGCCCTGATGCGCCTCCATCCCAGAGAAATGGCACCGTGACTTCCCAGGGAGGACATGAAGGTGTCTCAGGGGGCTGGGGCTGTAGCTCAGTGGTAAAGTGCTTGTCTAGCATGTGTGAGGCCCTGGGTTCGATCCTCAGCAACACGTATAAATACGCAAATAAATTAATTAAATAAAGGTCTACTGACAATTAAAAAAAAAAAAAGGTGACGTGGCTTCCACGTGGGTGATCTCAGGATGCTTGCTGGAGTCGCTCACAGAGGCTGAGGCCACATGCATGAGGGCGCTTGAGCAGCCAAGAAGAGCCACGAGGTGGCCTGGACCTGCACACTGCAGAGCCGCCACCCCCTCCCCACACAGCACAGAGGCTGAGCAGAGCGGCCCACAGCCTGCCCACGGGAGCACCAGGAGACCCCAGCCACTGGAGCCACCAGTGGGCAGAGCCTGGGCAGAGCCTGAGGAAGCCAGCACAGCACTTGCTCAGGGAGGAAAGACGACAAGCTCAAGAGAAACAGGTCTCCCAGAACAAAGGAACGAGGGGGTCCAGTGTGAAGGGCAAAGGCACTGCTTTTTCCTTTTTTAAATCATTTATTTTTTCTAGTTTGTTAATATATAAGGGCAGAATGCAGCTCACTTCACATGGCACACACAGAGCACAGTTTTCCACGTCTCTGGTTGTACACAGAGTATTTTCACACCATTCGTGTCTTCATAGATGGACTTGGGGTAAGGATGTCTGACTCACTCCACCGTCTTTCCTACCCCCACGCCCCCTCCCACCCCGACCGTTCCCTTTGCCCAATCTAGAGTCCCTCCGTTCCTCCCATGCCCCGCCATCGCCATTATGAGTCAGCATCCTCATATCAAAGAAAACACTCGGCCTTGGGTTTTGGGGGTTTGGCTTCTTCACTTAGCCTGATACTCTCCAACTCACCCATTTACCTGCAAGTGCCATGATTTTATTCTCTTAACGCTGAGCAATGTTCCACTGTGTTTATATACCAACAGAAACAAGTCACCCCAGAACAAAGGGGTTTCTAATGCTACCTTAGGACACAGGCTGCTCCACAGGCGGTATCTGTGAGCACCTGTGCCTGCACTGAGGTAATTCTGCAAGGACAGTGCTGGAGCAGGAAGCTAATGAAGACCCTCAGCTGTGGGTAACGGCCTGCAGCCCACAGGAGCTGCTGGGCAGGTTGGGCATGAGGAGGAGGAGCAAAGTAGCATATACACGGGACACAGGAGGAGCCCAGAGCCAGGAGCTCAGGTGTATGTGGCCTCCCAGCACCACTGACCATGCTGCCACAGACCACCATGGCAACAACCAGGTGGTGGAGGGACCTATGAGGGTCGGGGCTGGCACCTCTCCAGGCCCATCCTTGGCCTGTTGCGATCAAGGGACAGCTCATCAGGAGTATGTTCACTGAGGCCAAGGGTGCGATGGCAAGACTGCCTGGGGAGGAAGCACTTAGGAAAGCACATGCCCGACACCGCAGGGTCCCACACAGATGAGGGAGCCACCCCCCTACGCCCAGCATGTGTCTGGGCTGCAAGGGGCTGGGCCCGAGCGGCACTGCTGCACAGCAGCCTGGAACCCTGAGGTGCCAAGACGTTAGGACAGACCCCTACTGTGGAAGGTTTTGGGATGGGCTTACCTGCGGATGGCAACCGTCAGGGCCTCAGGAGAACTGGCACAGGGGCAGATGGCCTCTGGCCTCAAGCCTCGGGACTGGAAGACGTTGAGGAAGGCATCGCAGGAGGATATGGACCCTGGGGAGCAATGGCATGATGTGAAGGCACCGGGGGATGGTAAGACTCTAGGCCACAGCCCTGGCAGATGCACCTGCCAGCCAGGTCCCCCTGAGCACACAGCCCCTCTAGGAAAGGCCACCACCACAACTCAGGGCAGCCTGCCTGCAAGGTGGGCTGTGTGCAGGAGGCACATGAAGCACTTCCAGTTGTAGCAAGTCAGAGGCTTTCCCCAGCCTCGCGCTCCTTAGAGGCTTTGCCCTCCCTGTCTTCTCATGGACAGTGGTGGACGGTCCTTGTGCTTCATGTCCTGGGCCAACAGAGTCGGCTGAGGGATGCCTGTGGCCCAAACATTCTGCCGCACCAAGACCATGCCGGGCACTGATGGCCCGTGGTGCGGGCGCACCCAGCTCCTGGAGGAGCCTGAGCTGTGCAGTCTGCATGCTGGCAGCAGGACTACCTCTGCGCCCTAGCCCTTGGCTTTTCCTCTTCTTGGGAGGGTCCTGTCACAGCCAGGGATGGCAGGCTTTACGAGTGGGTACTGGTGATGTGTGATGTCAGCTCCTGCCTGCTCAGGGCTTGAGTCAGCATGGCCTTGTGACCACCCACGGATTCACTGCCAACCTCTTCTACCTCAGGGGTGCACAGAAAGGCAGGGCCACCCACAGGGCCCTCAGCCTTCACACTCTGCAGAGGAAAGAGGATGGCCACATATTGTTCAGCACCATAAGGGAGGAGGGGACATCAAGAGGGACCAGAGAGTGGAAGACACATGGGAGCCCAGACAGCTAGTGGTAGGGCAGGGCTGTCAAGAGGAGGTAGCCCTGGAAGGAGTGGTGAGCTCTGACTTGGTTTCAAGGACCAAGGTGCCAACATGGCCTCTGGCCTCAGGACTGCTAATGGTAGGCTGGGAAGGAGGAGGTAGCAGCACCCCAGGACTAAGGCAGGCCCCATTCAGCTCCAGGGTGAACCAAGGAAATGAGAGGGTTTGGGGTGCTCTGTGCCCCACCTGCTCTCTCACGGCAAGGGACTCGGAGACCTTGGCTGATACAAGTTCAGTCAACAAGAAACTTCTGCCACCTGGTCAGCAGGCACAGGCCACACGACAGCCCTGCTCTGCAAGGGCCGCCTGAGCCTGCTCCAGAGTCCCGGCAGCCTCTGCAGTCCACCAGTGTGCACAGGAAGGTCCGAGGGCTCGGGCCACAGCCTCAGGACCTCCGTCTGGGGCCACATGGGGCGGGACAGGCCTGCACGCAGGAAGAAGAGCCACCCCAGCTGGAGAAGCTGGGCCAGGAGCCAGAGCAGTGGGGACAGGCCAAGGAAGAGAGGACCCCGTCGCCTGCAAAAACCTGGTGCTCTCTTAAGGAAGACGACACGACAATCCCAGAGACTCTCGAGGTCAAAGCCAGCCTCAGCAAAAGCAAGGCGCTAAGCAACTCAGTGAGAGCCTGTCTCTAAATAAAATACAAAACAGGGCTGGGGTGTGGCTCAGTGGTCAAGTGCCCCTGAGTTCCATCCCCAGTACCAAAAAAAACACAAGACGACAAGTCAAGTTGCGTTCTGTGGATGGTCAAAACCGCTTCTAAAGTCGGCACCTTGACCAACAGGCCCGAGACGTGCGGTGCAGCGGCAGTAAGCACAGGTGCCAGGCACATCCTAGACATTTGTGTTTTACTTGACACTGACATGAAAGGGGCTTGATTTTGTTTCTCCACAGATTCTACTTCCAGAGGGTATCCAGACTCCCTGGAGAGCCCAGGTCTGCGGAAGGGGACACTGAGGGCTGGCCTACTCACATGGGTTGGCCCCATCGGCCACAATCAGCATCCGCAGTGAGCTGAGGCTGACATCCCTCTGCCCTCGCTGAGCCAGCAGAGACCAGTGCATGTCGCGGGACTTCACCAGCGCAGCCCGGGCTGCAGAGAGAGAGAACATGTGCTGCAGGGCGCAGCCTCCTCCTCTGGCTCACCTCCTCCACCCATGCAGAGGCAGGCCCAGGGGGTCGGGGCCTGCGTCCAGCCCCTGTGCTGCCTGCAGCTTTCTCTCACAGCTGCCTGACCTACCCACAGCTTCTCCTCAGAAGTCAACAGACTCAGAGCCACCTCCACTTCACTGTGGTCTGGAGCTCCTCTTTGCTCTGCACACACTTGCCTGTGTGGCCTCATACGTCTCTCCCAAGTTGCTAGCCCTGGTTGATGACAGCCCACTGTCTGCACCGCCGTGCTGCCTGCCCTGCCAGGTTGGCCAGCCTCCAGGTACAGAGGAGAGGGAAGCCTGGCTAGGTCTGACTCCACCCCTTCCTGCAGGCTTCAGTTCCCTCAGTAAAGCTGGATGAACAGACAGCTGCGGTCAGACACTGCTCGGAACATACCCCACAGCATACTCTGTCACCACAAGCAGGACAGGGTGACACAGTGCCCAGGAGAGTCTGGGCCTCGGGCATGCGGCTCTACCAGGCACACAGGGGAGGTCCGAGCCGAGCCAGCAACCTGTGCCACGGCCTCTGCCATCCTGGGGGCACACTGACCACTGGGGTCGGGGAAACAGGGCCCTGCTGGTAGCCCCATCTCATCACAAGTCATTCCACCTATCAAAGCTTTGTCACTGGTCACTTCAAAAACCCTAAATTCAGATGAAGAGCATTCAGATACTAAGCTCAGTTGCTCCTTTCCAAATGGCTGCTGCCTTGCACAGGCTGACCTGCTCGGCCAAGGGCTACCTGCACCCATGGTCCTACTTTCTGGCTTTATTGTTTGTAATGCACAAACGCAGTTCAGAGACGTCCAAGAGGGTGGTGCGCAGCATGGTGCTGTACCTTTGTAGGAGCACACTTTCTGGATCCAGGAGAGTGGGTTGGCTTTCATGAGCGCGTACGGAATGCTGACCACATGCATCCTGTTCATGACACTCTGCAGGAAAAACAGACCCACTGGGTGAGTAGCACAGCCCTGCCAGAAGCCAACAGAACAGCGCATCCTCACCGCACTCCCTCAGGGCCCAGCACATCTCTTGGAACAAGACAAGACAGCCAACAGCACTCACCGTCAACACGCCGTGCCACAGACCAGCATCCCTCTTGAAGTCCAGCACGTTTGTTAGCGTTTCAGCTGAAAGCACACAAGGGGGTTAACAACCAGCAGCTGTGTTCCTTTTTCTCTCTTTTGGTACTGGGGATTGAACCAAAAGGCCAGGATCTCTCTTGCTTTATCTCTGTGCTACACCCAAGCCCTTTACATTTTTTGAGACAGGTCCTTGCTAAGTTGCTCAGCCTGGCCTCACACTGGTGATCGCCATGCCTCAGCCTCCTGAGTTGCTGGATGACAGGTGTGCACCACCATAACCAGCTGTGCTGTGTGTGTGAGTTCTAGAGAAATTCCAAGATGCGTATACCACCAACACGACTGAGCTTAAGGACCAGAACGGCATCTTCAGACACAATGCACTAACCAACCAGTGATCATGATGGTCTGTCAAATTCCCGGAAACATACAGCTCTGAACTGAAGTAGAGAACCTTGCAGATCACAGATTTAAAGACAGGGAAAGTCAGATCCTGAAAAAGCTGCAGGACAGGTGGCCACCTGCTTCACCAGACACCGAGTGGATACTCCTCAGAATCAAAAGGTGAGGGGTAGGACTGATACAGACACCTGGCCTCTCATCACACAGATCCCCAGCTGTCAACCCAGAGGCCATAGTCCCATGCCTCCTCCTGAAGAGCTGGTGGCTTAAGCCGCCTTCCAGAAGCTACCTCTCACCTTCTCCAGGGGAGGAACCCAGGCCAAGGCCTCTGGATGCCACCTCTCAGGGGGCAGAGGACAGACCCTGGGGTCCAAAGGCCAGGGCTACCCAGCAGCTCAAAGCAGATGCTGAGAGAACCAGGGACAGGAGGGCCACCCTGAGTGCTGTAAAGCTCTGTTCTGAACCGTGATGCCTGCAGCAGCACCAGGTCATGTCACAGGTGGCACATGGCAGGCCAGCTCTGGGTCCCAAGAGGAAGAGACCCCTGGAAAACACCCAGAACCTCTCCCAAGTCTCCACTGAAGCCTGAGCTATGTCCACATGCTGCCCCTTGCTTGAAACACCTGTATTCTAGACATTTGAGCATGATATCTGACGTTACTTCCAGGTTTATTCCAGCATTTACTATGAAAGAAAACTACCTGGGCCCACTTGGAAGGTCCTAAAACATTTCTCACATTGGACCCTATAAATACCAATTATCTACCCATACAAAACAGTGATTTAAAAACCAATCTACAGTATTTCTCTGGGCTAAATACCTGATATTCAACAGTAAAACTGGGAGCTGCCTGTCCTTTCCCAGGAGGTGACCTGTGATCACAAAGAGCCACCCAAGGGTTCACCTGCGGGACAGCCCGTCTCGGAGGCAGCCCGTCACAGACACACAACTCCCCCATGTGCAGCCTCTAAGTCAATACTGTGCACTGGCCGAAATGGCCCTGAGGGGTCACCAGGTCTGCAACATGGCTGGTCCCATGTTGCCAGCACGGCTGCCCACGTGGCGGCTGGAGGAAAGGGCACAGGTCTCCAGGCTGGACGCCACACTGCAGGGACAATCTCAGGCAAGAAGGGTGCTGAGGACTGCGTGGGGTGAAGGGCTTCCATGCTGCCGCGTGCACCCTTACCTTCTGAGTACCCGCAGGCCTGGGTCAGAGCCCGGCACTGTGCCAACAGGGATGTGTGGGACACCGTCACCCCCACGGTGCTGCCTTCTTTGCTGGTCTTATACTGAAAGGTTCCAAGGAGAAAGAGCGTCATGTGGCATCCCGGAGACTGTGTGAGCAGGATGAAGGCTGACAGGGCATCGGGCAGTGGCAGGGCTCCCCTCACTGGCCACCCCGAAGCTCTTCACGCATCAGGCCAGTCTCCAGGAACCCGGCAGGTGCCCAGGATGGAACCTCAGGTCTGCACAAGGTCCTGTAGGACCTCTTTCCAGGACAGAGACAACACCTAAGGGGAGCTTCGACCTGAGGTCATGACACATAGCAGCTAGCCCATGGGGACACACGTGGGGGGCTCACTCACCTCGATGTAGGCAGTCCCAGCCCCGGTGTCCTGAGCCAGAGGGAGCCAGTCCTTGGGGGGTTTGACCAAATGCTTCCCATCAATCACCAGCCAGGCGAGGGGGGGCCAGCCTGTGACAGCAGACAGGAACACTGCGATGGAGCTGGAGGGCCCTGCTCCCCACAGCAGGAGCCTGCGTTCAACACGCATCCAACACACGGCCATTAGCCAAGTTTAGTCTCACTTCATTTTGCTTCATTTAATTTTTTTTTTTTTTAGTTCTCGGCGGACACAACATCTTTGTTTTTACGTGGTGCTGAGGATCGAACTCGGGCCACACACATGCCAGGCGAGCGCGCTACCGCCTGAGGAACATCCCCAGCCCCCATTCTGCTTCATTTAAATAGGTAGATCTAGCCAGTGGCCACCACCGTGGACAGAAGGGGTAGAGACACTGAAGCAGACAAACACGGAGACTCACTGAGTGCACTTCCTGGAGCAGCAGGCCCAGCAGCACCGTGCTAGCTGAGCCCACTCCTCACACCCTGGAGGCTCACCTTTGAAAGTCACCACCTCTCCCGTCTGTGACTTGGGCAGGCCCTTCTGACACGCATCTGTAGTCAGGGCCAGGGTGACACCACAGCTGCCCAGCAGAAACCCAACCTGCTGGCTGCCTGCATCCTGCAGAGGATAGGCAACAGAGGGCAAGTGGGCACCGGCAGAGCCACAGCACTGGCCATTAGTGCTCCAGCTCTCACAGAGGGCAGAGCTGTTTCCAACCTCAGGAAACTTCTAGAACAATTCAGTCCTATCACTGGCAGGTTATTATATTTTCAGGGAAATAGCACATAAAAATAAGAGAATTGTTTTTAAATTTAAAATGCATTTTTTAAATTTGTTTTGCAGTAAAATATAAGGTTCTGGATAAAGGGCTAAGAAGTTCACTCTTGCAAATGACATTTAAACTCATTTTAATAAGCTCTAAAAATAACAGCATTAAAATTTCTGTCGCATCATGATTAAAATTTACGAGCTGACTCGGGGAGGCTGGCCTTATCAGCATGAGCCAAGCCACAAGAAACCCCTGGCTGCAGCTCTCACCACCTGTGCACGTCCTGCTGCACGACGTGCGTTTCTCTTCACCTAAGTTTAACCAATCTCTAGTTTCTTTCCTAGGAATCATTTTGTTCTAATACCTGATTATGGCTCCCTTTAGGATACTCTGGCTCGGTGTGCAAGCCTCACTGTGGTATTCCTGACCAGGGCTGTGGCTCCTGTGCTCGCTCAAGGCTGCCTGAGTCAGATGCAGGAATCGGACTTTCTAAAACACATGCCCAGTCTGCCCCCAAGTGGAGTTTTCTACAGTGAGATTCCCAATGTTTACATCTCACATGGTGGAGCATGCTCCCTGTGTCAAGATATCAGTGACAAGAAGAGAAACACATGGGACCTTTTATCTTGTTTATTCAACACTAACTACCACTTGGTTTTGAGCAAAGGCCTAACAAAGCCTTGTAGAATCACATTCTGTTCCCTGGAGGAGAGAATGCCCATTGCTCCTTCTGGGAAGTTCAACAGGTGGCCAGGCAGCTGCCCCAGCAGGGCGGCAATCCCCACCTCAGCCTGGGGACAGACGGCACCTGACTTCATGCTGAAGTCTGGCCAGCTGGCCTGGGGCCACCTTCCTCAAGGCAGGGCACACACCAGCTCATGCCAGAGCTGAAGAGAAGCCAGGCCTGGCCCCCCGTGCACCCAGTGCAGAACGCCCAGCCCAGGCTTGCTACCTTTCTTGTCAATGGCACTTCTATGGGGACCGGAACCAGCTCTGCCAGGAGACAACCATAAAACGCGACCATGAACATCACGGGGTCACTGTTGGGAAACACGAGCGCCACCTGCAACAGGACAAGGGAAACCTGAGGACTCCTTGGCAGGAGGACATTCCGACGCAGGCTCCGACAGCAGACGAGGCTCAGACAAACGGCATTCTCACACCTTTCCAAACCTCAACTTGGGATTGGTTCACGTGACTCTGAACGACTGGCTTGTGGGTTAGGGCCGTCTTTACTCCTCAAGCCAAGGCTGTCCAGCTCTTGCTGGACAAGGGCCTGTCCATGCTGACCACCACCTGAATCAAGTTATATCTAAAACAACAGTTTCCAAAGCCGACCGTCCTAACAGCACGCTGTCTCTGAGCAGTCTTCACTCAAGAGCTACCTGAAGAGACTCGGCAGGCCCCAGGGCACTGTCCTACTCCCACCTGGGCACCTGCTCCCACATGGGCACCCTCCCACTCCCACCTGAGCACCTTACCACTCCCGCCTGGGCACCCTCCTGCTCCCATCTGGACACCTATTCCTGCCTGGGCACCTGCTCCCACCTGGGCACCTGTTCCCACTTGTGCACCTTCCCATTCCCACCCTGGCACCCTCTCGCTCACACCTGGGCACCCTCCCACTCCCACCTAGACAGGGTGCTGCCCCTGTGAATTAACAGCTCTCCCTCATTCACCTTGCATTTTAATTTGTATCAAAATTCATTAAAATGGTCTAAAATGACCACAATACCAATGAAAAACAGTAGCACCATGCCCTGTCCTCGGTCACCTACTGAAACAACACATTTAAAATATTCTAGATCTGTCCTTTGTTGTTCACTCTCATGCTTTTAAATACTGGGGTTACATTTCGACATTTTACTTTTAAAATATCCTGTTATTTTAGGGAAACATTTTGCATTCCTGCTTTCATCCCAGGTTGTTTTTTTTTTTTTTTTAAACTGTATCTACTCAAATTAGAAGCTACATATGGAAAAACGTTTTCACAAGCCCCGTTTCTGCCATAGTAGGTCAGAACAGTCCTTAAACAGGCAGACTCGGCACAGGGCCCCCGGGAAGATGGGCAGAACCCACTCTGGACCTAGGCTCTGCAAAGCTGCCAGCAAGTCCACTCGTGGGGAAGGATGAACTCTCCTTGAGGGCTGGTGTTAACAGCTGCCCAGAGATGTGGCCCACACCCTGAGACAGATAGCTGTCAGGGAAACAACCTTGCAGAGAGTCTGTGGTGAAGGAGTGTTGTCACCATCTGTGAAGGGCGTCAGCTGGCAGCCTGTGGCCACCGGTCTCCAACACTAACCTGCTGGCTGAGTGCACCTTTTTATTAACCTAAGGGCAACCTTCTCTTGCAAGTGGAGAAACCATCTGCAAATCTTTGTCCTTGAAAGAAAATGAGCTGCAATCCCTGGGCTCAGGGAGTCGGGGGGAGTCAGGGTCTTGCAGGCCGTCCTGAAGCACCACACACACCTTGCCTGAACACAGCACCCCTAAGAGTGGTGCCACAAAGGTCTCCCTCCCGCTGGGACAGCACCCCTCTTCCATCTGTTCCATGGATGCTGGCTGACAGCCCTAAGACACCCCATCTGATGAGCCAAGTGCCATTCAGGGTCCTGTTCCCAATAACCAGCCAGTCACGTGACCCCAAGCTTCACTCACCTCAGGGCACTGCATCCAACTCTGGCCTTGGTCCCCCTGCCAGGGCTGCAGCTTGGCTGTCCTGGGACCTCTGTGTGATTCTCCTGTGGGGACCCCCTCACTCACTGTCACACATCCCCTAGGAACTTGCCAGGAAAGGGGCTCCTGAGCCAGGTCTGAGTTCCGCACTGTATGTGCCAGGTGGAAACAGGTCCACGCCCTCTGAATGTCTGAAGCAGCCTCCTCTGTCCTGCAGGGTTCTACTGAGGAGTCCCGCGCACTGTGACTGCTGGTGCTCCCCATGTGCGTGGCTCTGAGGCACCTTCTGCCCCGTGGTCACACGCTTTAGAGTGGTCAGCTGTGTTCACGAGGAACACGATGCTCTGTAGGGCCGCGACTCACCCTGCTGCCTGCAGTGTTCAGCCCCCACCCTCCTCTGCACTCCCAGGGCTAAGCTGGCACGCACCTCCTTCACCAAGTCTCTAATTCTGCCCCTTGGCTCCTCCTACTTTCCAACTCTTGGTCTTTTCTGCTGACATCCTTTTCTTGAATGCTAACTTCAGGAAGTCTGCTTCCGTGCCTGATTTTCTCCCTCGCTCCCCCTCTCCATCTTCAATGCCATCTGTCTTCTCCTTCACCCTCAGCCTCTCACTCCACTCCACTGGCTGAGTGCACCTTTTTATTAACCTAAGGGCAACCTTAGGTTAATAAAATATTAACATATATTAACATATATTAACAGTTACCATGCCACCTCACTGTGGGTGGCCTGTCACTGAGGTCTCCCCTCCCTGGTAAGCGTGCTGATTTCCAACACATACGCTGCTGTCCACACTGACCTTCCACAAGCCTGGGTCCTCAGGTCAGTGCAGCCTGCCTGTGGCGGTGCCGTCCAAGAGAACCCTGTATGACTATGGAAAACACCTCCACTCTGCCCAGGACAGCAACCATCCCCCACACATCGCTGCTGAGCCCTGGATACATGGCTCCTGCAACTGAGGGACTGTGCTTTAGTTCAACTTGACGTTTGTTCATTTAAATTCAAACAACCATCTGGGCAGTGCAGGACTAGGGGGCTGGCTTCCAAGGCAGCCCTGTGGGGAGGAGATGACATAAAGCATCCAGGACCTCATGGACAGGTCAATGTCAGCATGGACCCCTGCCCTGCAAAGTCAAGGCCTATCAACGCCAACACACATGAAGCCCAACATGAGCTGGAAGACCAGCGGGTGGGCGACAGGGAGGAGAGGAATGACCACTTGGCACTGCATTGCACACCAGTCCACATGGTATGTTTCCATGGCTGACTTTAAATCCCGCAGGTTAACACTCATTCTAACCAACCGACAACACAATTTCAACAGAACAGGCTGCTTAAGCCTGCTTTTGCTCAGTCCAATAAAGTTATATTCTAGTTACTTACTCTGTCTCCAGGTTTAAGTAGTGGTTCATTCTTACTAGTCAGTTTATTAAGTAGAGTATAAGCTAATTTTAAACTCCGACTCCAAAGTTTGCCTAAAATAAAATAAAAA
Source organism: Ictidomys tridecemlineatus (assembly GCF_052094955.1). Classification (NCBI taxonomy): domain Eukaryota; kingdom Metazoa; phylum Chordata; class Mammalia; order Rodentia; family Sciuridae; genus Ictidomys; species Ictidomys tridecemlineatus. Next base: position 216,391,356 of record NC_135479.1, on the reverse strand, counting down.
TACTAAGCAATGTAATATTTAAGGAGCCTAATAGTTAACATTTCAATGCAGCAATCGCGATACCCCATTAACAACATACCATTAGCTAAGACTGGAAATCCAGTTTCCAGGTGACAGCCACCCTACATAACGCTGCAACAAACATCAGTTTTCTCCCAAGAACAAGTTATACATTTATTTTTCTTAATGCAGACATAAAACAGGAGTTTATTATAGAACACTTAAAGTCTAGCAAAGCCAGCAAAACATGCCATGCTGTGCATGCATGATGCCGTACATGGGAGCACTCATGCACCTGTGCATGCCTGTGAGTTCTGGGAAGAGGCCACCACTCACACTGTCCCCTCAGCCAACAGCGTTGAGTGTGACCCGTGACATCCACCCTCACCTCCTGTGGCCACTACATGTTTCCTGAAGGGCCAGAGTTTTCTCCAGTGGCTGGAGGGGCCCACGGCCAGGCACCACCTCTCTGTCCCTCCTGGCTAGTAGCTACCTCACGCAGTGCCCAACCTGGGGAGCTGAAAACAGCCTCACCCAGGAAGAAAGCGGGCTCAGCAGAAGGAGCATGGGAGACATTCATTCCCAACACTGATACAGCCGCCAATCCTGAACAAAACACCCAGGCTGGGCCCTTGGGCTCGGTGGACACCATGGGTTGGACAGCCCGCCCTGTGGTCCAATGTTCAGTCCCATAGCAGTGGTGCTGACCAAGCACCACAAAGTGACAGGAGTGGCCGTGGACCCCAAGACACCAGAAAGCAAACATTTAACTCAAAACAGAGTGAGCCCACTTTAAAGTTAAGGTCAAGATGTCAACATTTATAGGGCTGGGGATGTGGCTCAAGCAGTAGCGCGCTCGCCTGGCATGCGTGGGGCGCTGGGTTCGATCCTCAGCACCACATAAAAATAAAGATGTTGTGTCCGCCGAGAACTAAAAAATAAATATTGAAAAATTCTCTCTCTTTAAAAAAAAAGATGTCTACAGTTATCATAAACATCTCTAAACAGAAACCAATAAAAACTATGAAAAGAATAACATGTTGTGATCAAGTTCGTTCTACCCAGAAATGCAGAGGTTCATGGAAACGCAGCACCATTAACGGAACAATGACGACAGGTGGGAGAAAACCGATCATCACTCATGGCTTAAAAGTGATTTTAAATGTTTTTCAAAACCCTTCCTAAACTAGGTGTGAAAGGACACATACTTCCTTAATGACGCTGGTCACCTTGAGCCCATGGGAATGCCCTAGCTGAGGTGGACACTGGAGCCTTCCCTCTGGGGGCAGAAGGGAGGCCAGTGCAGCTGCCTCAGCCAGATGGGGGAAGTGGCAGTGCGGAAGCACCTGGGGACAGAGCTAGGCTTTGTGAGAGGACGCCGGGCCTGTCCATCTTTTACAAGACTCTGGCAAGGCTGCCTGCATGACAGTACACAGGATGACATTTATTCTTTAATGGTATTGGGGATTGCCCATAGTGTGTTTCTGCCATTGTGCTGTGTCCCCAGATCTTTTTATTTTATACTTTATATTTTTAGGGACAGAGCCTCACTAAGTTGCTGTGGCCGGCTTTGAACCTGCAATCTTCCTGCCTGCCCAGCTTCCTGCCTGCCCAGCAACCACACCCAGCCCCGCCGTGTCACCTGAATATGCTACCACAGTAAATTTTAAAACATAATGATACATTTACAATTAGATCAAAACACGCTCCCTAAATACATAAAACTCAAAGTGTCACAAGAATCCACAGAGTCTCCTGCAGAAAGTGTCCAGACGCTACTGAAATGGAAGACTCCAGACTGTGGAAGCACTGGTCCTCCTGGGGCCGGATCAAGGCAATTCAGCAGAAACCTGGCAGGGATGCCGAGGCGCTTGGCAAGCTTCCTCTGAGATGCCCTGGGATGCATGGGGTTGGCACAGCTGGGACACCCTTGGAGGAGAAGCAGGGAACATTCTCCATGAGGCTGAGTCTCATCATAAGGCCACGGGCACCAAGAAAGCATGGCCAAGGCTCACAGGTGCCATCAGCCAACAGAAGAAGAGAAGCTAAGAGAGGCTCACAGGCAGGACTCCTGGACAGAGGGCCCGGTGCTGCTGCAGAGAGGGGGCCAGCTGCTGACCCCTCTCAGGACCTCTCCCATACGGGGCAGGGACGTTCGCCATGTGAAGGGCAAAAAAGTGGGCACTTCCCCAGGTTCACAGAGCAACTCTGTGACCACAGTCCAGGGAACAAGTCTTTCCAGAACACAGAAAGCAAGAACCTTGAAGGCAAAGAAGGCAAGAGGCTGGAACTTCTGCCCACTGACCCACACATAGTGGCAAGGACGCTGGCAGCCTGCTGGGTGCAGAAGAGGTCCTGCAGACACCTGGGAAGCCATGCAGAGGACACGGGTACATGGCAGAGGGCAGAAGGCCCAACAACCGACCCCTCAGGAGGCCGCATCAGAGCCATGGCCACACCACCAGTTCTCACAGCCTCATATCGCAGGTGGAGAGCGGGCCTGAGCACTCAGCACCCACCACAGCATGTGGGTGTGGCGGTGGGCAAGCTGAGGGACGTGGGCCCCGGTCCTCGCTCTTCCACCCCTAGGGCCTGCCTGGGAAAGTGGCACCTGCTCACTGCCAGAGGGCCCACAGCAGCACCCACCAACAGCACCACTTCTAATGGCCACCGCTGGACGCCACCCGGGTGTCCACCAACAGCGTAACTGGTAAGTGGGTCCCGCTATGCTCTTTCCTCAACAGAAGCACGTTGACCACACCCACACGAGATCCTGTGGGTGGTTCTAAAAGGCTGTGGAGCAGACAGGAGGGGCACTGTGGAGTCACAGCTGCACAAAACAGAGACCCCTTGTCAGGGGCAGCCAGACAGCCAGAGTCAGACTCCAGACGGGAACCGAGTGGTGCGGCCTGACCCAGTCCTGCACCCTCAGGCCAGGCGCAGGCCAAGGGCCGTCAGCAGAGAATGGGGCCCCCAGAGCCCAGCCAGGCCCCCTCGGGGGGGCGGCACCCACAGGCTGGGGTCGCCAAGTCAGGGGAGAGATTCTAATCACACATTGAGAACAGGAATGAACCTGACGGAAGTGCTCAAGAATTCTGTACTCAGCAGTATAGATACATCACTGAGAGAAATTAAGGCAGCCTTTAAAAAGAGGGAGATATTCTAGCCATGGGCTAGAAGGTTCCAGAACTGTGATAATAGCAATTCTCTTTGAATCAATCTCCCAGCAAGAATTCCTAGCAAAGTGACCACTGGTTTCTACTTTACTTGGAAATGCGAAGGGTCAACAACAGCACAGCCATCTCGAGGAACAGGCAGAGAGCTGGATCCTACCACTGCACCTCAACAGGCACAGACACATCGACTGCCTCACATCGCACTCATCAAAGCCACCATGAAAGGCCAGAAGGCAAGCCTCAGGCTGAGGAGACAGCCACAAAGCAGGTATCTGACAAAGAAGCCGCCACGCTGAGACTTGGAGGATCATGGACAGCCTTCAGTGCCGGCAGCCCCCAGCAAAGGCAGATGAGAACCTAACTCACAAGGCCATGAGATGGAGCCCAAGGGGCTGTCCGTGCTGCTCCGGGAAGGAGTGCTGCTCCCACCCCTCTGGAAAAACAGTGCAGGTCCCAAGGCCGCACGTGTCCTGGGAGCCCTGACCTCCAGCCCCCCCCAGGACTGCAGACGAGAGAAAAGAGTGTTCGCAATGGCCTCTTGAACGGCAGTCCCAAGCTGGGACAACCACTGGGAGAGCAAGAACAGCTGTGGGACACGCACTGAGCACGCAACACCCATCAATGAGCATCAGCACAGCTGCACACAGCAAGGCGGAGACTCGCACGAGGCAAGCCATCCGACACCAAAGAGCAGCTTCATCAAATCCTGCTTCTGGGCTGGGCTGTGGCTCAGTGGGAGGGCACTTGCCTGGCATGTGTGAGGCACTGGGTTGGAGCCTTAGCATCACATAAAAATAAACAGATGGACACAATGCCTTTATTTTATCTACAACTAAAAAAAAAATTAAAATAAATAAATAAATAAACAATAATGAATAAAATAAAATCCTGCTTCTATGAACGTCTAGGCCACAGAGAGCCTGCAGCCTGAGTAGCTGGGCGACGGCTCCCCTCCGTATGGAGGACATCGGTGCTGGGAGGGCTGCGGAGGCCTGGACCTGGCCAGCTAAAGCTCACAGAAGAGCATTCACTCTGCCAAGGCACCAAGCTGTACCTGCACCGTCAGCTGTGTGGCAGCAGATGCAGGGCGGAACCCAAACACGCCAAGCACAGAGGCGATGCGTGGCTAAAGCTGCGCCAGCGCACCCACTGCTCAGAACGCAGTTGGCCGCGCACACCCAGGCAGCACAGCAGGTGTGCGGCGCCTCGGGCCCTGCTGCTGATGTGGCGGGGCACAGGTGTGTGCAGGCTCCACAGTAAGCACTGTGGCCCCCAGCCCCCCACCAGAGTGCGACCACCCTCCTGAGTACTTGCCGTAGGTGAGGGTGTGGATGGCCTTCCCCGCTGTGTCCAGGGCAGTCAGGCAGGGGGCCTTGGGCTGCACTGTGCCCCATCGCTGAAGGGCAGCTAGCAGAGACGGTGGCCAGGGCACCCCTGTGGCCAGGGGCTCCCCTCTCAGCACCTCCACCTCCTCTCCCTCAGGCTTCGGCTGATTGGGATCTGGCTGCTGAACTGTAAGCAGAGCCGGAGTTCAGACGTCAGCACTGCGGAGGCCCCGCACTCACCGTCCAGTGCCTGCACCCCGTGATGAGTCACCACTGTAAAAAGCCTGACATAAGTGGTTTAGACCTTCGTCATTACCACAGTCACATAAAGGAGAGTCAGTCCTAGATGGTGTGGCTTTCACCCTCCAGGAAAGTTCAGCCACAGACAGTGAAGGTGGCTCAGGAGGGTACATCTACTTGCACCTTGGGGATAACTGTGGCACCTGACGCCTGCCACCCCAGTGCAGCACTGCAGGCCCCAGAGCCTGGGAGGAGGTCTGAGCAACCGGCCCAACCAGGACCAAAGTGAACAGGACTTCAGGCCAGGAGCTGCCGGGACGGTCACCTCACTGATTTCCACCACCAATTCCCACTACTGATTTTCCTGTGGCCCCAAAGACCCCACTGTTAACAAGGACTGCTCTCCAAGGCGCTGAGAAGCTCAGCGCTGTAAGCACACGGTGGAGCTCTGGACCTGTCTAAGCATGAAGGACAAGCCAGGCCCCACACTGGCCTGCCACTGAGGGCAGGCAGGCCCAGGGGTCACAACACACTCAACACCAACACTGGGCTTCATCTCTGTGCCCTTCTAAGGGCGTGGGCCTCTTTCTGCTTCTTCTTAGTTCTTCTTTTTTAAAATAAATCTATATTCTTCTTTTGCAGTACTAGGGATTAAACTCAGAGGCACTCTACCACCGAGTTACATCCCCAGCCCTCTTTATTTTTTATTTTGAGACAGGGTATTGCCAAGTTACTGAGGGTGGCCTCAAACTTGCAATCCTCCTGCCATAGCCTCCAGAGTCACTGGGATTATGGGCATGTGCCACCATGCTCAGTATGTTCTTTGTTTTTAAATATATATTCCATTCATAAATGAGAGGTTAAAATTCTGAAAAGGAGTTGAACATGTGCTAAAAGTCAGTACTTTAGAACCATAAGAAGACAGTATTTCACATTTAGAGTTTAACTAAAAGTGTAAAGAAGAAACCTTAGCAGTGTTGTCCTAACCCTGGACTGGGCGTGGGGATTGCAAAGTCTCTCTAATCCTGACCATGTGCAGGCAGGTGTGGTTCTAAGCTCACGGCTGCACATGCTCACCAGAGTCTGGGCACAAAGAGAAAGGGCGTGGCACAGGAACTCACGTCTGTGCACCACCACCTGTGCCTCCAGATGGCACACACACATAGGGCTCAGATCAGAGGACTTTACCTTCCAAAAGCTCCTCAAAATCGTCCACAAAGAACTCCTTCAGGGGAGGGCGCTTGGGCCTCTTCAGGGTGTTCAGAAGCTGCTGGATCTTGGAGGACACTCTGCTGTGCACAGGGACACCTGTCACAGGAAAAGCAGAGAGGGCCTGAGGCAAGACCTGTCTCACACACACACGCCCAGCCGCAGGCTCAAGGACAAGCCTCTTGGAGGCACCAAAACTCACACAGCCAACAGATGATCTCCCGTCTGCAGGCCCAGCAGACTGCATTCTGAAACTGGCCAGTTCACCCCATAAGCACTGGCTGAATCATGTGTACTGAACGCTATTCCTTGTAGCAGTTTTCAGCTGGTCCAGGGACCTGGGGAGCCTGAGGGCCTCTCAGGGCACCGAGGCTAAGAACACGCCATGGTGACGTCACTGTGAACGCAGGTGACCCAGACGCTTTCATCAGCCAGCCATGAAAGAGACCGTCAAAGCACGGAATGAGCCCTTCTTCTCCCTCAAGGTGGCTGTTTTGGAAACTACTTTTGCAGAAGTATGGTGATTCATCTCAACATGTGATGAGTTTATTGCTGCTTTAAGTGAAATAATAACTCTGATTTTAATTTCTATTAAGATAAATATCAAGACATATAACCCATGCAGGCTAAAAAGCTCCATGGTGTTCTCAATCCTTAAGAAACACTGTTCTGGTTTTCAAGATGGCAGAACAGAGGTCACTTTCCTGACTGCTACGTGGAGTGAAACCGAGAAAGCAGACAGGTAGCTTCTCAGCAAGTGAGGTATTGGAAACCTTCAGGGACACTGTAAGTCTACAGGATAAAAACTCTACTGCCAATAAGTTTAAAAAAAACATAAAAAAATAAAGATACTGTGTCCATCTACAACTAAAAAAAAAACAGGGGGGCTGGGGCTAGAGCTCAGTGGTAGAGCACTTGCCTCACACATGACACATGCAAGGCACTGGGTTCAATCCTAAGCCCAAATAAAAATAAAGATATTGAATCCATCTAACACTAAAAAATAAATTAAAAAAAGAAAAACTCTACTCCTCACGTCTCTACTGCTAGATGGGTAGACACACAAACATGAAAAGGCAAAGGGTCAATCATCGCAAACAGACCAAGGTACTCCAGTAACAGAATCCAACAACACCAGAGTGGAAGAAATATCCAAGAAAGAGTTTATAATGTACATAGTTAAAACGATGTGCGAAGTAAAAGCCAGTCTAAGGAGTGAAATCAGAAAGAAAATACAGGAAGTGAAATATCACTTCAATAAAGAGAGATTCTGAAAAAAGAAAAGCCTACAAATCTTTGAAATGAAGGAAATCAATAAATCAAATTAAAATTTCAATTGAAAGCATCACCAAGAGACTAGACCACTTAGAGTTTCAGGCAATGAAGGCAAAATAAATAATCTTGAAAACAAAGTTAAACATGGAGAAAAGATGTTAAGAGACCACAAACAGAACTTGCAAGAAATGTGGGATAACCTGAAAAGACTATATTTAAGATTTATTGGGAGAGATGAAGATTCAGAGATACAAACAAAAGGAATGCACAATCTTTTCAATGAAATAATATCAGAAAATTTCCCAAACCTAAAGAATAAAATGGAAAATCAAATGCAGGAAGCTTACAGGACCTCAAATATACAAAACTGCAACATTCCCACACCAAGGCACATTATTATGAAAATGCTCAACACAGAGAAACAGGATAGAATTTTAAAGAACGCCAGAGAAAAATGACAGGTAAGATCTGGCAGGATGACGGCATGTATTTTCTTCTCAGCAGCCACGGATCCTTCTCTAAAATAGATCACATCTCAGGCCACAAAGCAACTCTTAGCAAATATAAAAAAAACAGATATACTTTGCATCCTATCAGATCATAACAGAATGAATTTAGAAATCAAGAATGAAATTAAAAATAGAGGGGCCGGGGTTGTGGCTCAGTGATGGAGAGTTTGCCTAGCATGCATGAAGCACTGGGTTCGATCCCTGGCACCATATAATAAAATAAAGATATTGTGTCTATCTAAAATAAAAAAGTTCAAAAAAATAGAAGCTACTTTAATACCCGGAGACTAAATAATATGCTACTGAATGAACAATGGATAGCAGAAGAAATCTGGGATAAAAAAAAAATACTGAGAGGTAAATGAGAATACTGAAACAACATATCAAGAACTCTGGGACACTTCTATGAAGGCAGTGCACTGAGCTCACTTATTATTAAAAGTATAGAAAGTCAACAAATAAATAACCTATCATTACATCTCAAAGTCCTAGAACAAGAAGAATGAATCAACACCAAAAGCAGAAGACAGGAAATAAAACCAGAGCTGAAATCAATAAAATTGAAACAAAAGAAATAATCCCCAAAATCGACAAAACAAAATGTTGGTTCTTTGAAAACAAATCAATAAAATAAAATTAATAAACCCTTAGCCGAGCTAACAAAGAAAACTCAAATTACTAAAATTCACAATGAAAAAGGAAATATCACAACACAAACTACTAAAATACAGATGATAACCAAACCTACTTTGAAAATTCCTACTCTGATACAATAGATAACCTTGAAAACATCTACAAATTTCTAGAGACATATGACCTAACCAAATTGAGTCAGGAGGACATAGAAAGTTTAAACACATCAATTTCAAGCAATGAAATTAAAGATGCTATCAAAAGCCAAGGAAGAGAAGCCCAGGACCAGACAGAGATTGTCAGCTGAGCTCTACCAGACCTTCACAGAAAACTGACACGAATCCTTCTCAAATGATCCCATGAAATACAAAAGGAAGGAACCCTTCCAATTCATTCTTAATTCCTTTTAAGGTTCCAATGATATTCTTCATGGAAACAGAAAAAGCAGTTATGAAACTCATTTGGAAAAATAAGGAGAAATCCTCAGTGAGAAAAGCAAAGCAGGAGGCATCCCAATAGCACGCCCTTAAACTACACCACAGAGCCACAGAAACAGCATGGGGCCGCACCAAGACACAACGGAGACCAGTGGAATGCAAGACACTGGACAAGGGGCCATAAGTCGTCACTGGAGAGGAGACAGCCTCTTCAACAAATGGTGCTGGGAAAACTGGAAACCCACCTGTAATAAAGTGAAATTAAGCCCCTCGCTCTCACCACGCGCGACACTCAACTCAAAGTGGATCGAGGACTCAGGCATCAGACTGGAGACCTTGTGCCTACTAGAAGGAAATGTAAGCCCAACTTCCCAAATGTCGGCTTAGGAACCGAATCTGTAGCAAGACTCCTAAAGCTCAAAGAAGTAAAACCAAGAATCAATAAATGGGTTAGTATCAAACTAAAAAGCTCCTTCACAGCAAAGGAGACATCCAAGACAGTGAAGAAAGAGCCCGCAGAATGGGAGAAAGTCTTTGCCACCTGCACCTCAATTAGAGCATTAGTCTTCAGGATATATATATATATATATATATTTTTTAAAAAAACCTCAAAAAACTCAACTTCAAAAAAACCAAATAACCCAATCGATAAAGGGGCAAAGGCACTGAACAGACCCTTCACAGAAGAAATACAGATGGTCAACAAACATGAAAAAATGTCCAACATCTCTAACAACTGGGGAAATGCAAATTAAAACCACTCTGAGATTCCATCTCACCCCAGTCAGGATGGCAACAATCAAGAATACAAGTAACAATAAATGTGGTGAGGATGTGGGGAACATGGTTCACGCACACATTGCTGTTGGCACTGCAAATTGGTGCAACCACTCTGGAAAGCAGTATGGAGAGTCCTCAGAAAACTTGGAATGGAACCACCATTTGACCCAGTTATCCCACTCCTCGGTACATACCCAAAGGACTTAAAATCAGCACACTGCAGTGACACAACCACATCAATGTTCACAGCAGCTCAATTCACAATAGCTAAGCTACGGAACCAACCCAGGTGCCCTTCAACAGATGAATGGATAAAGAACATGTGGCACATATACACAATGGAATATTACTCAACCACAAAGAAGAATGAAATCATGGCATTTGCCAGTAAATGATGGAACTGGAGACAATCATGCTAAGTGAAATAAGCCAGTCCTCAAAAACCAAAGGCTGACTGTTCTCTCTGACGCGCAGTGGCCAACACGTAATAAGGGGTGGGGCAGGGAAGAATAGAAGTTCATTGGATTAGACAGAGGGGAATGAAGGGAAGGAAGGAGGGATGGGAATAGGAAAGACAGGAATGAACTGGACGTAACTTTCCTACGTCACATATGGATAAATGACCAGTGTGACTCCACATCACGTTCAACCACAAGAATGGAAGGGATTACAGGTGTGTGCCACCAACTTGGCTTTTCCTGTTCATTTTTAAAAATGATTTTTTATATTAGAAATATTAGACCTTCATCCATCACTATGTAACAAATATTTTGGACAAAGTTATCAAAAATTTTTGAGCTTTCTTTATTGTATTATTTTACCATAAAAAAAAGAAGGTCTAGGGTCATAGCTCAGCAGCAGAATGTTTGCCTAGCATGCATGAGACACTGGGTTTGATCCTCAGCACCACACAAAAATAAACAAATAAAATAAAGGCATCCTGTCCATCTACAACTATTATAAAAACTTTAAAAAAAAAGAAAAAATGCAACAGAATAAGTATTATTTTCGAGTGGAATACTCAACTAACAGACTGTGTGCTGGGTCGTTCACAAGTTTAATAAACTTAAAAGGGGTTAAATATGCAGGAGAAACACATCTGAACAATGCACCTGGAAATACGTTGAGACCAACAAACATCTAAACACAGCAGGGCGCGAGAGAGGCAGAGGAGAAAGCTCCAGGAAAGACCCAGAGCAGAGCTCGGAGGTAGGAGCACTGGACCAGCAGGGCCGGCCCGAGGGCAGCAGTCGCAGGGCAACCCTAGGGAGCCTGGGGAAAGGGACCAGGACACCAAAGGCAAACCCACTGCCGAGCAGACCACGTTGGACACAACCAGGTGGAAGAACCCAGCACCCAGCTGGGTGAGCCCCACAGGGAGCAGGGGGCCTTCATGGGTGGAGGCACCCTATTGCACAGTCCTGGGCCTGCCAGGCAAGGAAGAATAAAAGACCCCAGAGAATCCTGGAGCCCGCATGGGTGCGCGCGCGCGCACACACACACACACACACACACACACTTAGAACAATTTGAATTCAACAAAGTGGCAAGACACAGCCATTACACACACACACACTTAGAACAATCTGAATTCAACCAAGTGGCAAGACACAGCCATTACACACACACACACACACACACACACACACACACTTAGAACAATCTGAATTCAACAAAGTGGCAAGACACAGCCATTACACACACACACAGACACACACTCAAAAAAAAAAAATCAGTCGCTTACCTGTGTACTAACAATGAATAATCTGAAAAGAAATTACAAAAACAATTTACAACAGAATCGAAAAGAATTCAGCATGGAGGCAAAAGAGTTCTACAATGAAAACACTGCTGAAGAAAAATTAAAGGCAACAAAAATAAAAGCTCATGGATAGTATGTTAACATTTTTAAATTAGAAATCCAATGTGATCCCTATAAAATCCCAACGACCTCTTCTGCATAAATAGAAACACATGTCCTAAGAGTCACAGGAATCCTAAATAGTCAAAAACGGAGCTGTAAGACTCCCGTACCTGATTCTAAGAGGAGCAGAGACTGTGCATGGTACAACATGAGGACAGACCAGTGGGACAGAGCAGAGAGCTCACAAGCAGTGCCACACAGGAGCAGTGACCTCTGCCAAGCGTGCGAGAGCACTCCACGGAGAAAGGACAGTCTTTCCCACAAACACCACCAGATCTCCACAAGCAGACAGTGAAGGTCCCGGTCACAGCCTGATCACGAGCCATGACTCCTTAGAGGACCTACTGAGAGGAGAGCGTGCCACAGCCAGGCACAGGGTCCTGCAGTCCTCGTCAGCTCTACTCCAAAGACATCAGCAACACAAGAAAAAAGGGACAAATGAGACTTCACGAAAACGTTCAAATTCTGTATATCGAAAGACACGATCAATAATGCTAGTGACACAGGCAGAAGGGCAGAGGGACGGCAAGTTCTAGGCCAGCCTGGGTACTAACTAACCAAGATCGTCCCAAAAAAATAAAAAGGGCTGGGATGTGGCTCAGTAGTGAGTCACCCCTGGGTTCAATGCCCAGTAATGAGAAAAGAAAAAGAAACTACAAAGAGAGGCTAGAGAATGGAAGAAAATACTTGTGTGAATATTATACCTGATATGGAATTAACACCTAGAAAATATAGCAAAAGTAAAAAAAAAATTTAAAAAGCACAAATAATCTGAATGGGGGGAGCCTTGGGCCTGGGGGTGGTAGAGTCTTGCCTCACATGTGTGAATCATTGGGTTTGATTCTCAGTACCACATAAAAATGAATAAATAAAATAATGATTTTGTGTCCATCAATAACTAAAAAAAAAATTTAAAAACACAAAACCAAACCAACCTTTAAGAGACATTTCTCAAAAAAAAAAAAAAAAAGGTCTTTAAATGTCCAAGCAGCACATGATGATGCCCAGATCAAGCAGAAGCACCTCGCACCTTCAGGACGGGTACTACCAGAGCACCTGCTGGGGATGCATGAAGACCCAGAGCTCTGTGCAACCCAGGGTGGAGGTGAAGAGCAGCAGCAGGCAGGTCCCCCAACACTGAAAGCATCGTTGCCCACCCACCCAGGTCCTGCACCCAGGCTCCCACCAACAGACAGAGGCCCAGAGAGCCCAACAAGGTCACCCACCCACCCAGGTCCTGCACCCAGGCTCCCACCTACAGACAGAGGCCCAGAGAGCCCAACAAGGTCACCCACCCACCCAGGTCCTGCACCCAGGCTCCCACCTACAGACAGAGGCCCAGAGAGCCCAACAAGGTCACCCACCCACCCAGGTCCTGCACCCAGGCTCCCACCTACAGACAGAGGCCCAGAGAGCACAACAAGGTCACCCACCCACCCAGGTCCTGCACCCAGACTCCCAATTACAGACAGAGGCCCAGAGAGCACAACAAGGTCACCCACCCACCCAGGTCCTGCACCCAGACTCCCACCTACAGACAGAGGCCCAGAGAGCCCAACAAGGTCACTCACCCACCCAGGTCCTGCACCCAGGCTCCCACCTACAGACAGAGGTCCACAGAGCCCAACAAGGTCACCCACCCACCCAGGTCCTGCACCCAGACTCCCACCTACAGACAGAGGCCCAGAGAGCCCAACAAGGTCACCCACCCACCCAGGTCCTGCACCCAGACTCCCACCTACAGACAGAGGTCCACAGAGCCCAACAAGGTCACCCACCCACCCAGGTCCTGCACCCAGACTCCCACCTACAGACAGAGGCCCAGAGAGCCCAACAAGGTCACCCACCCACCCAGGTCCTGCACCCAGGCTCCCACCTAACAGACAGAGGCCCAGAGAGCCCAACAAGGTCACCCACCCACCCAGGTCCTGCACTCAGGCTCCCACCTACAGACAGAGGCCCAGAGAGCCCAACAAGGTCACCCACCCACCCAGGTCCTGCACCCAGACTCCCACCTACAGACAGAGGCCCAGAGAGCCCAACAAGGTCACCCACCCACCCAGGTCCTGCACTCAGGCTCCCACCTACAGACAGAGGTCCACAGAGCCCAACAAGGTCACCCACCCACCCAGGTCCTGCACCCAGACTCCCACCTACAGACAGAGGCCCAGAGAGCCCAACAAGGTCACTCACCCACCCAGGTCCTGCACCCAGACTCCCACCTACAGACAGAGGCCCAGAGAGCCCAACAAGGTCACCCACCCACCCAGGTCCTGCACCCAGACTCCCACCTACAGACAGAGGCCCAGAGAGCACAACAAGGTCACCCACCCACCCAGGTCCTGCACTCAGACTCCCACCTACAGACAGAGGCCCAGAGAGCCCAACAAGGTCACCCACCCACCCAGGTCCTGCACCCAGGCTCCCACCTACAGACAGAGGCCCAGAGAGCCCGAAGCAGGGTCTGGGTGAACACTGTCCATGGAGCTCTCCTGGCAGCAGGAACACGCGTCAGGAACAGAGTCTCACTGGGGACACCAGCACAATGGTGCTGAGCCTGGAGGGCAGAGGTCCAGGATGTGCCACAACACAGATGGGCCTCCGGACACCAGTCTATGAAGTTAGCCCCCTTCAAAAAGACCAGCGTGGTGCAAGTCCACCTAGCAAGCAGATAGAAAGGAGAACGCTGGCCGCCAGGGCTGGGGAGGGGGAGGGGGAGTCAGTGCTCCACAGACAGAGCTTCCGTCTTTCCAGACCAAGAGCTGTGGAGACGACGGTGCTGCTCAACACCACTGTGTGGACTCCACAGCTGGTTCTCAGAGTGGTTTGGACAGACACAGGGGTAGCTCCATGCAGGTCACCTGCCCCCATGTGTGAGGCTCTGGTCTCCTCGCCCAGCACCACCAAAATACAGAAGTTAAGGCGGCCAGGTACAGCAGCCCATACTGGCTGTCCCAGTGACTCAGAAGGAAGAGATGGGAGGATGCAAGTTTGAGGCCAGCCTGGGCAATGTGAAGACTCTGTTTCAAGACAAAATGTTTTTAAAAATTTAAAAAAAGGGCTGGGGATGCAGCTCAGAGGCAGAGCATCTCTGGGTTCAATCACCAGAAGTGAAAAAATTAAAAAGCGGTTAAGATACAAAATTTCATGTTCTACGTATTTCACTGCAAGAAAAAAACTTTTTAAAAGTAGATCCATGTGACTGTCTATATTCAAAAACCATAAAAGAAAAAACATATGAGGGGCTGGGGATGTGGCTCAAGAGGTAGCGCGCTCGCCTGGCATGCGTGCGGCCCGGGTTCGATCCTCAGCACCACATACCAACAAAGATGTTGTGTCCGCCGAGAACTAAAAAATAAATATTAAAAATTCTCTCTCTCTCTCCTCTCTCTCTCTTTAAAAAAAAAAAAACATATGAGCATTTCATTAAATCAAAAAAATGATAAAAACTTTCAGAAAATTAAAAAGGAATCTTGATCAACCTGTTGAAGGAATCTACAAAAAAATCTATAATTAATATCAAAACTGAAAAATATAAAACCAAATGCTTTTCCACACTTGGCATTTCGATTAACATAGACTAGATGCCTACACACCAAAATACAGCAAGAAAAACAAATAAAAGGCATGCAGTTTAGAAAGAAAATACAATAATGTCTTTATTCATAAATAATAAGATCATGCATATAGAAAATCTTAAGGATTCTACCAAAAACTGCTATTAGAACTAATCTGAGACTAATATAAGGTCAACATGAAACATCAATGGTATTTTTAGAGTCTAACAAAAAATAATTGGGAAAAAATGTTAAATTTTTTTTACAACTGCATTAAAACGTGTTTTGAAATAACAAAATATATGTAATACTGGGCTGGGGTTGTGGCTCAGTGGCAGAGTGCCTGCCTGGCATGTGTGAGGCACTGGGTTTGATCCTCAGCACTACATAAAAATAAATAAAAATAAAGGTTTTATGTCCATCCTCATCTAAGAAAAAAAAAATTAAATATAGGCAATATCTATACACTGGAAGCTACCACACAACTGAAATACTCACTGACTGGAACACATGACACTGTGAAGATGCCGATTCCCAGAGCTGGGGACATAGCTCAGTTGGTAGAGGGCTTGCTTCACATGCACAAGGCCCTGGGTTCAATCCCCAGCACCACAGGGGGAAAAAAAAAAAAAGATGCCAATTCCCCCTTAAACTGGTGTAAGGATTTAAAGAAATATCAGCAAATAGCTCCACAGAAATTTTTGTGGAAATGATACACTGATTTTTTATATTTTAAAATACAAAAAAGCTGGAACAACTAAAACACTTCATAAATTAAAAGCACAAGTTGGAGGACACAAGCTACGCAACATCTTGAATTTTCATAGCACCACGATAGTGGTGTGGCTTTCATAAATCACAGGAATCACTTGGTGTCACAGGAATTGGTATGAGTTGGTGATCTTTATGATAAATGCATCAGGACAGCCAGACACCCAAAAACAAGAATGTGAACATTTTGATTCATACCTCTTACTTGTGCTAAAATTACCTCAAAATGAATGCAAAATTGAAAACTATAAAATTCTAAAAGTAAATAGAGGGGAAAAGCTTTATGACCTTACGTTAGGCAAAGATGCCTTAGATAAGGCACAAGAACACAATCTATAAAAGCAAAAATTAGTAAAAAAAAAAAAAAAAGAAGCCACAGACTGGGAAAAAATATAAATGATAGACCTGAATTTTGTATACAGAATATATAAAGAACTCCCAAAATTCAATAAAAAAACAAAAACCAAACTTTTTTAAGGCAAAAGTTTTAACACTTTTCCTAAAAAAAATACAGAGATAGAAAATAAGCATATGGAAACATTTTTAAGACACTATCATCAGTGGTTACGGAAATGAAAATTAGAAATGTGGTGAAATTGCCCACATGCCCACTGCTAAAGATGCAGAGGAAGGAGAATGGGACAAGCACTTGGAAAACAGCTTGGCAATTCCTTAAAACGTCACACACACCCCTGGAGGTCACTCAGCCTTCCACTCTCCAAGAACCTGCACTCAAGAAGTGAGAACACATGTGCACACACACTCAGGCAGACACGCACCACGGCACCTTCACTGGAGGTAGAGACAGCTGTGGCGCACTCCGGGGACACACTGCTCGGGGACTGCCAGGATCAGCTGGCACCATCACTGACAAGCAAGATCCAGACGGTAGAGAGTAGATATTATCATTCAACTTACATAAAACTCCAGAAAACAAAACCAATCTATGGTGTCAGGGAGTAAATCAGAGGTTCCTGGGTGGCGGGGACACAAAGGGCAGCAGCTGGACATGAGAGTGCTGGACACACCCATAGCATTTGGACATCTTGAACTTCTAAAACTGCACACGCTGAAAGAGGGCTGTTCATTCTCTGCTGATTTTTATCTCAATTAAGGTCTTAAAGGTTTTAAATGTAAAGAGTGATAAATCACATTAAAACGTGTTCAGTCAAATACCCCTCTCTGCATTGACTCAGCCTTTTTCTTTTGCACTATGAAGAAAATGAAAACCTCAACGTAAAGTGACCTTCCGTTAGGAGCACCGACATAGCCAGGAGAGTCTGCGATCTGAGATCCTCTGTTTTCTCTGGGATTTCAGTTGGCACTTTGGGGAAAAAACTTGACATGACTTTTTTAAAAAAAATACTAGAAATAGTTTCAAAAAGAAATGGTCTGTGCGAGGGCCTTCTGAGAGCCGCTGGGAAACAGCACCAGGCACTGGCCTCGGGTGCTGTGGAAGGAAGCGGCACTCACAGAGGCTGCCGAGACCTGCCCAGTCGATTCACACATGCGCGCCCACAGCTGCACACTACCCTCTGCAGGTCTCACTCCTCGACATCCAGCCCAAGTTGTGAGGCTTCCCCTCCTACTCTCCTTCTTTCCCATCTTACCAGCTTCACACCAAGTGATGTTTCTGTGGGAACAGTCTCACCCACACTCTCACCTCTACCGGCACTCATGAGTGAGAGCTGACGGCTGGCTGGGCTGGCTGGGGAGCACAGTAAAGCTGGGCTCCACACCAGAGTGATTTCTGTGCTTGTTCTTTCGGAAGGAGAAGATGCAGGTGCTCACCATCTGCTGTTTCCAGGATGCTCCCGCCGTACCCCCGAGGAGCAGCCCTCACAGAAGCCACCTGGGGACGTTCACAGTGCGGACGGTCCACGAGGCCTGTGGTGACGTCAGGAGGGGCAGAGTGCAGATCTGCTTTTGAAATGAAGAGGAGGTGGCTGTTAGTTCTGAGGAGCACATACTGCTGATCAACCCACTGTCAGATGCTGCCCCCAGCCAAGCCCACATGGAGCCCGACTGATTCTGCTCCCAGCTGCCCACAGCACAAGACTCTGCGAGTGCCCAGATATCACGAGCAACAGTGGTGGAGGCTCAATTCTCAGAGGGATCCAGACTTCAAACCAAGACTACGGCACAGAGATAGACACGCAGCAACTGGCCAGTGACCACTGCAACCTAATCGGAGTCAGAATTCTCCCTCGGGAGAGCCAGACAAACCCGAGCTCACGTGTCAAGAGAGTATTTCACAACGTCAGCCACACATCTGTAACCTATTAACCACCAAAAAGTACGCCAGAGTTACAAAGACCCCACCATCACAGGCCTCAAAGGATAAAACTAAAAAATGTCTTCGATGAGCTGGGCATGGTGGCACATGCCTGGGACCCCAACAACCTGAGAAGCCAAGGCAAGAGGACACAAAGCTCCAGCCCAGGAGGTGGGGCGAGATCCCATCTCAAAAATAAAATCACAAATGAAAAACAAGGCTGCAATACCATGTGACCCAAACAGCTGCTTAAAGTAAAAAGGGTCACTGTCACATTTAAAGACTAAGATGGGAAATACAAAATGCTTCAAGCACCCCATCCTGGCCTCTCACCCGCCCGCGTGTATCCCTCACGGTGCACATGCCACCTCTGTGGAAGGAAAGGCACTGCACCGGAAGGACAACAGACACTGGCCTCCTGCAGCACCAAGCAGCAGACACTATTCCAGAGTCCAGGTCCGCTGACCAGAGCAGCGATGGCCTTGGGCTGGTCTCTGGTCAGTGGCTGACCAGGGCAGCGATGGCCTTGGGCTGGTATCTGGTCAGTGGCTGTGCTGAGGGTGCTCTCCAGCATTCCAGCTCACTAGCGCTAACCTTCTGCCAGCTATCACTTCCTTAGAGGAAAGACCAGGTGGGAGTGTTTACATGACAGAAATTAGACAGCCAGACACAAACCCACTCTTCCTGCCACAGAATGTGCCATGTGGGAAGACCTACAGCTCTCCTGACATCGTCTCACAGCCCTTCAAAGAGTGTGACACTGAGCAGACAAACATTTTAGAGCATTTAGTAGGTTCTCTGAGATCAAAAAGAAATTTCCTTGCCGTAAAATCTAGCAAAAATAAGTGATTTAAAAATACACATGAAAAGCAAGGCATATGTGGTAACTTATCCATTATAGGTAGTTTTTAAATAGCCACATAAACTACTCAAAAATGAACTACGATAACAAAAAGTACTGCTTTTAAATACGTGTTTACATTTGTTTCAAAATATTTAACATGGGGCTGTGGTTGTGGCTCAGCGGCAGAGCACTCATCTAGCAGGAGTGAGGCCTGAAGCAACTTAGTAAAAACCTGTCTCAAAAAAAAATTAAATTAAATTAATAAATAAAAAGGGGCTGGGGATGTAGCTCAGTGTCTGCACCCCTGGGACCAATCCCTGATACCAAGAGGAAAACAATAAACAAACATTTTTTTTAAATCACCTTTACCTAAGATGTTCTCATCAAATATTTTTACTGAATATACTCTTCCTCTTTCCAGATTTCTCTCCTTAGTTCAAACTAAAGAATATCTAGTGTTAAAAATAGAGAAAGGGTGCTTCCGCGACAAGAGGAGGGAAGGCCAGGTGCAGGCTGAACATCAGTAGCCGAAGGCGGGGACCAGTGCCTCCTGGGAGCGGAGCTTTCCTGGATCCTGGAACTCGTGCCTACAGGACTGGTTTGCCCTTCCTAACCCTGAAGTCAAAACCCAAAACGTTCCCGCATGGCACTCAAAGTCTCAGATTTCAGAGCATTTAGATTTCTATTTTCAGATGACAGAAACTTAACTTGTACTTTGAGATTTAGAATAAAAGTAAAAATGTTCCCAGAGAGCCACAGAGACAACGAGGGCAGGCCGCTCTTCACAGGAGCACCCGCAGCCCCTCTGTGTGTGGGAAGCATGATGTGGGGGCCAGCTGCTCTCTGACTCGCATCACAGCGGCATGACCCTCTTCAGCAGGGTTACACAGACCAAGAAGAAATGCAGAGCAACTCTGACCAGCCCCACAGAGAGACACTAAGAACCCCGCCCACCTCCAGTGCAGCCAACTGACCACACTTACAGGTAAGAGCGTTTCAGCACACAGGCCCAGAACTGCCTGGACCAGACCACCTTTCACGGGTGTACCACAGGTGCTCCCGTTTCAGTTTCAGCAGAAAAGCAAAGAAAATGAAGAAGATCAAAACACCTGGGGCAGGAGCTGGGATTGTGGCTCAGCAGTAGAGCGGTCGCCTAGTGTGGGCGGGACCCAGGTTCGAATCTCAGCACCACATAAAAATAAAGGCATTGTGTTGTGTCCATCTACAGCTAAAAAAATAAATATAAAAATAAAAACAAAAACAAACCCGAGGCCAGCTCTGGCTCCCACTGAGCAGCCAAGTATTGTCAAGAAGTTATAAACACCTCACTTTCTGTCTTCCTTCCTCTAGAAAATGAGGTCACCAGGAGTCTCCAGTAATACCGCCTGCCTGTCTAGGCACCAAGCAAGAGTGTTCGGGTCCACATGCCAGCTGCATGCTGCCAGCCACACCACCGTCTTTGTTTAAGCAGGATGTCACTGTTTTCCTCCCCGAGTGGGATCTGAAGTGCGTGACTGGAAGAGATCCAGGCATTTTCACGATCAGCTTTGACTGGCACCTGGATTTCAGCTGAGGGGCGCCCGGAGGAAGGAAGGCCATCGTAGCCACAGCCCTGGCCCCTGCCTCAGGACCTCACCTGCTCATACAGGCCATGAGGAAAGGCAGCCAGCCCAACGGGGCTGTGACAACCACAGCAGGCTGGTGACACCGAGCAGGGGTGGGGGTGGAGGATGCCCACCTGCCACAAGAATCGGGCTGCCAGCTCCCAGAGCACAGAAGTACTTCAGCGACCGAGGACACCTCTCGGGTGAGCAGAGGTGGGTTTCCGCGGGGAAACACTGAGCAGCCAGGCCTACTGTCCAACAAGTACAGGGCTTGATCCGGAAGCCAAACTGGCCAGGCACCGTCCCGCTCCTGTCAGGGTCATCGCTGCAAGCCCCACACCAGCTGGCTTTTCAGGCAGACAGGAGCCTGGCGGCTGTCTGTGGAAGGAGCCACAGCCCCACTGCCCTCCACCAGCGGGCCAGGGGAGCGCCTCCATCCTGGGCGTGCCTGACCCTGCCCTGCTGCGGCCATGGCCACGGCAGCTGGTTACTGACCTATGTGGGCGTGGGCTGCAAGGTCTGAGAGCGCGGCGGCGGGTCTGCCTCCCGGGTGAGATGAGGTGGAGGATGCGGAAGATGAGGTGGAGGAGCCCTGAATGACCCGGTCGAGCCAGGGCTCTGCACCGGGGTGGCTCTGGAGCACAGTGGAGCTGAGCTGCCCGGGCCGCTGCACAGAACCCTCATCTTCTGAAGCGGACGATGTGTCTGCGGTGAAAACAACCACGACAGGCATGACGCAGGGTGGGTGAGAGGGTGGCTTCCCACGGGCCAGCCCAGAGGGTGCCGGGCACCCGGGCTGCTCCTCCTAAGGGCATGAGGAGGCTGAGGGAAGCGCTCCATGAGTCCCACTCCTAGAGGCCCTGGCCACTGGCGCACACTGGGGTGAAATGGGCCTCTCTGCCTGGGCACTGCTGCCCACCCACATGGCCACACTCCAGGGCAAGGCGGGCCAGCCTGCAGAGCCATAGCACTGGGGCGGCCGGGGCTACACCTGTCCACAGGTGTCCTTGCAGGCAGATCACATGAAGTAGCTCTAGAAAGAGCTCAGTCAGTGAATTAACTGTGGACAGCAGTCTGTCGGGTCAGCACAACCACACTCACGGGTTCACAGTTGTCAAAAGAGTCTTTGGCAACGACACCGTGTCCACAGCTCTGCCCAGTAGAAATGATCTGACGGCAAATCCTAAGATGTTTTCCGACAATAAAGGTTAAGCACAGAATCACCACTGAACCACTGAGTCGTCTTGTGATCTGAGGTGTCTGGTTTTCCCCTATGATTCCAGATTCATCAAACCAAACACGAACGTCACGAGGGCAGCCACAGAAGCTCCTGAACGGGAAGCCACCAGCCCCTCAAACTTCAGTCAGGGTTAGTGGGAAGTTAGACAAACCCCATCTACAACTTTTAATTTCTCATGGAAACAGCAAGAAAACAACAAAAAATTACTAGAACTGTCCAAATAGTCCTCAACTGTCCCACTGAAGTCCTGGTAACAAGATACCAAATGACAGTGACAAGATGAGAATAATTGAGTTTTTGTAGTTTACTAAGTGCTTATTTAGGGTTCTTCTCTTCACCCCAAATATTAACAGTATCTTGAGTTTTTTAAACAAAAGAAACTAAAATCCACCCACAAAGTGCTGCAGAGAGGAAAGGCAACTTTAGATTTTCTTTTCAAGATCTATAGCTGAGAAATTTGAAAGTATTATGCTTATTTTGAAATTATTTTTAGATCTAATGAACTTAGCTCAAAAATAGAAATTGTCAATGTTAAACTGAATTGTATTAAGTTAGTAGGTATTATGTAGAGTCTCTTATTTACCATTTCCATTCTTATGTTGGTTGTACCTGTGGATGTCACTGAGAAAGTTTAAAGATTGCACATTTGAAACAAATGCTCTTTACAAATAGTTAGATTTTTTTTTAAGAGAGAGAGAGAAAGAGAGAGAGAATTTTTCAATATTTATTTTTTAGTTCTTGGCAGACACAACATCTTTATTTTATTTTTATGTGGTGCTGAGGATCGAACCCAGCGCCCCACGCATGCCAGGGGAGCGCTTTACCGCTTGAGCCACATCCCCAGCCCCACAGAAAACGAGATTGTTGTGCTGTGATTTTATCCAGGATGTGAGAAACAAATATTACCCTTGGGCTGGGGTTGTAGCTCGGTGGTAGAGCACTTGCCTAGAACGTGCAAGGCCCTGGTTTTGATCCTCAGCACCACATAAAAATAAGTAAATAAAATCAAGATATTGCATCCAGCTACAACTAAAAAATAAAATTTTGAAAAAAAAATATTATCCTTGGAGCTTTTTTCCCTTGCTGCACAAATAACTGTGAACCATTTTAAGTGACTTAAACTATAAACCAAACAGTACAACCGACTAAGATGACCCTGCACTGCAAGTCATGTGACTAAGATGCTGAAGCTTTAGATGAAAGCTAAAGAAGTGTTGGATTCTCATGGTATGACTACAGTAATTATAACCTTTCAGAAGAGATTCTTCTAACCTGAAAACATCTATGAACTGAATTTTAGAAGATAAGTGTATTAACTAGTTATTTTGAAAGATACCAAATGCAAAAGTTGCAGATCTATATAATTTAATAAGTTCATATACTCCACATGAATGTAAGTGTGTTAATGGAGATTTGTCTTGTAAACAGTTGAATGTACCTAAGTTTTCTGTATGTGAAAATGTGGTTATTACAGGGATAAGTAAACTTTCAGTTTTTAAATGGGAAAAAAAAACCAACAAAGTGCTGCAGAGTACACGTGTCCCCGTGGGAAGAACAGTGCCGTGTACATCACAGACACACCACAGCATGCTTACTAAGTTCCCCAAATCTGTGCTCCAAACAGAGGGACATTCCAGCTCAGGGGATCAAACACCAGGCCTCAGGCCCACTCCCAAGACCACCCATCAATACCTGGGGGGGTGTAGGCGTCCACGGAGGAGTGCGCCAGGACGGAACGTCTCTTCGAGGGCATCGGCATCCTCCTCTCTTTGTACTTGGCCAGGGCTGCTTGCACGGCCTCCGTGTGGACATCTACAGAGAGAGCAATGGCAGAAAGGTTTTGACAAGACAAGACTCTACTTCTGTCCTCATGGCTCACGAAGGGGACAAATCTCTGACTGCCTAACCATCCTACACTTTTCTAAACAGGAACCAGAACAATATATCCATAGTTATAAATTAAAACAACCACCAAAGAAAAATACCCAAATTTGAAAATAAAGTGAAAGAGATAAGCCTGAACAAATCTCTGCCGTGAGAACCAGCATCGAGACTCGCCAGCCTGCTCCTCCAGAAGACCCACTGCAGACACAGAGAAAACATCCAGCTCTCGCACGCTGCAGCCAGTGGTGAGAGAGCTATAACACAGGTGTCTTCTAGGTTGAGGGGCCTTGCACGTCTGCCCAGCTCCGGAGCGGGAGGCCATACAGGTGCAGACCAGAGCACAGATCAACCTGGGACTGCCGCTTTGAAAAGCTCCACCCTGCCAGACAGGCACAAGCCATCAGCACAGCGACTCGGGAGCTGGGACAGGAGGGTCACAAGCTCGAGGCCAGCCTGGCAACTTAGCGAAACCGTCTCAAAATAAAAATTAAAGGGCTGGGGGTACAGCTCAGCACCATGAAACAAAACAGGAGGAAGAATGTCTCACCTCTGTGCACTGAAAACGTCTAAAACAGCCACCAGCCCAACAGGCTCGCATCATTTTGAAACCTCCCCTCACCACAGGGTCACTGAGAATCATCAGCTCTGGGGCAGGGGAGGAGCACCTCACCCTAAGAGACTTGGGCAAGCCACGAAGACCACACCAGGCCAATTCAAGAGGCCCCAGAGGCCAGGATGGGCAGATAATATCACAGATGTGTACTCAGGAAAGGTGAAGAAAGGAGAGGAAAAGAGGAAACAGAATCCTCAGGCAGCCATGGGAGGAGGCCAGTACCCACCCACTGTTTCAAAAACTGGCGATAAATGGAGAGATTCCACATGCACCCTGACCTTCCTGTGCAGCCAGTAACTGAGGGGAAGTGCACTGTCAGAGGCCGTCCAGGCCTGAGTAAGGAGCAGCGGGATGC
Source organism: Ictidomys tridecemlineatus (assembly GCF_052094955.1). NCBI lineage: Eukaryota > Metazoa > Chordata > Mammalia > Rodentia > Sciuridae > Ictidomys > Ictidomys tridecemlineatus. The sequence continues at coordinate 216,366,705 of NC_135479.1, read as the reverse complement.
CCTTCATCATTCCACAGCCCTGAGGAATCAGAGCCAGGGACCACGCACAGCCCTGGCTTCTGCCTCACAGTGAAGAACGAGACGGACTCCACAGAGCCACCACACACACTGCCACACACTGCCAGGCTGCATGGGCTGCCGACTAGGGAAGACCAGAAACTTGCCAACCAGCTGCCACATGCACATCTCACCTGGGTCCTGGATCCAAACAAACTTTAAAAAAGGAAATGAACACTGTCTGAATACTTGATATTAAGGAATTACTGCTGAACACTGCTGAATATTTGACATTAAGGAATAGTGACTATTCATTACTTTGTAATAATGCCATTTCTTTTAGAAATACATATAGCAGTACTCCCTACCTGTGGTTTCACTTTGAATAGTCAACTGTGGTCTAAAAATATTATGTGAAAAAATTCCAGAAATAAAACACTCAATTTTTAAATTGTATGCTCTTCTGCACAGCATCATGAAATCTCACACCACTGTGTTCCAGCTTGCCCAGGTCATGGATCACCCCTCTGTCTAGTGTATCCACGCTGTATATGCTACCCACCATAGGTTACATAGTGGCCGCCTCAGTTATCACATGGACTGCTATGGTATCACAGTGCTGGAATACAAGCAACCCTGGTTTTATTTACTAATGGCTCCAGAGTACAAGAGTAGTGATCCTGTAATTTGAATATGCTAAAGAGAAGCTATAAAGGGTTTCCTATAAGTGAAAAGGTACAAGTTCTTAACAGGAAAAGAAAAAGAATCAGAAAAGATGGTGGAATGAGGTAAACATCATTACCCAAAGTACATGTAGGAAGACATGAATGGTGTGACTCTACTTTGTGTAGAACCAGAGACATGAAAAATTGTGCTCTATATATGTATTATGAATTGAAATGCATTCCGCTGCAATGCATGACAAATTAGAATAAATAAAAGAAAAAGAATCATACACCGAGGTTGTAAGATATATGATGAGAATCAACCTTCCAGTACCCAACCCACTATTTTGAAAATGGGGGAAAAAAATTGAAAGAATCCAGAATGTATTGGAAGGAAAAGAAATTCATGACTATTTTGCCATCATATCTCAAACTTGTTTAAAAGTCATGGCCATGGTATGTGGCAATTAGGGATGAAACAGGCAGGCGTCAGCTGGGTGAGGTGGAGCACAGCTGTCATCCCAGGCACCAGGAGCCTGAGGCAAGATCACAAGTCCAAGGCCAGCCTCAGCAACACAGAAAGGCCCCTAGCAATTTTTTTTTTCAAAAACAACTTTATTCATGATACATATTTTAAAAAAATTCCCACCCCCTGGAAATGAGCTAAAAAAAATAAACAAAACCTACCTCCCACCTCCCTGTTCCCACTTCCTCCCATTCCCTCCAAATAAAAGGGAAAAAAACAAAACAAAACAAAAAAACTGACTGTAGATGCTAGGCCCCTAGCAATTTAATGAGATCCTGTCTCAAATAAAAATGGCTAAAACATGGCTCACTGGTAAAGCACCCTCAGATTCAATCTTCAGTACCAAAAAAAAAAAAAGGATAAAACAGATGTTAAATATGTTTAGAAAAAGAATGGATAAAAAATGTGGCATTTATACACCATGGAGTATTACGCAGCACTAAAAAATGACAGAATCATGGAATTTGCAGGGAAATGGATGGCACTAGAACAGATTATGCTTAGTGAAGCTAGCCAATCCCTAAAAAACAAATACCAAATGTCTTCTTTGATATAATGAGAGCAACTAAGAACAGAGCAGGGAGGAAGAGCAGAAAGAAAAGATTAACATTAAACAGAGACACGAGGTGGGAGGGAAAGGGAGAGAAAAGGGGAATTGCATGGAAATGGAGGGAGACCCTCATTGTTATACAAAATTACATATAAGAGGTTGTGAGGGGAATGGGATAACAAACATGGAGGGAAATGAATTACAGTAGATGGGGTAGAGAGAGAAGATGGGAGGGGAGGGGGGATAGTAGAGGATAGGAAAGGTAGCAGAATACAACAGTCACTAATATGGCAGTATGTAAAAATGTGGATGTGTAACCAATGTGATTCTGCAATCTGTATTTGGGGTAAAAATGGGAGTTCATAACCCACTTGATTCTAATGTATGAAATATGATATGCCAAGAGCTTTGTAATGTTGTGAACAACCAATAATAAAAAATAAATGAATGAATGAATAAATAAATAAATAAATAAAACATGGCACAGGGCTAAGGTTGTGGCTCAGCGGTGGAGCACTCACTTTTCATGTGTGAAGTACTGGATTCAGTTCTCAGCACCTCATATAAATAAAAAAGGTTCAGCACACGCCATAGATTCAGGCATTAACTGGGGGATCCCAATCAGTGCCCTGAGGATCCACAGCTAAGTGGTAAGGAGAAAAAACCTTAAAACTGACACGAATCCTCCTCAAATGATCCCATGAAATACAAAAGGAAGGAACCCTTCCAATTCATTCTTAATTCCTTTTAAGGTTCCAATGATATTCTTCATGGAAACAGAAAAAGCAGTTATGAAACTCATTTGGAAAAATAAGGAGAAATCCTCAGTGAGAAAAGCAAAGCAGGAGGCATCCCAATAGCACGCCCTTAAACTACACCACAGAGCCACAGAAACAGCATGGGGCCGCACCAAGACACAACGGAGACCAGTGGAATGCAAGACACTGGACAAGGGGCCATAAGTCGTCACTGGAGAGGAGACAGCCTCTTCAACAAATGGTGCTGGGAAAACTGGAAACCCACCTGTAATAAAGTGAAATTAAGCCCCTCGCTCTCACCACGCGCGACACTCAACTCAAAGTGGATCGAGGACTCAGGCATCAGACTGGAGACCCTGTGCCTACTAGAAGGAAATGTAAGCCCAACTTCCCAAATGTCGGCTTAGGAACCGAATCTGTAGCAAGACTCCTAAAGCTCAAAGAAGTAAAACCAAGAATCAATAAATGGGTTAGTATCAAACTAAAAAGCTCCTTCACAGCAAAGGAGACATCCAAGACAGTGAAGAAAGAGCCCGCAGAATGGGAGAAAGTCTTTGCCACCTGCACCTCAATTAGAGCATTAGTCTTCAGGATATATATATATATATATATATATTTTAAAAAAACCTCAAAAAACTCAACTTCAAAAAAACCAAATAACCCAATCGATAAAGGGGCAAAGGCACTGAACAGACCCTTCACAGAAGAAATACAGATGGTCAACAAACATGAAAAAATGTCCAACATCTCTAACAACTGGGGAAATGCAAATTAAAACCACTCTGAGATTCCATCTCACCCCAGTCAGGATGGCAACAATCAAGAATACAAGTAACAATAAATGTGGTGAGGATGTGGGGAACATGGTTCACGCACACATTGCTGTTGGCACTGCAAATTGGTGCAACCACTCTGGAAAGCAGTATGGAGAGTCCTCAGAAAACTTGGAATGGAACCACCATTTGACCCAGTTATCCCACTCCTCGGTACATACCCAAAGGACTTAAAATCAGCACACTGCAGTGACACAACCACATCAATGTTCACAGCAGCTCAATTCACAATAGCTAAGCTACGGAACCAACCCAGGTGCCCTTCAACAGATGAATGGATAAAGAACATGTGGCACATATACACAATGGAATATTACTCAACCACAAAGAAGAATGAAATCATGGCATTTGCCAGTAAATGATGGAACTGGAGACAATCATGCTAAGTGAAATAAGCCAGTCCTCAAAAACCAAAGGCTGACTGTTCTCTCTGACGCGCAGTGGCCAACACGTAATAAGGGGTGGGGCAGGGAAGAATAGAAGTTCATTGGATTAGACAGAGGGGAATGAAGGGAAGGAAGGAGGGATGGGAATAGGAAAGACAGGAATGAACTGGACGTAACTTTCCTACGTCACATATGGATAAATGACCAGTGTGACTCCACATCACGTTCAACCACAAGAATGGGGAGTTATGCTCTATATATGTATGATATGTCAAAATACATTCTATTATCATGTATATCTAATAAAGAACAAATTTTTAAAAATTAAATAAAAATAAAACTTCTATGAGAAAAAAACGAGAAAGACCTTGAGTCAGGCAAAGATTTCTTAGGAAGAACAAAAGTACTATGCACTGGGAGAAGTGGAACCTTAGGTCTCTTCAAAACCAACAGCACTTTAAGAAAATGCAGAGTCAACTAACTGCAGCCTGGGAAAGGATCGCAAGTCCCACTGACGATAAAGGAGGAGGCAAAGCTCATGAGGGCAACACGGAGGGCTGGGGTGAGAAAAGTAGGTGCAGGACCATGGTGCGGCTATGTGTGGACACCTGCAGGGTGCGGCCACCTAAGGACTCACTGCAGGGGTTCACCTTTGTCAAACTGGGAGTGTCAGACATTCTTGACATGACCACTTCTTGCTGGCCATGGTGGCACATGCCTGTTAATTCCAGCTACTCAAGCAGCTGAGGCAGGAGGATCAGAAGTTCAAACCAGCCTAGGCAACTTGGCAAGACCCTGTCTCAAAATGAATCTTGAAAAATATGTATGTGTATAAAGGACTGGTATGTAGCTCAGTAGTAGAACATCCTCTATCATCTTTTTTTTTTTTTAACTTCCAGTGCTGACAATTGAAACCAGAGCACTCTACTGAGCTACATCCCAGCCCTTTATATTTTTATTTTGAGACAGGGTCTTCCTGTATTGCCCAAACTGGCCTCAGACTCAATCCAGCCTCAGCTGCCCGAGGAGCTGGAATTAGAGGTCTGCACCACTGAACCTGGCTGGAAAAGACTTACAAAAAGAGCCTCATCATTTATAAAAGAGATACAATGACAATATGAAAACATGGTTGAGCAGGTAGAGTACTCAAAAGTGATTGACATGTAATGTACAATTAAAAACATGAATGTTTCTCAGTGAATCTTCTGATAATCCAAGTAAAATACTAAAGGCAAATTTATTCATAAAAGCACTGCCAAACAGTGGCAGAAATCTAATTAAAAGAGAATCTCCAAAATTAGCAAAGGAGCGTGAGCATGTCTGCCCCTGGTGGTGGTACTCTGGAAGTGCTGGACTCTGCACGTCCCGGGAAAAGCCAGCACAAGTCCGGAGGCCAGGCTGCTGCTACCCAAAAGCAGGACTTGGTTCCTGAGCAGTATGACGATGTAAATCGTTGCCCCACATTTACACTGGTGCACTGTGGTGGCACATAATGGTGGGATCTGCTGCTACAGAAGCTTTTTGCCCACAATGTAACAGTATAATCTGGCTGATGCCCCCCAGTATTTCCCCTCCCTCCCTCCCTCCCTCCCCCCCTTTCCTCTATGATGTCCCTTCAATTTTCATGAGACCAACCTCATCCCTTTCTTTCCCTTTTTCCTCTCTAGCTTCCACCTGTGGAAGAAAACATAGAACACTTGACCATCTGAGTTTGGCTTATCTCGCTTAACATAATGTTCTCAAATTCCATAAATTTTCCCACAAATGACATCATTTCATTTTTCTCTCTGACTGAACAAGATTCCATTGTGTTATAAGCCACATTGTCTTTATCCATTTATCTGTCAACGGACACCAGGCTGGTTCCGTAATCTGGCTGTTGTGAACTGTGCTGCTAGAAACGTGGGTGTGCAGTTGTCAGTGCAGCGAGAGGACTTGAATTCTTCAGGGCCAATGCGAGGAGTGGTACAGCTGGGTCACAGGGTGGTCCTCTTCCTGGTCTTTGAGGAGACTTCATACTGCTTTCCACAGTGGTTGGACTAATTAACCATCTCACCAATGGCTCGAAAGTGGAAAACGACTTCTCTTAACAGACATTCTGGCAAAGGAACGCTGACCAAAAGCCAGGCGGTCAGAGTGCAGGTCCTGCCTGCCCACCCACTTCCCAGCTTGACCTACCTGAGCGGAAACGTTCATCCCTGGCGGTGGTGGGCCGAGACCTCTGTGGCTGGAGTGCAGCAGTGGTCAGCGAGGGCCCAGGCACTCTGCTCTCTGATTGCAGACATGGGTCTACTCCTAAAACATAGTTTTTGGAAATACAAAAACAATTTGCTTTTCCAGTTATGAAAAAAATTCCACTTGAAACAGCAAGTATTTGTTACATATGGCTGGACACGCACGCACGCACGCACACATACGCGCACGCGCTGTGCTCAACCTGGTGTGGTATCTGATCAAAAAGAGCTGCTGACCTGGGATCAGAGTATGATATGATGCAGTGCTCACTAGGACACTCATACTACCTCTCCCCTCCCCACCCGGCCAGGCCCCACCTCCCACTCTCCATCTACAAGGGTGACAGTGACAACTCTCAGGCACCTGGACAGCACAGCACCAGCAGCTCAGGGCAGATGCATGGGCCTTGGGTCTCTCAGGCAGCAGTTTATCTACAGAGTGGCCCTGAAAAGCCCACCCCTGCAAGTGACTCTCCTAAATGTGCAAGACTTATGTCCCTTGTTCTTAGCACTGTCCATGGTATCAGAAACAGCCACCCACCACCAGGGGCTCAGCAGCCCTTAGCTACAAACAGAGAAAGTGGAACAGAGGAGGAAGAACAGCAGAGCAGCACTGCCAGGCGAGGTATCCAGGGACACAAGGCCAGCACATGGGCCTAGCCTGCCCCTTAACAGGGCCTCCGGCCTGCGGCTCCCACAGCCGGGCTCTGCACAACAGCAGGAAACAGGCCACCCTCTCCGCATGCCTCACCAGCCCTGACCACAGCCACTGAGGGCGGTGAGCAGGGTACAGGTGCACAGGATCACCCTCCGTCTCATTGCTGCTTGAGTCCTGATGGTGGGTGTGACACTTGTTAACAGAGCAAAGCAAAACCAATAGTTGGGATTCAACAAAAATAATGTGTTCAACCTCAGGCCTCTCTTCCAAAATGTCTCATTAACTGACCAGCAGCATCCCGGCCCCCATGGCTCTTGACTAGACTTTGACAAGACGCAGAGTCTACCCCTACTCAAACCTGGTCAGCAGCCACTGTGACAAGCAGGGTGGCAGAAGCAATGTCATGTGACTTCCAAAGCTGGTCATGGGAAGCAACACAGCCCTACCTGGCTCCACCAGGATTCCTGAAGTCCAGCACAGGGAGCCACATGCTGAGGAGCCATGCAGGAGTCTGTGGGCCCAACAGCCTGGAGGGGAGGCCAGGCTCATGCTCCCACTCTGGCTGGGCAGGTGGAGTGAGCACCTCTGGGGTGACTGAGGCAGACGGAGGCTGTAGAGGGGCTGCTCAAACACCAGCTATGGTGTTACATTGGAAATCATGCCAAGCTCCTCAGAGCCCGAGCACACGCGTGTCTACATGTGTGTTCACACAGACATCAATAGCACAGAGCAGGACTCGTGCTGTGAACAGGGGTGGGCTCTGGGACGATGGAGAGACCCAACGTAAAGTACAGACGCTGGACATCCTGGTGCTGATACTCCCAAACACAGCACTTCCAGCCTCCAGGACAGACTCGGTGGTATTTAAAAAACATACAAACAAAACCCACTCTGAAACTACAGGATCAAAGAGAAGACCTGTTTTTAATCTTCACGGCCATCAAGAGGTCATCTGCCACAGTGACGTGCACTCCCACAGCGAGGTCTGAAAGTGCATTTCCCCATGTCTTTGACAGCACCAGGCACCCTAAGAGGTAAGATGTCTGGCCATTTGATGAGAGAGAGATGGCTCCTTCCATCTGCATGCATGTCCATGTCCACGTCCACTCACGAGGTGGACAAATCTTCATGTTCATTGCCTCCATTTCCTCCACTTTGAATGTCCGTCCACTTTACTTGGCTGATGAGTCCTTCAGAAGGGAAGTGCACCCTGGCCTAGCACTCATCCCCAGCCCTCGGGAAGGAGATATTTTTCAAATTTCAAAAGAGAAATACCGTTTGGAAGTTTGCTGGGGCCCCTTCGGCTGTGGCTCTCAACCCTTCAGAAGGAAAGTGCACACACACACACCCCCCACCCCCGGCCTAGCACTCATCCCCGGCCCTTTACTCTCCTCCTCCAGGCTTCCAGCTTTGCCTGCAAAGACAACCCCACTTGAAGGCTACTCTCACATACTCCTGGTGTTTGCGACTTTCATGGTTAAGAACGTTCAGAGCTTTGATCTTCTGAAGTCCCTGCTCACTGATGGTGTTCTCCAGGGCAGGCCAGCCACTGACCTTTGCTGGCACCTATGCACACACTGCAGACCTCTCGTGCACCCAGCCACTGTCCCCACCTGAGGTCACCAGGAAGGCTAGTGTCTCCAAAATCAGACCTTCCTCACTAGCATCGTTTCAGAAATTGTACTGGCTACTCTCAGAACTCTTCTTTCTCCTTCTACAGATTATTGCTTCCAATTCCAACTTTAAGAAAAACACCATCCACTGATATTCAGATTGAAAAGCAATATGCTCACACATTGATTTGGAAACTATCAGTTTAACAATACTGTTTTTCCACTAGAAAACTTTCATGTTTCTTCATATGTTAGGGTCTTGGTTATTTCTTCAAAATAGATTTTATAATTCTTTTTAAAAAATATCTTCTTAGTTATATATAGATAGAATATCTTTATTTATTTTTTTTAAAGAGAGAATTTTTAATATTTATTTATTTATTTTTAGTTCTCGGCGGACACAACATCTTTGTTGGTATGTGGTGCTGAGGATCGAACCCGGGCCGCATGCATGCCAGGCGAGCACGCTACCTCTTGAGCCACATCCCCAGCCCCCTCACACTTTTCTTACTCATATCCTTCTTTGACCACTCACTTTATGTTTTAATGTGGTGCTAAGGATCAAACCCAGTGCCTTACATGTGCTAGGTAACTGCTCTACCACTGAGCCACAACCCCAGGCCTATATTTTATGATTCTAATGTAAATTTATTATTTCTTGCAAATCTATTAATAAGACAATTTATTTTGTTGGGAATGAGATATTTTTCAAACTTCAAAAGAGTAATATCGTTTGAGAAAAGCCATTGATTCTTGCATGTCTACAGCCTCTGTACCTATGAAACTGAAAACTCTGATAATCAGCAGTCACCTGGGTTTCCGAATTATAAAACAGTCACCTACAAAGGGACAGCAGCCTTCTGCTCCACTGCTGTGGTCACCAAAGCAGTGTGGAGGGAGTGGGCTCTGCGAGTGTGTATTCACCCCCAGGGTGGGAGCAGCAGGCCACGTGTGCACTCAGTGTGTATCTGCTGAGTTTTGGCAAACAGGCTTTAAGAGGTTTCAAAGTTTCCTTCAATTCCAATTTGACTCTGTTTGGGGTTTTTTGCATGAATACATATGTGAGCATTTAAAGAGTCTCCTCACCACTCTTTTTGTTGATCTATTATAAAATAAATCGTTCTCAACAGGCAGGACGTGGCACACCTGCAACTTAAGCAGCATGGCACAGGTTGACAGACACTCCCGGCCTCGTAGAGGACTGGGCCGGCTGGTGCCTGGCCTCCCCTGCTCCCCTTCCTTTACCAGCTAGCAAGCATTCCTCAGTAGCTCAGCCTGGCCTGCTTTCCAGACTTGGGCTGGCGATGTCCCTCTGCAGGGGCTTCTCTCATCATGTCACCCTGTGGGTGAGTTCTGCTGGTGGAGGGCAGTGTCCTTGAGGGCACAGAGTGCCTCTGGAAACGTACACTGGAGGGAGCCGCAAGTTGCTCAATCACACCACAAGTCCCGCCAGATCCTCGAAGCGTGGCCATGGGCTGGTCGAGCACTTTGATTCCTCAGGTGCTCCTGGGGTTTGCTTCTGTGAAACACCGGCTCAGGTTTTTGCCCAACCTCACCCAGCAGGAGGCTGTTTTGTAGGCACGTTGGCCTGCAGTAGACAACGAGTCCCACCGGACAGTGCGTCTCTGCATGATGCTCTGTGCCAGTCCTCACAGTCATCTGCCATGACCATCTCTCACTCTGCAGCCTGTCTTCTTCGTCTTTTGAGGGAGACACTGTCGATTTTAACACGGTCCAACTCTTCCACCTTCCCCCTTCTGGATGCTGCTAGGGAGCACCTGTGACGTCAGAAGCCCCTCCACCTCCAGCAGCGACAACCTCCTCTAAGGCCCTCCACAGGCTGCACGGTGTCTGAATCTGGCACTGAGCCTCACACATCTACACTGACCTGTGTGTCCAGTGTCGTACTTCACACAGGGACAGGCAGCTGTGTAGGCACCCAGCTGGGATGCCACCTCTCCCATGGGCCAGGTCTGCAGCGTGAGCACCAGCATCTGGGCTGCCCCTGCCCACCACTGCAAAGTCCCACAGTGACCACAGCTTTACAACAACTGTCCACATCTGGCAGGCAAACCCTCCTATGCTGTCCTTTTTGGAGCATATTTTAGAAGCCTTCACCTACACGTGGATATGAATTTTGGAATTAGCCTGTACAGTGCCACACAAAAGAAAACTCTTGAAACGTCAATGTAGCGTGGGAAGATGGTTTTATGACGTCCGCCCGGCACAAGTGAGAAAACTGTGCCTGGCCATCCCCAGGTAACAGCAAGTCCTACCTGGAAGGAGATCTGACCACATCAGGGCTGCCAATCACAGTCTGGGCCTCTGGATCCCACTATCTAATGTCAGACACATCACTTTTCCAGTCCATTATAAAATATGTTTATATCCAAATCCAGTTTTCAAGCCAAGCTTAGTGAGCAGTATAATGCTGTGAAACGCCTATTGGTGGAGACCCTACCTTGGATGAGTGGAATGTAGCGAGCCAGGAGCTTGGCCCTTTTCTTCTCATACCCTTTTTGAGTGATGTCACCTAAAACAACAAGGGAAAAGATAATTACATTTCTTCTACACCTTAACAACTAAAAATTAACATATAATTGAAAAACTGGACACCATGTTAGCATCTTCCAAGTGGGAGAGTGGCTCGGTCCACAGGTGGATCACTCAGCCAAAGCAGCAACACTGGTGGCACGCACAGCCACATGGACAGGCCTTGTGCTCAAAGGCTGCACATGGCCCTGGAAGGCCAAACCACAAGGCTGGAGTAGACAGGGCTGCCAGTGCTCGGAGGGGGAAAGGACTTCATCAGAGGACAGGACAGCTGGGTGGTGGAATTGTCCTACAGCCCAACTGTGGTGGTGGTTACACAATTGTAAGCATCTGTCAAAAACTCAGAACCATAAGCCAGGAAGGGCAGATTTTATTATAGGTAAACAATACTTGAATTTTTAAAAATTGTGAGCAGCATTCCTTGGGAGCTAGTAAAAAATGCAGACTGGGGCCATACCCCAAACCGACAGCATCCCCTACGACATTCACCAAACTCCTTACATAATTTTCGTGCATGTTCCAGTTTTAGAAGAATCGGAAAAAGGGGCCCACAGGACACGGACCCCCCCAGGCCAAGCAGTATCCCTGGGTGAGAGCCTGGGAAAAAGGACTGATGCTCCAATAAATTCCCACAGAGCAGAATAGGCTGAGAGCACATTAAGCCACCCAAGAGTGAGAGAGGTAACAGGTCTTCAAGGAAACCCAGTTTGTTTGTCTGTGGTGCTGGGGATCCAAACCAGGGCCTCATACATGTGAGGCGACACCCCAGCCCATGGGAACACTCTTGATCTAAGCTGCTATTTGGTTCCTACACAAAACTAGAAACACTAACAGTGGATCTTCAATGTTTTTCTGTAGACTTTCTTTAGGCCAAAAATGCATATTATAACAAATTTACAACCAGCTTTAAGTACAACTGCATATTAGTACCACCTCCACTGCTACTATTCTTCAAATTTTCAGTGTTTGGTAAGCATTCCTCCACTTGCTTCCATCTACCGTCCCTCCCTAGACAACACGAGCAGTGAGGGTGGTCAGAAGACAGGGGCTGCTGTCATTCACTGAGTGCTTACCCAAGTATTTCCTTCAGATGAATTCTTGAATCTACCTTGACTATAGGGTTTGCTTGTCCATATCTAAGCTGAGCCTCATTGGGAACTCTGGGTGCACATTAATATGCAGAAGAGGAGCCTGAGGCCTTGGAAAGCCAGGACTGCGGCACAGCCCAGCAGCTGCTCAGGTTCAGGCTGGGCTGCCACAAGCCCTTCCCACTACGCAGCCCACCCTCCTCCAGAGCCCACTGAGGACAGCAGCCCACACAGCTGGGCCCTCCCCACAGCTCTCCTGTGTCTCCACTCTCCCTTGATGCACACCAAAAACGTTTGAGGCTCTTGGTTAATGCAGACAGGGATTCTGTTGGCTCAAGACTATAAAAAAGGATAACAGAAAGATGTACACATGGTTCTTTAAAATAGCCACAGTCGACATGCTCAAGAACTTAAACAAAAAACATTACCGAGATAAACTGAGGAAGACCTAAGGAAATAAACAGATATGCCACTTTCATGAATCTGAAAACTCAAAACTGCAAGGACGTCATTTCTCTACCAAAGGATCTTCAGTCAGTCCAATCAAAAGTCTTACAGGTTTTATGCATGAAAACGGACAAGCTATTCTGAAGTCTATGTGGAAACAGGGAGCAGCTGAGGAGACAGGAGGTGGGGGCAGATCCTGCCCCAGCAGAGGGGAACTGCAGCTCCCTAAACCCGGGTCCTGGATGCACAAGGACAAAAATGAAGACTTCTCTCACTTCATTCACATAATTCAGCTCCAGATGGTCCAGAGAACAACAGCACCTCTAAAAAATAACACACACAGGAAGTGTCCTCCTGCCCTGAGGCCGGGAACCTCTTAAACAGGAGGCCCAGGCACCAACCTCACAGAAGGTGAAGACAGTAATTGAGAGCCTAAGGAGGAAGCAGAATAGTGAGAGAGATGCCTCCTTCTGCAGGACTGTGCAGACCAGGGTCAGGGTTAGGGTTAGGGTTAGTGGGGGCTGGTGACCTTCCTGCTTATCTTAAGGGAAATCTATCCTCTCACAGTTCCAAGGGTCAGAAGTCTGAATTAAATCTCACAGCAGGCCTAGCCTGGCTCAGAGCTCCAGGATAAGCCACCCTGGGCTGCTCTGCTTCTGGGGCTGCTGGCCTTCCTCCGTGGCTTGCCAGTCCTCCTACCTGCACACTCACAGGACCCTCTGCCTCCTTCCAAGCACACTGTGACAACACAAAGGATCTACCAGGAAATCTCAAGCAAGATCCCTAATCACAATCTGTAAAAATCCCTTCTAGAAATAAGGCAGCACTGATTCCAGTTTCCAGGGATGAGGACTTGCTACTTTTGTGGCCACCACTGCGAACACTGCAGTGGACAACCGATCTCTCTCTCACACACACAGTAGTTAAGGTGCCTGTGTTTCCTCAACCTGCAGCAGGTCAATGACTGTGGACTCAGCCTGGCCATTCTTTCCCAGTGACTCATATCATCTTGGTGCAGAGCAAGGCTACAAGTGCCACCTGGGGGCCTGGACCAGTTCTCCCAGGGAAGACCCCCATGCTGACCACTTCACACCAGTGATGACCCCTGGGGGTCAATAGTGGCTCTCACAGTTCCTGCCCATAGTGCTGCGTGCCTCTGTGCCTCCGTGCCTACGGGACACCAGTGCCCACAAGGCCCATGAGTGATACTGGGGCCTACTTCAAACTGCCCGTTCTCTACCTTGATTACAAAACAGTCCCAGCTACACAGGAGGCTGAGACAGGAGGATCAGTGAGCCCCCAAGTCAGGGGCCCACAGGGGCAACACAGCAAGACCTCATCTCAAGCAAAACAAAAACACCCCTGGGGGAATACACCACAGTGGTCAGTCAGTCAGAATGGGCCAGAGCTAGTGTACCAACACAATCTGACCTTAAGAACATGTGGACACCTTGGACAGCGAGTTCCAAGGGTTCACGGGGCATCGTGTCCATAAGGTTTAGATATGCAGACAACATGTGGGAAGTGGGGAGAAGCTGGGCAGGGAGGAGATGGAATCCGAAAGTAGTGCTTCAACTCTGTAAAAACAGATCTGAGCTGGGCGCAGCGATGCACACCTGTAATCCCAGCAGCTCGGGAGGCTGGCAAGTTCAAAGGCCAACCTCAGTAACTTAGGAAAACCCTGTCTCAAAATACAAATAAAATGGGCTAGAGATATGGCTCAGTGGTTAAGCACCCCTGGTTTCAATCTCTGGTACCAAAAAAAAAAAAGAAAGAAAGAAAAAGATCTGAAATTCATGTGGCAAAATCTTAATTTTTTGAAAAGTTAGGTGGTAGATACATGGGTTTGTATAGCATACACTTCATAAGTTTTCTGTATGTTTGAAATAGCTCACAATTGGAAGATAATTAAATATGAACCAGTCATTCATGTCCAACAGCTTCTGTTCCCCTTTCTCTCTCTTTAGTGCTGGGGGTTGAACCCAGAGCTTCACACATGCTAAGGGCATGCTCTGCCACGGAGCCACATCCCCAGCCCAACAGTTTCTAACATTCCGGGGTCAAGCTGAGTTCCGGGGGCAGCTGGACTGCATCTTCCAAGGACCAGCAGCACCTGCTCAATGTGAAGGTTTGCAGTACTTCCTACAGTGCTCATGAGCTCATGTAAATTAACCCCTTTAACTGGAGAAAGACCCTGAATGTGCACTTGGAACGTAAAGGCAGACAGAGAGTAGTGTCACAAAGAAGAGTAAAGGGGGTTTTTCCATAAAATCATGGCTTTTCCCTGACAAGGCAGTTGTCAATTACACAGCTATGTTGTACACAGCTCCCTTTTAAAAGAGAGGGCATTAATGGAAAAATGGTTTTCAACATTGAGTAGCAAGCTGAAGTCACACTACAGCATCACCCTCCTGGACATTCCTCATTAGAACCCAGATACCTAGGCTGGGCATGGAGCTCAGTGGTAGTACACAGACGTGTACAAGGCCCTGGTTCAATTGCACACGCGCACACACACACACACACACACACACACACACACACACACACACAAAACCCATTCCTAGAACTTGGGCCACTCCTGATACTGAAGGGCTCACATCACCCACTCTGACGTTCCCCAACCTGTTAGTGGCAGCGCTCGCTCTAGTGAACACCTCAGAGGACTAAAAGCGGAAGAGCTGCCCACGAAGTAGCCTGTCCCGTGTGCCTGGTGGTTCCTTCCTCAGGCCAGGAAAACCCCCACCCTGCGACCCACGACTCCACCCTGGGCTGAGCCCACTGGTTCTCTCTGCTGGCCAGACCGCACTCATGCTTAGGCCTGCCATTGTGACTTCCCAGGGTCTAGGCTGCCGTCAGTTGATTTTATCTTCAGATATTAAAATCTCTTCAATCATTCAGTGAGATTTGGAGGACAGTCACCTTTACTGATGGGTGGTCAGAGAAATGACAAGGAAGCTCAAACTCCACAAATGTCTCCTCCTCCCAATCTTCCGAGGGGGAAGCTTGCATTCCGATGACTTCCCCATCCCCCCCAGCCAGCCTTCCAGGCACCTCTGCTTCTCAGAGATGGGGCACACCTTCCTGGTGCTCGGTCTCTCTGGTGGCAGAAGCCCCACCTCCCAGGCACGCAGACCCTGCTGGCTCCACTGTGAACACCTATCCACCCCAGTGGCTCAGCACTGGACAGCTGCAACACATTCTTTAAACCAACTCTTCTGTTCCTGTTCTAGAGCCTTCAATCTACCTTTCAGATGCTACCAAAATAACCTCTGCCAATCAATGACAGAAGCCCAGACACAGGTTATAAAGTAAGAACAAAGGACAGGCAGCTAGTGTCAATTAATCTGGGCTCAAAAGGAAATAAAATGCAATACCCTCAGGACCCTTCCCCCTCCTCCACACCTGTAGTCAAAGCTACCTGCCTCCGGGAACTGTTCCTCCAGCAAGCAGTTGTTAGTGAAGTACCTCCTGGTGGCTCCCTACCTGCCCTTCTGGGCAGGTAAGGAGAGGTTCCCCTGGAAGGCTCTCTCTCACTTTTTGACATTGTAGGCAAGAAAGGAGAAGGGGGCATAAGAAAGGATAAAAAGGGTAGGACAGCCCACTCTTAGGGCACCAGCTCCTCTATAGAGGGGTCCCTCCTACCCCTTTCTGTTCTGTCCTTTATTTTTTTTTTTAAAGAGAGAGTGAGAGAGGAGAGAGAGGACAGAGAGAATTTTTAATATTTATTTTTTAGTTGGTGGACACAACATCTTTGTTGGTATGTGGTGCTGAGGATCAAACCCGGGCCGCACACATGCCAGGCGAGCGCGCTACTGCTTGAGCCACATCCCCAGCCCCTCTGTTCTGTCCTTTAAACAAAACTTTTTGCTCTAGCCTCAGCATTGCTCAGGTGTTCAACCTCTGACATGGGGAAACAGAACCCAGATCCTGATTTTCAACACAGGCTTCTAACACGGGTATCATCTCTGGTCTCAGAATAATAATAATAATACTTATTATTATTAAAATATTATTAATATTATAATAATGTTATTGATATTGAAATAAAATGATAACAATTATTATTATTTTGAGCCAGGGTCTCACTAAGTTGCCCAGGTTTTACTGAACTTGAAATCCTCAGGCCTCTGCCTCTCAAAGAGCTGCGATTACAGGCTTGTGCTACCACCCCCAGCAATTAGAAATATTTTAATTATTGCTTAATACCTTAATTAAGAAGACCTGTTTAGAGTAGCTGCCCTGGTGGCCCTTGAGGACACCCCAGACGGGCCACCTGTTTTGCAGCACTCCTGAATTCCGGATGTGAGCACTGTATCCTGCACCCCACATAGCCTGATGGCAAGAGTGGGGGCAGAAACAAGCAGGTGAGGAACTTGATGGCAGCACTCTTCCTCCTGGGGGCTTCCAGCACAGCACACCCTCTGTCAGTGCTGTCCAACAGAGTGGCCACTAGCCAGGGTGGATATTTACATTTTAATCAGTAATGAGTGAATTAAACTGAACACGCAGTTCCCAACACCACTAGCCCTGCATGCAGTTCATGAAACAGAGTTCCACTTGCACTCATCTGCTGCACAGGATGACACACCAGGTGCTCAGGCGGCTCAGCAAAGAACTAGTTCTGGAGACAGCGAGACCTGGCCAAGGCCTGCTCGTTCCTGGCAGGAGCCCTCTCCTCAGCTTGTTGACAGCAGCCTGCTCACATGGCCTCATGCAGCCTACCCTCTGGGCACGCACTTCCTGGCATGTCTTCTTCTTCTCCTGAGGATGCCGGTCCTACTGGATCAGGGTCCCAGCCCATCTGACCCTCACCACCTCCTACAGTCCCCATCCTAGAGGTTACAAGGGTGTCCTTGGAGTTTCAGGCCCTCTCAAGGCATGAACAGTTAACAGGACCTAAAGAAGAAACAGGCCTCCCACTCCTTCCCTCCTGCTAATGAACACAGAGCCCCAGGGCACTGTGCCCCCACCTCTGAGCTGGAGAACCAGGACACCCTAAGAACACAGGCCATTTACTCCCCTTATGCAAGGAGCACTCTTAGAAGTAAGTACCCAGACAGCACGAGCTGACACCTATCTTGGACACCTGCTGCCTTATCCTTCTACCCCTTCTACAAGTAGCAGAAGGTAGCTGGCCGTAAGGATGCCAGTGGGGTCATGCAGATGGCGAAGGAGGCTATGTAAGCCCTCACAGAAGCACAGCTCCCCAGACAGAGGCACTCAAGGGGGCGCAGACTCCCTGGGGCCTGCTACCATCACAGAAGCACTCTCCCCCAACAAAGCGGAGCAGTACTGTCCTTGCAACCCATCAGAAGGGAAGAGGCACTCAGGGAGGTAACTGCAGACTCTTCCAGGAATGGTCCTTGCTGCTCTGCTGTCACTGTGAGACCCAACCCACTGCCACCCTGGCTGGAGCTACCTTCATCCCCCATCGAGAGACCACCTCAGCAGTCAAGAGACATGGCCTGTAGGTGCAATGTGATCTGGGAATAGTCCCCTTCTGTGTGTATTAAGAGTATGTTCAGGCCTGCGGCTGTGGCTCGGTGGGACAGCGCTTGCCTAGCATGTGTGAGGCACTGGGTTCAATCCTTAGCACCAACTATAAATAAATAAAATAAAGATGTTGTGTCTACCTACAATTAAAAAAAAAAAATAGTGTGTTCAATATAACGGCATAGAAACGCACCCGGCTCTAGCTTAGTTCCTTCCACACTGCTCAGGACGCCTGTAGAAAGGAAGGGACAAGCTGCAGACATCTTTCTAAGCAATTATCTGCTGATAAACAATAGAGGTAAGGATGGTTTTTAGCTGTTGTATATCTATCTGATGACTAAACAGCTTTTCTTTGCTAAACACTATGTAATTCCCCAGTCTTTTGAATAAACAAGTCACCGCTGGAGATGTTAGATAATTCCAGGTATCAACATTAAACAACAAGCTCATGGCTCTGACACCAAGATATGCTCCACCGTAGACAAAACGCACAGCAAGGGGACAGCAGAGGCGGCCAGATGTGCAGGAGAGGGAGCACCTACCAGTCCCAGGCTTTCCTCTACACTTTGCTGGGAACTCAGGCTGCTCAAAACAATGATCTTTAAAAAAAAAAAAAAATGAACGATAAACTGGCAGAATAAAGTAAGATCTCCCTCTAACCTAATCCTTCTTCATTTCCACCCTTTCTTCGGTTATTCCCTGGCAGAGTAACCAAATTCTCTAAGTGAACTCACCTTTACAGGAAGTGGATACACCTACACCACATCTGATGTTAACACCTTAAAAGATTAAATACATGTTTTCAAAAATGAATCAAGCTCCTTAGTTCCAGCTCTTTTGGACACTCGCCCTGACACTGACTGGAAGGTCTCAGCAGCAGCATATGCTGGCTGCTCGGTGAGAATACCGTGAGCGGGAACATGGCTTCAGGGGTGGGCGACTCCAGATCCAGGCCCATGTCTCCATGAGGCACCTCCCCAGACTCACGACCGGTGACTCTTCTCCAACCTCCAAGTCCAGATGCGTGTTCACCTCACTTGGTAGAACTGAGATCAAAACATAGACAGGAACTCCACAGCCAAGGGGCTGCCCCGGAACACACCACCCTGACCCACGGCCACCCAGGAAGGGGGTCAGGGCCTCTCAGAGAAGGGTGCCCTGGGGACAGCTCCCTCCTCCTAGCCAACATGCCTGGCTGAGAGTCACAGGCTCCAGGACCAGTCAGAACCACTCTCCTCAAGGTCCTCTGGC
Organism: Ictidomys tridecemlineatus; assembly: GCF_052094955.1. Taxonomy (NCBI): domain Eukaryota; kingdom Metazoa; phylum Chordata; class Mammalia; order Rodentia; family Sciuridae; genus Ictidomys; species Ictidomys tridecemlineatus. Next base: position 216,347,650 of record NC_135479.1, on the reverse strand, counting down.
CTAAGACTGGAGACAAGCACCAGCTGCAGAATCCTTCAGAAAGGCCACGGCACCCTGCCACAGGAGCTGGTGCTGGTGCTGCAGTGGAGACAGAGGGCTGGGAGCACTGGGACCGGACAGAGGCGGCAATGCAGAACTCCATGGCAAACAGTTAACACCACAGCACCTGCCTCACACAGGCACTCGATAGACACCAACTGGATGCAGTAAAGGATGTCTTCTCCAGAGCACCACCAGTACCACAGGCATCTCGGGTTTTTGCTCTGCCCCAGCCTCATGTGGGACAGAAACCAGGTGTCAGCCCTGCACAGCCCCTCACCCAGGGAGAGGCACCTGTTCTCAAGGGCCAGAGGTCCTATGGGAGTGCTTCCCCTTGCTGTGGACCCCTGGGCTCTCTGCACACGGTCCTCCCCACAAGAGGCCCTCTCCTGCACAGCCCTCCACCCAGATTCTCACCTTGACCTGGAGGTCCTGCTCAGGGAGGCCTCTCCTGTCCTCCCCTGGGGCTCCTGCACCCACTCCCACTCCTGCTGCCTCCCTACTGCTCTGAACAGCACTCGTGCATGGTCTCTGCACACCATTACCTCCCCGCAGAACGGCATCTGAGAACCTGAGGCTCTTGTCTTGGGAGCTGTGCTGGTCTCTGAGCACGTATCTACAGGTGACCATGAACACAACAGCCTCCTTGGAGTGCAGCCGTGTGCTTCACACTCCACAGCACCACAGGGCCACAGCTCAATGGGGTCACAGGCCCACAGTCCAGAGGGGCCACAGCTCCACAGGGCTACCGGCCCACAGTGCCACAGGTCCATAGCTCCACAGGTCCACAGTCTACCGAAGCCACAGGTCAACAGGTCCACAGTGCCACAGAGCCACGGGTCCACAGTCTGTAGGAGCCACAGGTCCACAGCATGATAGGGCCACGTTCAGACAGCCAGGGCTCCCTCACATCCTTGCTCTATTGGCCTTCACACCATCAGACTTTCCCCACCTCACCTTTATGCACGCAGTTTCTCAGGCTAAAAACCCAGAATTCAGTTCCTGGTTTCTGCCTGCTGCCACCCCAAGCATCCAGGCCTGGGAAAAGCCCTAGAGTTCTACCTTGGGAAGTCACCAAGGACCTAGCTGAATGGGCCAAGAGTGCCTTGCTCTGCAGCAGACCCTTGAAGAATGCTTAACCGTCTAGAGCCTGGGCTCAGGGGGGAACACCCTGCTCTCCAAGTATCACAATGGAAAACTATATTAGAGTCCGTCACAGGCCACAGAACTGAGAGGGGTAAACAGTCCAGTGCACGCACCAACAACTGAGCCCTGGTACAACCCAAAGAGGCGACCAGAGAGACACACTTAAGCCAAGACTTCCAGAGCAACACACATGCACCAACAACAGAGCCCCAGTATACTCCCAAACAACAGGTGACACCTATGTCAAGACCTTCAGATGAAGCAGCCCTCTGACCCAGGGTTCCTAGAGACCCCAAGAAGCAGCTCATGCCCTCTAAGAAGCAGAAGTGTCACAGGTTAGATGTCTGGGATTTATGTGCAGCACTCCTGGAAGGTGAGGAGGAGGAGCTGGTGGCTCCTGGCCAAGGGAGAAGGAGGCAGGTGGAAAAGGAAGCTGTGGGCCACGGCAGCTCTGAGAGTTTCAGCCAGACCCTGAGTCTAGCAGGACCCTCCCCAGGGGCCAGCCTGTGGATGTGTGGACCCAGAGGACAGCAGCAGAGGCCAGCAGTAGACCATGCTCTAGGGGGCCAACTCCACACAACAGTACTCTCCAGCTCCGCCTGGCCTCCAGCAAGAGGATGGGAGCAGCATATTCATCTCCTCCGAAAACCTGGGTTCAGAGCAACAAAGACCACAGCCTGGTTCACTGCTTTCCTGAGCAGCCTTACTGAACTGGAAAACTGTTATTTAAAAAAACCTATGTATCTAACCAATTCCAGAGCATCTTGCTTAGAAACTGAGAACCACCACCATTTCACTTGTTATGAATTCAGTGAACTCTCTTAAGAATGCCTAAAATCTGCCAGGTGCTAAGGACGTGAAAATGAACAGATCAGGGCTGGGAGTGTAGCTCAATGGTAGAGCACATGCTTAGCATGTGGAGACTCTGAGTTCCACACCCAACACTGCAAAAAAGAAAAAATAATTACAGATCAAAATTTCCTCTTCAAGTGTTCCTTAAAAGTCAGCAGAGAGGAGTTGAGCAAACAAATCATACGGCATTGTGATAAATTCTCCAGGAGTGATACTGAATGAGCTTCAAAAAAGCAGAGCAGCAGGACCTGCTGACTCTGAAAGGTGAAGAGGGTCTTAATGGAAGTCAGAAATTCAACAAGAAAGTTTAAACTCAGTCATAAGACAAAGGCAGGAGCTGAACAGGCAGGGGACGTTGGCAATGAAGCATGGGAAAAGTTTACAGTATTAAACTTAAATCATGGTATTGATATTCCTGTTTTAAATTGAGGCTTGAATGACAAAAATTTGTATGTGTTTGATGTATACATCTTGAAAAGCTTGAAGGTAAATATATACCCATGAAACGTGGTTGGATCTGGAAGGTCTGCCCAGAGCTCAGCGTGCTGAGGACACGTCCACGTGGCAGGAAACTCAGAGGCAGGCTCTTAGGCAGTGGTGGCTCAGGAGGGCTCTGACCAGCAGGTCCACCCATTTGATGGATTAATGATTTGTATTACTGGTAAATGGTGAAAACTGCAGGCAGGTGGGGCATGGCTGGAGAGGCATGGCCTTGGGGACTGGGCCCTGCCTGGCCCTTCCCCCACACCCTCTTCCTGGCTACCACAGCTGACAGCTCTCCTCTGCCACACCCTCACACCATGACATATCTGTCTTGGGGCCAGCTGACCATGGACCGAACCTCTAAAATCACAAGCCAAAATAAAACTTCCCCTCCTCCAAGTTGTTCTTGTCGGGTCTTTTAGACACAGCGATGAAAAGCTAACACACTGTCACCATAATCATGACAATCACCTCTAAAAGTCTGCTCCCTCCCTTTCTGTTGTGAGATAAGAACAGAGAACATAGAATCTACTTTCCTAAAAGACTTCTAGGCATACACTAGAGGACTGTCAACCATATACACCATACAGTACAGTGGGTCTCCAGGAGTTGCTTATCTTGCTGTGACCGGCACCTCCCAGATTCTCCCTGCCCAGCCCTGCCACCACCATTCTACTCTCTGCTTCTACAAATGTGACTGTTTTGGACTCGTTTATACAAGTAGGGTCATGTGCTATTTGACCTGCTATTGAAATTCTTTTTTGGGGGGGATGCTGGGGATGTGGCTCAAGCGGTAGTGCGCTCGCCTGGCATGCGTGCGGCCTGGGTTCGATCCTCAGCACCACATACCAACAAAGATGTTGTGTCCACCAACTAAAAAATAAATATTAAAAATTCTCTCTCTAAAAAAAAAAAAAAGTTTAAAAAAAATTCTTTTTTTTTTTATTCGCCATATTGGTGATTGAACCCAATACCTCATACATTCTAAGCAAGTGCTCTACTACTGAGTTCCATTTCCAGGTCTTTTTTAAAACTTTATTTTGAGATAGCGTCTGGCTAAGTTGCCCAGGCTGGCCCCAATCTTGCAATCCTCCTGTTTTGGCCTCCCAATAGCTGAGATGATGGGCATGCCCCAATGGCACTGAAATTCTTCAAGAAATGTATAAGTCAAAATTCTGTTAAAGGACAACTCACTGGGATGAGTTATTATAAAAAAGAAATAAATGCTGAAAGAAATATTCCTGAATCATGAGCAGCCAGTCAATTCATATAATTTTTATAAATTCAAAGACCTGAAACACTTGGTTGTTCATATATATATTATTCATATTATATATCATATATATATAAACAGAAATCTTGTGTATCAGGCAACAGCTTAAAATGTTATAAAAATACAAATAAATCTATGAAAACATCTAATAAAAGCTGCATAGCCAGCATCTCTCCAATGTTCTGGACTCAGGGTCCCTTCACAATGTTAAAAACTGAGCTTTTGTTTATATGGATCACATCTATCAATATATACCAAATTAAAACTTTAAATAGAAATTTTTAAAATATTTAGTTCACTTAAATTTTTAAAATGAATCCACCATGTTAACATAAATGATACTGTTAATAAAAAACACAGATTTATAGAAACTTCCACTCTGCAGCTTTGGGTCTTTAGTGACTGGCTTCTTGGAGACACTGGATGCACCTGTGCTGGTACTCAGCTGCGCATGGTCCTGTGGAAACCCAGGTGGAGCGCCCCTCACAACGGCTGGAAAGGGGCAGGAAGCCTCTTCAGCACTGTAGACAGGCTCTCTAAAGCGGCACCCCCACAAAAAAAAAAAAAGAGAGAGAGAGAGAGAAAGGAAGGAAGGAAGGAAGGAGGGAAGGGAAGGGGAAGGGGAAGCGGAAGGGGAAGGGGAAGCGGAAGGGGAGGGAAGAGGGGCTTGGGTATCAGGGATTGAACTCAGGGGAACTCAACCACTGGACCACATCCCAGCCTCTTTTTGTATTTTATCTAGAGACAGGGTCTCACTGAGTTGCACCTCGCTTTTGCTGAGGCTGGCTTTGAACTTGAAATCCTCCTGCCTTAATCTCTTCAGCAGCAGGGATTACAGGTGTACACCACCACATCCAACCCCACTATATTTCTTGAAGAATAGCTGCAGCGCAGAGTCTAAAGCCCACCTGTCAACATTCCACACTGTGACATTAAACCTGTAGGTCTGCCTCTGAACAGATCTGTATGTGATTTTGGACAATCATTTGGAGAATAGAGTTCACAGAATTGTGTAGATTCTTTTGTCATATTTTATCACATAATATCAAAAACTTAAGCATTTGTTAATATTGCAACAATACTGATCAAAATATCTTTTGAGTACTAGGAATACCACAAATAGTAGATAAAATTTTCAAATTTTTGCTTAAAAAGCACAATATTATTGTTCATAAATTGTCAGTTATTTTCTCTCATTTCTTTTCCAGAAAATATTCACCAAATGTGCAAGTCTGCAGTTTGTCTGCTATCCATTTGTCCAAGTGCACATAGCATTTCCCAAGAGCAACTATCCACACACCAGCTGCAGGGTGGACTGCACAGCTGCAGCTTCGGCAGGCAGGTGCTCCACAGAAGCACACCCATGCCCTGCCCTTATCATGGACTGCTGAGAAGATAACATTTGCAGGTAGAGATTTTTGAAAATTCATCTTTCCTGCTTTATCACTGTAGGGTTATGTAAAAGTGGCACTTTTTTTTTTTTTTTTTAACGGTGAGTAGGGCAGTGGTGAGTAAAACCTTGCCTTAGTACTGTTGGAGTCCAGGCCTGGACTCCTGCTAAGCACAGCAGCTTTCCTTAGGGCTTCGGACTATCAGCACACATTAACAATGGAGGAACAGAACTGCCATTTCAGCATTATTATGAAAGAAGCTTTTCCTCACATGCCCCAGGCAGGATCTCAGGGACCCTGAGGTCTATGATCCCTGGTTTGGGAACATGGGCAGATCACACCTGGAAGGGAACACAGGAAGCAGACACCAGAGGTGGCAATGGAAAAGGCCAGGGTCAAAGAAGACCCCTATATCCTACACTTCCTCTGTGCCCTCCTTCACTGCCACAGGTGTGCACTGCTTTGACACAAGACTGTATGGGGCCTTATGCTCCATGGAAAAAAACAGAGCCAAACCTGACCTTTGGAGCTGAACTTGACCTTGCACCAGAGGCACTCTACAATCACTGAATCAATGCCCATGCATAAAGATGCAAACACAGAAAGAGGGAGAACTCCAAAAGGGCAAACAAGTACAATGAGAGGGCCAAGAAAGCATTCACATCAAAAATGCCAGGGAAGACTCAAAACAGGGCATCTGGCTGGGCTGACACAGACTGAACAGAACTCAGACATGAGAACATTTACATTCCATAAAATATTTAGAAGCACAACAAATGCTTGTTGACACTGAGACAATTTCATACTGCCATTTTGGGAAATAAGAAGTGTATCACATATTTTAAAAATTAAAGACAATTGAAAAGGAAAAATACTATCTGAAAGAAGTTCTTCCTGGTAATACACAAACTGAGCTTTTCAACCCCTTTTCATTTGACTCCATCCAGGCTGGAGTCTCTGCATTATTAGAATGCAAGAAAACATGCAACAGACCAAAGTCAAAGTTATGAAATAGATCTATTAACCAGATAAAAAAAAATGTAGCCTATTGTGTGGGAATTTCCTCTCTAACTCACTGAAGGCCACTAACACAAAGAACAAACCTTACACCATTGTCTATGTTTTTAAAGCAGTTTGGCAGCATTAACTTCTAGATACTATATAGCACTGATTGCCAAAATCAGCTGCAAGGTATGTCCAAGGCAATTTCTTAGAATAACAGGTAAAGCACAAAGGCTTGGGAATTCTTTTTTAAAAATCACAATTGTGCTTCTAACAACCTCACTTTCATCCATGAACATTCTAATATGCCTTGGGAAGCCACAGGTATGAATTCTGTGTGTGTTCATGGAAGAAGAGTGGGTTCCAGGGAGCTCCACCCTTTATCCTCCTGGTTCGTGAAGGAGGTCCTAAATCAAGTATGGCAAAATGGCCAGAAAAACACAAAAAAACACAGGAGCAAGGAAATAGCTGTGCTGTATTCCCTCCTGGGATCCATAACAGAAACTCAGTAGACCCAGCCCACAGGAGGAAATCAGAACAAAGCTGGATTCCCCAAGGTCCCACCCATCACTGCTGCAGATGAGGATCCTGAACAAGCTGGGACCACGCCCTGTGTGAGGCATGAAGGAAGGAGGGGACGTTGCCCACTAGTCTCCTCTGCCAGGCTTCCCAGGTGGTCCAGGCACCATCTACCACCACTTCCAAGGTAGCATTGGCTGTGCCCACGTCCCTCCTACCCACTCAGCAGCAACAAACTGAGTCCAGGCAAAGTCTCGCTCAGACAAATGTCAGTGCTATGGAGAAGTGACTCTTTTTTGACACAACTTTCTTCTGAACCAGAAGTTTATCTTCTGGGAAGGGGGACATCACAGGCCAAAAAAAAGAGTCCCACTTCCTATAATCTCTGCTTAATTAAAATATAAAAATCACACTTGTTTTAGGACTATGATTCATTAGCAGTAAGTCTTTTTAATTTATAAACAAAACACTTTTCAGTTTCAATGTGCTTTCACCACACTGAGTCAATCTTTACAGAAACTCTGGAATGTCAATAAGGCTGGTGTTTACCTCCTTTTACAGCAACCAAACCTAGGTTTAGAGATGTTATAATTATGTGAAGATTTTGAGACACTTAACAATGGCCAGCCCATGTGGGGAGATGCCAAAAAACTGCCTAATCGCAGTTTATAACTAGGCATCTCCAAGTCCAACAGGGAGGCCCACTGTCAACAATGACCACAACACACTATAGGGGCCAACAGTGAAGTGCAGGAGCAGGGCCAAGCTTGGCTATGCCCAAGGAAGCGCTGACCTATTTTGGCCAAAAGAAAGGTGTGGGGCCAGTCTAGGAAAGGGGATAGGACCAAGGCTGCTGCTCTCCACTTCTCCCTGAATGCCTGCTGGCCACCTTTCTCAGGCTTCTCAGTTCATCTCTGTGTTAGAGTCTCTCTTTTTTTGGTGCTAAGGATCGAACCCAGGGCCTTGTGCATGTAAGGTGACCAACTGAGCTATATCCCCAGTCCTGTGTTACAGTCTTATGCCCTTCTGTTAGCCCATACATCCCTGACCTATTTCAAAGCATTGGTATTAACAGGTTCAACAGATAAGAAACTTTACATAAGGAATACTTCTTTCACTGAAGTTCTTGTGTTGCCACACAAGTTACAAAGTTCTGTGAGGAAATGAAGTGATTTAGTTACCTGTCAACTCCTAACAAGCACCAGAGAATCCAGCCACAAGAAACTGAGGGACAATGAGCATACCAAGCAGAACTTAGGAGAATCTGCAAAAGCACATTTACTTATATAAAAAGTAAGCTATGACCAACATGGTGGTGCATGCCTGTAATCCCAGCAGCTCAGGAGACTAAGGCAGGAGGATCCAGAGTTCAAAGCCAGCCTCAGCAAAAGTGAGGTGCTAAGCAACTCCACAAGACCCTGTCTCTAAATAAAATACAAAATAGGGCTCCCCAGCCCTATTAAGGTTCAGTGGTCAGGTGCCCCTAAGTTCAGTCCCTGGTACCCACCCTCCTGAAAAAAAAAAAAAAAGTAAGGTACACCCGTCATTTCCCTAAACAAGGAGCTCTAACAAATTCAGTACAGTAAGTCCTGTCAGAATCATTCCTATCAGACATCCTAGGGACATCTTATCACCAAGAATTCTCAAATTCATCCATTTCTTACTGTTCTTGCATTTTTTAAAATGTGCCTCATATCACAGAATCTTTAAGAATCCAAATCATAAATTCAAAAGAGTTGCCAAGCAGATGTTTTATTATGTGTAAAACAGATAACAACAAGTGTCTACCTCCTAAGGTCGGTAAAAATTACAAGTTGGTACATGCCAATGCCTATTTAATTTGATGTTGTTTTAAGAATTCACTATACCAGCCACAGTAAAACATACCAATCTGAAACTTACAGTAAAAATAATAACTAATCAATTACAAATACATAGACTGGCAAGTCTAGTAGAGGAAGGAGAATGGGAGAGGGGAGGGAGGCCAGGAGGGGAAACGTGGGAATCATGAATTGAAATCTATTTGCATGCATGTCTGAGTTCGTCAGGATGGACCCAACCACTACATATAATCATAAAGCTTCAATTTAAAATAATGAGATTGTGGAAAGAGTGGGTTCTAAAAGCCGAAAACGCATTTAAGTCTCAAAAGCAGAGTTAAATGTTCAGATGCTTTTCCTCCAGGACTACATGGCCTCCCTGATAGTGGGGGAGAACTTACTCTTTTGCCAGTGACAGTGAATGGGCCGCCAGGACACAGGCCTTGGGAGGAATAAGATCCAAATCCCAGTCTATTTGTAATGATTAGACAACCATTTACTGGACTTTCCAAATTTTTTTAACTTTCAAAACTTCCTTGCAGGGGACTGACCTCCCTCTAAGTGTTAAGTATTCTGCAGGCATTAAGGTGTGTCAGCCTCTATGCCAGAGGGAAGGGCTGTCACTACCCATCTGCAGGTGAGGCTGCGAGTTCTGCAGGGGCCCGGGGTAGGCGCCTAGGAGTCCGAGTTGGGCTGCGGGGTCTGCATCAGGGGAGACAGCAGTAGCTCCCAGAAGACGCTCCAGCTCGCAGCTGCCCCGCCCAGTAGACCCTGCAGGACCCAGACTCGCGTCTTGACTCTGACCCCTGCCGCAGGGCAGCCCGGATCTGCAGAGGGCGGCGGGGTCCCGCGTGAGGGTCCCGGGTGAGGGCGGGGTTCCCCCGTGAGGGTCGCGGGTGAGGGCGGCGGGGTCCCCCGTGAGGGTCCCGGGTGAGGGCGGGGGGTCCCCCGTGAGGGTCGCGGGTGAGGGCGGGGTTCCCCCGTGAGGGTCGCGGGTGAGGGCGGCAGGGTCCCGCGTGAGGGTCGCGGGTGAGGGCGGCGGGGTCCCGCGTGAGGGTCGCGGGTGAGGGCGGGGTTCCCCCGTGAGGGTCGCGGGTGAGGGCGGCGGGGTCCCGCGTGAGGGTCGCGGGTGAGGGCGGCGGGGTCCCCCGTGAGGGTCGCGGGTGAGGGCGGGGGGTCCCCCGTGAGGGTCGCGGGTGAGGGCGGCGGGGTCCCCCGTGAGGGTCCCGGGTGAGGGCGGGGGGTCCCCCGTGAGGGTCGCGGGTGAGGGCGGCGGGGTCCCCCGTGAGGGTCGCGGGTGAGGGCGGGGGGTCCCCCGTGAGGGTCGCAGGTGAGGGCGGCGGGGTCCCCCGTGAGGGTCCCGGGTGAGGGCGGGGGGTCCCCCGTGAGGGTCGCGGGTGAGGGCGGCGGGGTCCCCCGTGAGGGTCGCGGGTGAGGGCGGCGGGGTCCCGCGTGAGGGTCGCGGGTGAGGGCGGCGGGGTCCCCCGTGAGGGTCGCGGGTGAGGGCGGCGGGGTCCCGCGTGAGGGTCGCGGGTGAGGGCGGCGGGGTCCCGCGTGAGGGTCGCGGGTGAGGGCGGCGGGGTCCCCCGTGAGGGTCCCGGGTGAGGGCGGGGGGTCCCCCGTGAGGGTCCCGGGTGAGGGCGGCGGGGTCCCCCGTGAGGGTCGCGGGTGAGGGTGGTGGGGGTCGGGGGTGAGCGCGGCGGGTTCCGGGTGCGGTCCTGAGGATCCCGGGGTCCAGCGCTCACCTTCCGACAGCTCCAGCTCCAGCTCCGCCAGGCTCTCGCGCACCTCGACGGGCAGCGGCGCAGTCTCGAGCGGGCACCCGCGGTCGGCCATGGCCCCTGGTGGGCGTGCAGGCGACCACCGCGCTCTCCGCGGCCTGCAGAGCCGCAGCAGTCGCTGGCAGCCGGCGGCGGGCGGAGCGAGGCCCGGGCGGCTCCGCACAGGCGGGGGCACGGGCGCAGGCAGGTCTTTGGCGCCGCCGCCCGGCCCAGCAGCCCCGTCTTGCCGCCCAGGCCAGCCCCGGAGCGCGCCTGCGCGGAAGAACGGGCGCATGAAGCGCGCGTGCGCGGCGGGTCTCAGCCCGGCCCAGCCTCCCGGCCCCGCCCAGCAACACGAAAGGCTCGCTTCCATTGGTCCAGAGAATGCCTCGGGCCGCCCCGGGCCCCAATTGGGCAAGATGAGAGCCTCTCCCGCAGCGGGCCCCACCCGTGCGTGGGCGTGGCGGAGCCGGGCTCTGGCTCCGGTGCGAGGGCTGCAGCGGGCTCCGGTGGTGCTCCCGGACTCGCGCGGTTCCGCCTACCTGCATCTGGGTGCTGCGTCCGCGAGCTCCGGCGCGGACGGTGCGCAGACTCCGCGCTCTCCCCCGACCCGTTCTGTGGTGAGTCGTGGGCCAGGTGAGCTCGCTCCGGGAACGCTGTCCTGCGCCGCAAAGGCCGGGCCACGTGACGCGAGTCTGCGGTGGTCGTGGCTCCGGGAGACTTGCAGGGCTCGGTCGCCCTTGCGCTCCGGCGCCCACGCCTCAACAGCACCGCTGAGCAACGAGCAATCGCAAGCCAAGTCCGCCTGCAGGCGAAGAAACCTGCCCGCTGCAGCGCCGCGCAGGCAACTGCCTGACGTTAAGCTTGGAACCCTGCCTGGCTGGGAGAAGACCTTTGGCACGAGGTTGCAGACTTCGGGGTGGAGGCCCTCAAAGGTCCCCCTATCCCAACCTGCTGGAAGCCAAAGGAGCCAGCCCGCGTGGCTCAGCGCTGTCAACCCCGCTGGGCTCCGCCTCCCCGCCAACCGGACGCAGACGTTAAATCACGGTTGTTTCTCAAGATAATTCAGGCAGAAATGTGAGATGCAGAGGGGACAGCTGCAGTACTATACACGGGGCAACTTAACAGTTTATTGTCTAAGTTCTGGAGGCTAGACTTCTGAGATGCAGCAGTGGCTCCATCTGAAGGCCAGCAGTCGTTCCCTGCCTCCCTCAGCACCTGGTGGCTTCCTGCAGTCTGATGTTCTTGGCTTCCAGATGCATGCATTGCCTCAGTCTCTACCTTCACGTCCACATGCTGATCTGTGTACCCGAATTTCCCTTTTTTATAAAGAAACCATCTGTACTTGATGTGGGTGTACCTAATGAGCTCAATTCTGTCATCTTCGGGATCCACTTCCAAATAAGGTCACATTCACTGGTACGAGTGTTAAGACCTAGGCATTCTTTCTGGGAGACATGATATCACCCATCACAAGCTTTAAGCACTAGCATGTTGAGAAGTTTTTGTAGGGTGGAATTATGATGAAGGAAGCTAGAATGTAAAATCAAGTAGTTTCCTGACATATAGGATATCAATGACCACCTCAGCTTCCTAAAGACATTTCCTTTACATCAGTGACATTAGGTTGATCAGCCAGATGAGCAGGACAGAAGATGCTGGAGAACTTGGTAATACCTAGCTGCTCCAAAGTTGGAGATAAACGCTGAGAAAATTCAGAGACTGGCTACATCCTTTTTTTAGGATCTAGGGGTATTATACAGTATCCCTTCCAAAGTAGAGGAATCACTGTATCTGGACCTCCTGCTGTTGAGAAAGCTAGACATTTGATGATTCTCTTTTTAATTGAAAAATTATTTATATTACTATCGATTCAGATTTTTCTCTTTTTTTTTTTGGATTCTCTATTTTATTTTGACATTTGATGATTCTTGAGCTGGTTCTTGCCTCGGGTTCTAAAGGCAATGTGTTCCACGCCTCAGAATATTGCCCTGGCCCACTCATGGGAGAATGTGGAAGATCACCAGTTTTGAAAACAGTCCAGAAAGAAAAGCCTCTGCATTAGGTCCAGGAAGTGATGCAAGCAGATCTCCTGGCTGGGCCACACAGTCTAGCAGGTATGGCATCCATGTCAATGGGGAAGAGTTAGGCAGTGTGTAATTTCCTTCATGACCCAATGGGAGATTCAGAATAAAGGACCTTAAAGTTCTGTCCTGCCACCTGGAGCAGAGAACTGTCTGCCTTTGCAGGGGATTCTATACACGTACACACGCTTGCTTTCTGATGGAGATGGAGCACCTGATTACAAGATACCAAGTGTCTATGCAACCCAAACTTCTAATTACCATAGGCAAAACATAAAGTTAGCTGGACCCAGCCGCAGTCCCCATCAAATGGAAGCAATACATTTGGGATTGAGCATGAGAATGTACAGAGGTCATCAAGCAAGCTGCAGAATGTCCACTACTGTTGTATCTGAGACTGTCATTTCACATGTATGAATGACCATTGGGGGGAACTCTAACTACCAGTTGATAGAAGAAAAATCTTGAACTTTGTTAACTTGGTTCACAGATGATGGGTTAACTCAGTTCAAAATGAAAACAGTAGTTACAGCCACACTCAGGGGTAGCCATGAGAAATGGTGGAAGGAACATACACATGCTCCCACTAGGCAGCATTTCAGACAGGGCTCCAAGGTGAGATGGGCAGCAATGGATGGCCTGGGTAGCTGGTCAAGGAAAAGCAGTTTGAAGATGGGCCCCAAAATGTCTGCAAAGTCATGTAGCTAGACATTGCACTAGGTACTAATGATCTTTGTATGAATGCTAATGCCCACAACACAGTATCCATGAAAGAACAACTACCCAACCAAGTGGACAGAATGACGCAGACAGCTGACATTGGACAAGCTGTTCATGACATGATGGCACACGGACAAAGCAGCCAAAGTTGTATGGACGTGGAGGTTATTCATGAGCCTAAGTGCATTGGTTCTCTGACCAAAGCTGAGCTAACCCCTAGCTGCCACTCAATGTCTAACTTGTCAGCAAAAGAGACCAATACTAGGCTCAAAATATGGCTCCTTAAATCAGGAATGAACCAATCTAGTTGATGCTGGAAGTCTTCCACTGTAACATTTCCCATGGATGAGCCAGTGGTTCATTTTCACAAGAGACTCATTCCGGATTTGGATTTGACTTTTCTGCCCACAAATACCACCCTCACGTGTTTGTTCCATTGACACAGCTTCCCACCTAACATTCCAAACGGATTTGTTGAATACCATGGAAGTGGCGTGGCTGTGGGATCCACCACCTGATGGAGTGCCTGGATAAAGGCTCAGCTGAACTGTCCAGTTGGGGGTACTCTGAAGACTGAATGCTATTTGCTAGGGTGCATTAAATTCAAACCATTTCCACAAAGAGAGAGAACAGGTGTCTGAAAACCCAGGGGCAGGATCAAGAGCAGCCCCCGTACCATCATTCCCAGTAACCCTGGGGAACTTTGTGGTTCCTGTCCTCCACATTTAGATTCTGCAGGGTCAAAGGTCACATTGCCAGTCAGCCCAGTTTTTTTTTTCCCAAAATTTGTTTTTATTGTTTATTATTTGTTTAAACTTTGGGTTTCCATTTCCCAGAAGAAAAGATTAGAAGAGAGGTTTGATATCATGGGAAGTCTCTAGGGCTCACTCCTTCTATCTTGCTTTAGAGATCCTCCACTGTGGGACAAAGTATCCTACTGCAGGTTTAATAGCCATCCAGGAGAAAAACGTCCAACCCTGTCACATATCATGTCATACCATCATCGTTTGAAGGAGGGAGAGGGCTGGCTTTGTAGCTGTGGTAGAGCGCTTGCCTAGCATGTGTGAGCCACTGCGTCCAATCCTTAGTACCACATTAAAAAAATAAACATGGGCTGGGGGTGTAGCTCAGTTGATAGCTAGCAAAGCAAAAGTGACCACAGGGAAGGAGGGTGGGAGGAAAGGAGAGAGGGGGAGAGAGAAAAAAGAGAAGGAAAAGAGAGAGAATGCCCAAGGGTTCTTTTGCTGAGTTCAGGTAGAAATCATGAGAAGGCAGAGCAAGAGACCCCCAAGCAGGGTTGCTGGAGCCTGTGCTGCGCACTGCTGACGGCTCTGAGGAGTGTCCCGAGGATGTAGGAAATGGAGTTCTTACGGGCGCACACTCAGCTTTTGGGCAGCACTGGAAGAGATGCTCACTACCACCACCCAGGGGACTGGGAAAACCCCAGGGCAAGCCTGGGGTCATTGTCCACTGAATCCAGCAGCAGCCATGAAGCAGCAGAAGTGGTGTGACTGTCCAAGCAGCAGCAGCAGCCACAATGATAGCACTGGGCTCCAGCAGGGAGACGCCAGTCTCTACCACAGCCTCTGGCTCCACTCCCATTTGATTCCAGCAGAGGCTGGGGTGAGCAGCACCAGGCAGCCCCACTCCACAGGCCAGAACTGCTTGTCCAAGAAAGAATACAGAAAATACCCTTTGGGGAGGGTCTGGCCCTTTCTAATTTGTCTCAGGCCAAATAGGACACTCATCAAGAACACACCAAGAGCCCATAGACTGTGAATGAGTTCTGGGAATTTTGGAGTTCTTGCATCTAGGGACCAGCAGGCAAAAACAAAAAACCTATCTTGGCAGCAGAGGAGAGAGAGCTGTTTATGTTGGAATGGGGAAGTATGTGGTGGTCCTCAGTGGCATCTCTCAGTAGTCCTTCACTCAACTATGATTAAGAAATTAGGGCTGGACTTGGTGGCAAACACCTGTAATCCCAGCAGCTCAGGAGGCTGACAACAGAGGATCTTGAGTTCAAAGCCAGCCTCAGCCACAATAAGGCACTAAGCAACTCAGTGATACCCGGTCTCTAAATAAAATACAAAATAGGGCTGGGCATATGTCTCAGTGGTTGAATGTCCCCAAGTTCAATCCCTGGTACCATAAAAATTAAAAATAAAAAAATAAAAAATATAGAGAAAAAGAAACCAGGAGCTAGGCACAGTGGTACTTGACTGTGATCCCAACTGGTGAGGCTGAGACAGGAGGATCTCAAGTCTGAGGCCAGCCTGGGCAAGTTAGTGAGACCCTGCCTCAAAACCTCAAAATAAAGGGCTGAGGGTAGAGCTCAGTGGTAGAGAACCCTTGGGCTAAGTCCCCAGGGTTACAAAAAAGAGAAAAAGAAACTAGGTGATCCCACTTGCATATGTAGCATGACACATGAGCTACTGGTTTAAGGCACACCCATGAGACGTCACCTCAAACTTGTAAGACAGGATCACCGAGCAGATGTTGAAAGACAACCTTCAGCAGGCCACTCTGCCCTTCTGCCAGAGCAGCTGCTGCTGGGTGGGGCCCACGACATCACCATGCCGTCATGCCAGACACATGCAGCCGTGTGCCATTTTCCAGGAAGTGCTGCCGACATGTGTTGTTAGGTACCTACACATGCATGTGTGTGTAGTCTCTGCCCCTGACCCCTGGCGCATGATGCTGTCTTTTTTATGAGCCAGGAGTTCAGTCATGGAGCCAGTGATCTCAGTCATGGTTGTATAGTGAAGCCGTGGTAAAAACTCTTGACCACAAGCTCCCAGGCTGGTGGTGAGCACAGCCTGTGTGGGGGTGTCACAGTGCAGAGGGTGCAGAAGCCTGCTCCAGTGCTGTGTATCTTCCACCAGGATGTTCCTGTTGCAGCCTGAGTAATAAAGTCCCATATTCAGTGCTTTCCTAGATCATTCCAGCAAACTACCAAACAGGTAGGGGACCACAGGTCTGTAGTTGGCTGGGTAGAACCCTGAGTAGCCTGGGGACCCCACTTGTGGAGGCAGTATTGGGAGACTGAGTCCCTAACTTGTGGAGCCTGCGGGGTGACACCAGAATTGAACTAGGGGACACCCTACTGGTGTCAGTGAATGGCAGAGCAAAATGGAATTAGCAGGCAAGGATCACATAGCCGGGCAGCACAGGTGCCACAGCTGCTCCAGTGTGTTGTCCCCACATTTGCCCACTGCTGTTCCAGACATGGACTTGCTTGTCCTCCCAAAACTTGTCTGTAGACTTATCCTTTGCTTCTAATCAGAAACCTCTTCTCATGGTGTGGCCCTGGGTTTCTGAGCAAGGACTGTACCATCTTGCCACAAACTCCCATCGCCAGCAGCAGCTTGTCCAGTGGTGGGAAGACAGGATGAAGACAGTCCCGGCTGGGATGTGCACTGAGCAAGTTCCAACAGCTGGAAGCCCAATGGCTGAAGATCAGAAAGGACCTTGGACCAATTCTTGCTCTCCAGCACATGACCCTATTCTGTCGGCACAGACACACGGGAATGGGGCTCCTGAGCCGGGGGGGTTCCTGGTCCCAGAAACCCAGGAGGCGGCAGTGAGCAAAGTCTGCGACCTGGGCCTCACCAGCACCTCATGGTACTTGTGCTTCAAGGTCAATCATAGGGGAAGAAAAAGAAGTCCTCTGAAGTAGAGGTCACCAGTGTTGTCTTACAGGGGGAAGGCACAGGCCACCCAACCAGCCACAACGCTAGTAGGGGACAGAAAAACAAAGACTATACAAAGGAAGACGGTGACAGATACCAACGAGAGCCATGACTAGTTGTGCCTCTTACTTTAACGGATGCATCAAACACACCCCCTTTCATTTCCTCTGTTTTGGATGCTGAGGATTGAGCCCAGGGGTGCTTTATCATTGGGCTACATCCCAGCCCTTTTTGTTTTTTGAGACACTAAGTTCCCTAGCCTGGCCTTGAACTTGCAATCTTCCTCCCTCTGAGGAGTCACTGGGAGGACAGGTGTGCACCATGCCCAGCTCTCCTCTCACTTCACATGAAGGGTTGTGGTGCATTTACTGTACAAACCAGTTTGCAGGCATCACGTCACAGGGCCTGGAGGACATCTGCACTGTAGCCTAGACTGCTGCAACGGATGCTTCATGGGCTTTGGAGAGAAAGATGCTACCTGGTGTCAGGGAGGTGTATCAATTCACACTCCAGTAACAGGACATGGATAAGAGGCGAGAACAGTAGCCTGGGGTGAACTCTGATGACCATCTGCCTGTGTGTCCATCTTGGTTTTGCATGGGGTGTTGGATTCTGCAAAGCACCTGGCCCGGGCATCTCCTCTCTCCTTGGGGACTATCTTCTGTGGGAGGGGCCTGTTCCTGAGCCCCAATGACCACTTGACCTGTTGTGCATCTCCAGCTGCTTCACCTTGTGGTCCAGGTCCACCTCATCCGTCATCAGAGCAGCCCAATCCTTGCATCCAACCCCCTTGAAAACCTAGAGTGGTTTTGTTTTCCACCCTGGACTCTTGACGGGGTGACGCCAGAACTGAACTGCGGGACACCCTACTGATGTCAGTGAATGGCAGAGCAAAATGGAATTAGGAGGCATTCCTGGGCTGGACTTTACTGGACCACGATGCATTTTCTTCATCTTTCATTATGAACATTTTCAAACAGTGACCATATACCCACTAATTAAGTGAAAGGAATGAGGAACAGTAGGGTGATGCACAGTGAAGAGTGACCTGAGCTCACTCACGCGTTTGGCTTTCCACAGTCTGACATAAATCTAGGTTTTATTTTTTCATTTTTTGCCAATGAGAAGCACACACTGGGTGAACCAGACACCAGCACCAGGCTGCTCACAACAGAACAGGGCTTACACTTTGCTCCTTCCCACCTGTGTGCGTTTAAAACTCAAAACTTTAAACAAGTTCCCATCTGTACACTTAAGAAAATAAACAACTGCAAGCTGTCCTCACTTCCCTCCCAAAGAGGCAGGGAGGCTCTGCCAACAGGCCTGGGGCAGTCATGAAGCCGCCACGCAGAGGCCAGGAGGCTGGGAGCAGGAACGCACAGAGATCTGCCAGAACTGCTCCATGTGGCTTTGCTGCAATGCCTCGAGGAGGGACTTGGTGGCACTTGGGGCTGGCATCAGGGGCTCATGAGGAGTGCCCTGGTCACATGCGCTTTCCTTAGGAAAAAACACCTTTCCTCAAATAGAAAGGCCACAGGTTAAGAGCCACAGGACTTTATTCACTGTTTCGTCTTCTGGCGGCAGGATTTCTTTGAAGTGGAATCTAAAAACAAGTAAAAATAATGTAGTGATTTCACACATCTTTTAAAAGTAATCTCATAATTCCCAGATGCTATTACTGATTTCATCTCAATTTTGGTAAAAATGAAACGTGGCTTAATTATGATGCTCAAGAAACACTGGGTAGGAGCTGCAGCTGTGGCCCAGGGATAGAGCAAGGGGTCTGATCATCAGCACTACATAAAAGTAAATAAAGGTATTGTATCCACTGCAACTAAAATAAATACATATTAAAAAAGAGAGAAACAGAACTCAATGTAATCTCAATGTAAGAGAAAGGACAAAAAGTCCAGGCCTGAGCCAAACTGACTAGCACTGAGTGTCTGTCCCGTCCACTGTGCACCCACTGAGCATAAGACTAGATAGAGCTGGCAAGGACTGGGCAGAACACCAGCACCCCTGCCTACGTTGTCTCACACTCCCAGGGGGAGTTACGTCATTTTAACAAGTATTCCGAGGACTGTCGTTACCTGGTTGCACCCCCACTAGTCTTTGCTGGATCATTTCTAAATGGTGAATATATTCTGTCAAAGAATGTTCTGAATCTTGAGAGGCAGCCAGAGATCTTTCTGATCTTGAATTTGGGGATGGAGCAGATCTTCAAACCACCAAATGAGGAGAAAAAAGAAAAAAGGAAAGATTGAACCCAACAGATGGTACCATGATGTGTGCATCAGGAGCTGCTGTCCAGGCTCCTGGGAAATGGGCACCCCGGGCAGCTTCACGTCACAGAGAACACTAAGACTTTAACAGCAAATGCTACAGACATAGTGGTTTAAGAACCAATTCCAGACTGTTTCACAGTTAAAGTGAGTAGAAACTGTCATGTTACTTCATTCAGTAGGCCATCAAATATGCATCCTTCACCCCATAGCCTGAGGTAGCCCACCTGCCCTTCCCTTGGGCAAAACACAGGCTGTCCAGCCCCACTTGGCTGTCCTCCTACCAGGGCCATTTTCCCTCTGCAGCTGGTGAGGCCTAGACCTCCTGGACAGAACTAGTATGTGGCTCTCGAAGCTCACTGTACACCTTGCCTTGTCTGTAGGCGGGGGCAGTGCCAAGGAGCCACAGGCTGCAGGGAGATGTCACCAGAGGTAAGCAGGCTGAAGCACCACAACTGACCTCTCCTTCCGGCTTGGAAAGGCTGCTGCTGCAGGTCCAGAGCCTTGGGCAGTATCCCTGGCGAGGCCAGAAGGCTCGTCCTGGGTTGGTGGGGTCAGTCTGGTTTCTGGTGGAGACAGCTGCTGCTGTGGCACTCGGGGCCCTTCCCCAAAGGTATGCAACATCAGAAGAGGAGAAGAAAGAAATGTGTTTGAGTCGGGAGGCCCATCTACCAAAGACTGATAAACTTTTAAGAGCCTTCAGAGCAGTTTCAATGTTTTAGAAGTACTCAGATTATACCATATTTTTAAAAGTCTTAGAGACCTGGCCCTAACCCCTAGCACTGGCACAGGCAGCCCATGGCTGGAAAGACTCAGAGGACTGTGGGTAAGGTGGGGTTCTCTTGCCTCTGCCATCTCTGAGGAGTGGTGTCAGGAGGAGGGAGGACAAACTGAAGACCAGGCATGGCCCAGAGTGGGGACAAGTTTTCCTGATGGCCTGAACCATCAAGTCACCAGATGGTCCAGCCCTCTAGACGCTGGGATAAGGGCCCACAAGTGCCCTGCTTCCTGGTGATGGCCTGCTGTCAGAAAGCCAGCTGTGGACGCTGCAGGTGGCAGCAGCCCAGAGAATAGCAGAGAGGAAATCGGCCTGAGCCCCAGGTGATGAGCAGCGCCTCAAGAAAGACCAACAGGATGAGGACCCCCGTCGACTCCATCCAATGCTAGTTACTGTCCGCGTATTGGCACTTCCGTGTGCTGCAGAGCCACTCCAGGTGCCAGCATGCAGACCTGGCGCTGCAGTTCTCCTCCTGCCTCTGACAGCTGTGCTAGCTGGGCTCACTAGTCCTCACAGTGCCCTATGTAATCCTGAAAAGCGGCTCAACACTGACACAAACACTACCGCACAGAGGACAGGCGTGCACACCTGGGCGGGGGGCTCTGCCTTGTGGTGGGACTCCTTTCCGATCTACCTCTTGCCATTTCTTAACCAGGAAGCGTAACCTATAATAAAAAAGGACAAAACACATGTAAAACTGCAAAATGGAAATGAAAGGAGCAATGGAAACGCTCCTCGACCTCGCAGGCCCTAAGCGATGCAGACTCCATGACGACCCAGGCTGGCTGCCACTCTGGCTGTGCTGCACACAGTGTAAGTGCCTTCCCACCCACTGGGTCCCCGGACCCACCACAGCTCAGCTCTGCTCTCGGAGTAGGTCAAAACCATCTGTGGCACCAGGGAACAGGAACAAGGAACCTTGCAGGCTTCATCTTACAGACAATGCCAGAGAGGCAAGGAGGCAGGGGCACAATGTGCAAGGAGTGGGTGCAGTCCTCAGGCCGACTATCTAGACAAGACCCTCCGAGGTCCTTCAGAGGCAGCGACCTGAGGACTGAGGTCCCATGGCCCAAGGCCCTGCAGGCAGCCTCAGAGTCTACTCACCTTCCTCTGCCAAGCACCTGCTAGAGCAGAACATTCTCCCCACCCAACACTCTCCAAGACCCCTCCTGGAGCAGGGCCTTCTCTCCACCCAGCACTCTCCAAGACACCTCCTGGAGCAGGGCCTTCTCCCCACCCAGCACTCTCCAAGACACCTCCTGGAGCAGGGCCTTCTCCTCACCCAGCACTCTCCAAGACACCTCCTGGAGCAGGGCCTTCTCCTCACCCAGCACTCTCCAAGACACCTCCTGGAGCAGGGCCTTCTCCTCACCCAGCACTCTCCAAGACACCTCCTGGAGCAGGGCCTTCTCCTCACCCAGCACTCTCCAAGACACCTCCTGGAGCAGGGCCTTCTCCCCACCCAGCACTCTCCAAGACACCTCCTGGAGCAGGGCCTTCTCCCCACCCAGCACTCTCCAAGACACCTCCTGGAGCAGGGCCTTCTCCACCCAGCACTCTCCAAGACACCTCCTGGAGCAGGGCCTTCTCCCCACCCAGCACTCTCCAAGACACCTCCTGGAGCAGGGCGTTCTCCCCACCCAGCACTCTCCAAGACACCTCCTGGAGCAGGGCCTTCTCCACCCAGCACTCTCCAAGACACCTCCTGGAGCAGGGCCTTCTCCCCACCCAGCACTCTCCAAGACACCTCCTGGAGCAGGGCCTTCTCCCCACCCAGCACTCTCCAAGACACCTCCTGGAGCAGGGCCTTCCCCACCCAGCACTCTCCAAGACACCTCCTGGAGCAGGGCCTTCTCCCCACCCAGCACTCTCCAAGACACCTCCTGGAGCAGGGCCTTCACCACCCAGCACTCTCCAAGACACCTCCTGGAGCAGGGCCTTCTCTCCACCCAGCACTCTCCAAGACACCTCCTGGAGCAGGGCCTTCTCCACCCAGCACTCTCCAAGACACCTCCTGGAGCAGGGCCTTCTCCCCACCCAGCACTCTCCAAGACACCTCCTGGAGCAGGGCCTTCCCCACCCAGCATTCTCCAAGACACCTCCTGGAGCAGGGCCTTCTCTCCACCCAGCACTCTCCAAGACACCTCCTGGAGCAGGGCCTTCTCCACCCAGCACTCTCCAAGACACCTCCTGGAGCAGGGCCTTCTCCCCACCCAGCACTCTCCAAGACACCTCCTGGAGCAGGGCCTTCACCACCCAGCACTCTCCAAGTCCCCTCCTGGAGCAGGGCCTTCTCCCCACCCAGCACTCTCCAAGACACCTGCTGGAGCAGGGCCTTCTCCCCACCCAGCACTCTCCAAGACACCTCCTGGAGCAGGGCCTTCTCCACCCAGCACACTCCAAGACACCTCCTGGAGCATGGCCTTCTCCTCACCCAGCACTCTCCAAGACACCTCCTGGAGCAGGGCCTTCTCCCCACCCAGCACTCTCCAAGACACCTCCTGGAGCAGGGCCTTCTCCCCACCCAGCACTCTCCAAGACACCTCCTGGAGCAGGGCCTTCTCCACCCAGCACTCTCCAAGACACCTCCTGGAGCAGGGCCTTCTCCCCACCCAGCACTCTCCAAGACACCTCCTGGAGCAGCCCCTTCTCCCCACCCAGCACTCTCCAAGACACCTCCTGGAGCAGGGCCTTCTCCCCACCCAGCACTCTCCAAGACACCTCCTGGAGCAGGGCCTTCTCCCCACCCAGCACTCTCCAAGACACCTCCTGGAGCAGGGCGTTCTCCCCACCCAGCACTCTCCAAGACACCTCCTGGAGCAGGGCCTTCTCCCCACCCAGCACTCTCCAAGACACCTCCTGGAGCAGGGCCTTCTCCCCACCCAGCACTCTCCAAGACACCTCCTGGAGCAGGGCCTTCTCCCCACCCAGCACTCTCCAAGTCCCCTCCTGGAGCAGGGCCTTCTCCACCCAGCACTCTCCAAGACACCTCCTGGAGCAGGGCCTTCTCCCCACCCAGCACTCTCCAAGACACCTCCTGGAGCAGGGCCTTCTCCCCACCCAGCACTCTCCAAGACACCTCCTGGAGCAGGGCCTTCTCTCCACCCAGCACTCTCCAAGACACCTCCTGGAGCACGGCCTTCTCCACCCAGCACTCTCCAAGACACCTCCTGGAGCAGGGCCTTCTCCCCACCCAGCACTCTCCAAGACACCTCCTGGAGCAGGGCCTTCTCCCCACCCAGCACTCTCCAAGACACCTCCTGGAGCAGGGCCTTCTCCACCCAGCACTCTCCAAGTCCCCTCCTGGAGCAGGGCCTTCTCCACCCAGCACTCTCCAAGACACCTCCTGGAGCAGGGCCTTCTCCCCACCCAGCACTCTCCAAGACACCTCCTGGAGGAGGGCCTTCTCCCCACCCAGCACTCTCCAAGTCCCCTCCTGGAGCAGGGCCTTCTCCACCCAGCACTCTCCAAGACACCTCCTGGAGCAGGGCCTTCTCCCCACAGATCAGATCTGTGGCCTGGAGAAGGCCCAGAGCACAACCCCCTGGGTGCTCTCCTACGTTTCCCCTGCCCTGCTGTCCATTAAGCCCACTCTCTGCAGCACCCCAGATGGGCCCTAGCTCAGCAATTTTAAAATTGAAAAATAAATTGAGTTTTTACCAATGTTAGCTCTGGAATGACTGAAATTCCCAAAAGCACTAGATCCACATTCCTACTCCAATAATAAGCCCAATGCCAAAGGTAGAGGAGCCTGAAGAATGCTTTCCCAAGGAGACAGGCATAACTACGTCGTGGGGCAGAGCCTGGGCTGCCCGCGCCATGGTCAGGTGCCTGAAGTGGCTGACAACTTGGTGAGGGACAGACCTCTAGGCACCCAACCGCTGGTCTGTGAAGTCTGACTGGAAAGAGTGAAGTCCACAAGGAGAAGGCAGTTTCTGATGTCGCTCTGTGTGCCTGCTGGCCGACAACCCTGTGTGCCGCAGCGGGAGGGTGGGAAGCACCTCCTCTCAGCCTCCCCGCTGCAGAGGCACAGCCACACTCAGCAGCACACTGTGAAGACCAGCACCCTTCATCTGAGGCCCCCAGGCCACTCCTCTCATGAGAAAACACTGCCACATTCCACGTAGTAGCACATGTAGGGCGGGCTTACCTGAGAACCGCGATGACCACCCTGACGGCCGTGCGGAACCTCGTGAAGGGACGAGATGAGGCTCCCTTCTTATCTGCTTTGGAAGGGAACACCCCCAAGTGAGCAATCATGGAGAGTGTCTCCTGCTCTGAATCCTGGAACCCGCCGATCAACAGTAACAGATATTTCTTCTGGTAAATCAGAGCTTTTCTGAAGCTCTCTGCTCTTAAATAATGCAGGTACAACTTCTCCATCTGAAGGAAAAACACAGCAGGCTCCTTCACAAGCAGCACAGAGACCTGCTGCCCCTCATCAGCTCTCGGTGGCTCCTCAGAGGACCAGACTGATCTCCTCAGCAAACTCTCATGAAGTCAGTCCTAGACACCCCGTGGTGCTCCATCAACCTGCCTACCAGACAAAACCTGGGCACACCGCCCCTCACAGCACCATCAGCTGAGTCCCCATGAAGGACCCTGGAACTCCCACCTACGTAAGGGCCCAACTGGGCAAGGCGGGGGTTCACCACGGGTCTGCAGACAACCTGGGTGGCGGACAACTGCAGGGAACCAGGAGGCTGCACACAGAGCTCCGTGCCCACACTGAGAAGCAGCTTTTCCTCAGAGCCAGCCCACAGCTGGTGCCCCCCTCCTATAAGGGTGTGCATTTTGTGGACGTGCCGATAGCCACACACAGCAGATGAGACTTGCAAGCTGTGTCCCTGCATTTGTCTGCAGCTGACCACTGACCAACACATGATCTAAAAGTGCCACAACACCCTGTACCCCGATTCCCACAGGGACATGGTCTCATTCTATGCCCCAGCACCCAGGTGGGCTTGGTCTTACTCTATGCCCCAGCACCCAGGTAGGCTTGGTCTTACTCTGTGCCCCAGTACCCACATGGGCTTGGCCTTCCTCTATACCCCAACACCCAAATGGGCTTAATCTTACTTTGACACTGGAGATATTTGCTTCCTCGCTGGCATCCAGTGTGGGCCGACCAGGGTCTGAGTACCGTGGAACTGTCCTGTCGTGCTTCCAGGCAGACCTGCCCGACCTCTGTAACGAACCACAGCCTGGACCCTCTGCAAAGCTCTTCTTTTTATTTCTGCAGTACTGGGGATGGAATGCTTGGTGCTCCACCCCGGAGCTACTTCCCACCCTGTTTATATTTTTACGTTTGAGGCAAGGTCTCACTAAGTTGCCAAGTCTCAAGCTCCCCGAGAGGCTCGAGCTGTTTTTCAGTAAGAACACCTTGAGAAGGATGTCTAAGAGCAAACTGAGGCAGGAGATAGTGGCCAGGGCCTCGCCCCAGGGGAGAAGGTCGTGTGCCAACACCTGGCTTCTCCCAGGACTTCTGTAGGGAAGGCCCAGCATGGATGGGCGGGAGCTGTGCATGGGTCTCCCTGAGACCAGGGTGCAACTGAGGCTGCACTCACCATGGACGGTACACCCCGGTACACCCCTGCTCCCCTCAAGCACTGTGTGGTGGCTTCTTACAGACAATACTGGGTGCTCAGGAGGCCAGGGCAGGAGGTAGAGACCAGCCTAGGCAGCAGAGCCCAACGCAGTCTCAAACCATCACCCAGGACAGGAAGGACAGAGACACAGGTCTGGGGGGGACACCTACGCTCAGGACACAGCCCTTTTGCGCGTGGTGCTTCAAGGTCCTCTCCAGCCGGGACACTACCCTGCGCAGCTCCGCCTCCTCCCGGGCCGCTGTGCTGAGGGCGCTGGTGAGCGCGTTGTTGTCCTGTAGCAGCAGGTCCACCAGCTGGACTTGGAGCTCTGCTGCCGTTTTCTTCTTAAAAGGAGGAAATAAAGAGAGCATGCACGTTGTTCTGCTACCGCTGGCTGTCTTCGGGGTTACAGGTCAAAGCTGGGAGTCTGACAAGAAGCTGTGCAGCTGGGTGCCGCTAACCCTTTACCAGGCAGAAAACACCAACTCTTCTACTCCCATCTTTTCCTCCTCAAGGAAGCAAACTTTTCACAACACTGGACAGCATGAGTAACACAGGCCTGTTACAGTCACCTCTCCTATTGTTCTAAGAGCACCACAAACAGAGTGACAAGGAGTATTGTGCTCATACTTGGGGTCAATGTACAAGTCCTGTAAGATAGGCCCGTTACCTCCCAAATCACAGGGCACGTAGCAGAGCTCACCAGTGGCTGCCCCAGGATGTGCGGGGGGTAGTGGCAGCCTCCTGACAGCAGGCAGCGCTGCACAACACTCTGGGGGGTGAGCCCAGGGCCCTCTGCCACTGGGCCACACCAGCCCCTTTCATCTACTTTGAGACAGGGTCTGCTAATGGAGGCCAGCCTACCACATGGCTGAGATATAAGACACAGCACCTGGCACAAGACACTTCTGATTTCATAAACATCACACATTTGTCAGAGACCATGTCAGCAGCCAGCGATATTTCCAAAGACTGCACATAGGGCACAGAACTTTCCAGGAGGAATTGGGTTTCATTTTTTGCTGTGGCCTTAGAAACAGTGAGTGGGCTGAGCATCCAGGAAGTGGAGAAGCCCATGCCCTGGCAGACCAGCCACTCCAGGGCCAGCTCAGGCCCCACAGAGGGCACAGCTGCACAGAGGGGTTCAGAGACCACGCAGCCTTCACTGGACTGCATGGCTGAGCCCCGAAGACTCTATAATATGGCCAAAGTAGAGGGCACTGCATGAGGTCACATGGGACAGGACCCAGATGGCAAAGCCCCAACAGCAAGGGAGAGAGGAACCACCAACAACCCATAAAAGAACCCAGAGTGCTGCCGCGACATCCCTCTGGAGAACCTTGGCCCTTAGGTCAGGGCTGAGGGCGCAGGGTACCTGGGAGGAGGTGGGCGTGCTCAGTTCAGACTTCAGCCCCTGTAGAGTCTGCACTAGAGATGACACTGCCTTCTCGTTGGATACGGTCCAGTCGTGAATCGTCCTGTAAAGGTGAAAGGGCATTCACAAGGGCCACAAGTATCTCATGTGCTCTCCTCCTGGCTACCCAAGGACTCCCATGTGAAGAGAGGCAAGGAAAGTGCAGCAGCCATCACCCTCAGCCCACACCCACACCCAGTAACTGCGATGCTTGGGCCGCCCTCGGGCATGATAATCAGCTGCCACCCCTCCAGCCACCTCTCCATGACTTGGGGGCTGAGAAACCCTCTTCCAGGGAGGTAGAGGGGCACAGTCCCAGGCAGGCTGGCAGGGCCGGCAGGTGGACATGTCTGAGAGGCACAAAATCTCCAGCCCCACATCACTGAGTACCAGGCAGTGCCCAGGTGCCCACACGCCTCTGCTTTCTGCTGGAATTCTGGGCCAATTGTTAAAAATTCTGACCGAGAGGCTACGAGCATGGCTGGGTGGTCTAGCGCTTGCCTGGCACGTATAGGGCACTGGGTTCAGTCCTCAGCATCACTTAAAAATAAATCAATAAAACAGGGCAGGAGTTGTGGCTCAGCAGTAGCATGCTTGTCTAGCACACGCAAGGCCCTGGGTTCGATCCTCAGCACCACATAAAAAATGAATAAAATGAAGGTATTTTGTCCAACTACAACTAAAAAAAAATATTTTTAAAAAATCAATAAAATAAAGGTAACATGCATCTACAGCTAAAAATGTATTTTAAAAAATCCTGTAAAATGAAACTGCTTAGAAATTATGCTGCTCTGTACACTGAACCCTACTAGTCAGGAGAACTCGACTAGCTGATCGTGTACGGGAGCGCCCCCACTCCCCCGACCCCAGTCCACACAGAACTTTCTCTGCGCAGCTTCCTGGCACTGAGTCTGGCCTCAGTTGTCTGAGTGGTGGCCCTGGAGGCCTGGGGCAATGCAGCACAGCACCGCAACCCTGCACGAGCAGGGCAGGGGTGCCCAGGGCTCTCCAGGTAGTGTGGAGAAAACACATCTGTGTGGAACTCGGAAGCCTGGTCAGATGCCCGGCGCGTCACAGGGTTTTCCTCCGATATGAGAAGGCAGAAGACAGGGTTTCATCGGGTCTTTCGGGGAAGCCCTGCCCACTGACTTGGGAAGGGAACAAGGGTGAGCCCACCACCACCAAGAGCTCAGAGCCTGAATGCTCCCAGCACCTAAGGCAAGTGGCAGGTGCGGGCGCTGTGCAAGGAGTCACCTGTCCACCGTGCGGCTGACGAAGCTGGCCAAGAGTCCAGCAGCACAGAGCAGCTGCTGGCGAATCCTCTCCAGCTCCTGCCGCTGCCCCTGCAGGAGGTCCAACTCCAGGGAGCCTGGGCGGGGGCCGTCACCCTGGGGCGCCTCCTCCTCCTCCGCACGCAGCCCTCGCACCACCTGCTGCAGCTGCTCCATCTTGTGCGCGTCCCTCTGGCGCTGAAGTTGCAGCTCCCGCTGCCGTCAAGGGCCAGAAACAGAGAAGACCTGAGGTGAGTTTCCAAGACGAGGGCTGGGCCTGTGGCTGGGCCTCACTGGGGTCTGGCCCACCCGTCCTTAGCACCCTCCACCCTGCACAGGCCCAGGCCACGCCCTGGAGCCCATCTTCACTCCTGAAGGCCACAGGGCTGACACCAGAGCCAGGCGAGCCCTCAAGGCCTGCTGGAGAGGAGCCTGTGATGCAGACTCAGGCAGGACAAGCTTCACACACAACATACCCTCACACAGACATGGACAGGCCTGCGCCCGCACACACTGCAGCCCTGGGCCAGGTCCATGGTGGTCCTCTGGTCCCAAAGCCTCACCTCACCGAGCAACCACCTGCCCTCTTGGTGAGTTAATCTGCCCAGCACCCCCAGGTCCCAAAGGTGCAGGAGGAACACCTCCACACACACTGGAGCACCTTGCGGAGTACCCTGACCCCACAGGGCAGGACCAGGCGCCTCAGAAAGGGCAGAGAGACACTCATGACACAGACAGGTCTCCTCACAAGAATCAAAAACATGGACAGGAAGAGCTGAGACTGAGACTGCTGGAGAAGAGCCCAGCCCAGGCCTGAGCCACACAGCTTGCAAGGTTGGGCTGGTGCAGGGGCTCCCCTTCTGATGTCCACTCAGTGCTCCAGCCACAGGGGTGACAGAAGAGGTGATTTCACCCATTTTCCATGTGAGGAAAGTAAAATTTATGACCACACAGGAGACTCAGTTAAGTACACCCAGAACAGGGCTCTGAACTTCAGGTTCACTGAAGCTGCAGGAAAACTCCAAGGGTCTGTCCCCACTGCACACACATCTGGGCAGTCGGAGCCCAAGGAGAGGCCTCCTTGGCTTTATGCAGAATCGTGGCGCTGCTCACTTCATGAAACATCCAAATGGAATGGGTGTGGCCTGGGACCTCTGGCAGCGAGGGGCAGAGACCCTGCAGCACCACAATGGTCAGACAGTCACTTCCCAGGTGCCAGCCGGCACGCTAGGGACATCAGTGCACACACAGTGGCCCAGGACCCTGCTGGCGGCACTACCCGATGTCTACACCTCCACAACATTCTTGCTTCTTTCCATGTGTTTGGTGATAAAACACAATCATTTAGGAAATTTTTTAAACAGGAAAAAAAAATATTAAGTGCCACTGACATGTGGGAAATGCGTCCACAAGAGCCTTGATGGCAGTAGATCACATCTCCTGGGACTCCATGCACAGGAGAACCCTGCAAGGCAGGCCAGGCGTCCCGGGGCTGTGTGTGAGGGAGCTGAGCCAACACAGCCTTGGCCTGGGTGGAAAGAAGCTCCCAAACCCTACCGGGACCAACCCTCAACCACCAAACCGTGCGACTGAAGTGGAAGAACCCATTGGTACCCGAATTCTATCTCATGAAGCTGCTGGGCACACCAAGCACACTTCTGATAGGAACTCCTACAACTATCATCATACCACTTTAGGATCTGGTTTATCCTTGAAACGTTTAGAAACCCAGAGTTTTACTTTAGGAAGCAGATGTCCCTTTCCTACTTCATGGCAGGCCAACCCTTGGAAGGACCAGGCCATTGGTTTTACCTGTGTGTTAAACACACACACACTCTTTCATAATTTCATAAAATATAAAAGCAAGCAGTGAAGATACTGTTTAAAAAGCCTTGAGTTGACATAAAACATATCTAAATATTAAAAGCCTTCAAAACCCACAAGAGAACACTTCTGGACCTGTCCCCTGAGGACACTGGGATTTCAAAGACATCACAAGGAAACTACATCCAGGAACCCTTATAACACAGCTCAGAAATTCCCATCAGAACACCGCAAAACAAACTCAGAAGCCTGCAGCAAGAAGGGTCTGCCATGACCACATGGGGCTTATGCCAGGGACGAGAGGGCATCTCAGATGGAGGCCAACCACTTGGCACGTACACACCATCAGGGAAAAGGACCAGAGCCACAGATCTCAACTGACCCTGAAAAAACACAGACAAGAGCTTTCAAACACTGGGAGAGCTACCAAAGACTTCTGCAAGGCTGCCTGACCAGAGGATGGTCCACACTGGAGCTTCAGAAAGCTCGGCTTTTTCTCCCCTTTTTTTGCAGCCCTGCAGATTGAACCTAGGGCTTACCACAACCAAGGAAACGGTTCTACCTCCAGGACATATCCTCAGCCCTTATTTTACTTTGAGACAGGGTCTGCCTAAGTTGCCAAAGCTCACCCTGAACTTCAGATCCTCCTGTCTCAGCCTCTCAAGCCTCTGGGATCACAGGTGTGGCCAAACCATACCCGCCAGAAGGCCGTTTCTTGTTAAAATGTCAGCACTACACAAGCAATCCACAGACTGAATGCAATCCCTATTGTAACCCCATGGCCTTTGTGCAGAAATGAAACTCAAACTTCAGTCACATGGAATTGCAAGGAGCCCAAATGGCCAAAACCATCTTGAAAAGGAGATAAGCTGAAGGAATCACGCTGGCCAAAACCATCTTGAAAAGGAGATAAGCTGAAGGAATCACGCTTCCCAATTTCAAAGTTCTCTGCCAGGCTGGAGGAAGTTGCAGGATGAGGTGCTGGCAAGAGGACACTCAAACTCGAGGACAGAGGTCAAAGGCCCAGGATGAGCCCCTTGAGGACTGTCCTACCCTTCACTGCTCAGGTTTTCTAAGAACTCACGAACGGCCGCAGACGGCTCTCACCAGCTTCTCCTTGTCTCTCTGCCACTTCTTCCACTCCTCGACGTCTGCCTGGCTGGGCCTCGGCATCCTCCTCCTGGCTTCCTTGCGGGCTTCGTGCGCTCTCCCTCGTGTGTGTAACTGCTCTAATTCTGCCTGCGGCCAAGCTGGCTTCTCCCTGCTGCTCTCCAGGCAGCATCTCAGCTCCTGGCTCTGGGTCTGGAGCGTGTCCACTGCCAACCTCAAGGTGGCACTTACCTCCTGCTGCTTCTGGAGCTGCACACGGTGCTCCTGGGCCTGAGCCTCCAGCTGCTGCTGGGTGTGCAGGGCCTGCTGCTGCACCCTGGCCAGCACGGCCTGGAGCTCCTGCACACGGGCCTTCTCCTCCTTCAGCTTCCGCAGCAGGGTGTGCTGCATAGGTTTCTCCTGCGTGCTTCGGCTCAGCTGCTCCGTCAGGACCCGCTCATGCTGCAAGGCCTCCGACAGCTCCCGGGAGCGGCTCCTCTCTGCCTCTAGGCTCTCCTGGAGCTGGGATAGCTGGCTGCGCTCCTGGGCCAGCAAGGCTTCACAGCGCGAGTGCTCAATCTGCAGCTCCTGCTGCAGGTTGTCCTTGGCCATCCGCTCATGTTTCAATGCAATACATAGCTGATTATTTTGAGCATGTTGCTTCTCCAAAGATATTTTTAACTCCTGCATTGTTGAAAAAACAAGATGGGGAAAAGTAAATAATTGTGAGGAAAATCATCTAAGTAATTTTCCCTGCCTAGCATCTGTTCATGATCTGTGACCCAGCGGTTGGGTCTTTCCAAGTTTGTACACACAGGAAGTCTTGCTTCTGTCGTCTGTGACAGGCGTGGGAGTGGCCTCGCGTCAACACACACACCTGCCCACACTCAGGAGACCCCTCTTCTGTCCTCAGAAAACCACGAAACCCAGGGCCCAAAGACACACATGTGCTGGGTACTGTGAACCAGGATTCTGAAAGGCAGGCCCCTGACCCACAGAGCTGACAGAGAACCCGCTCTGAGCAAGAGGTCACTGGTTAGGCCTACACAGGACAAAGAAGCTGCATTCCCACCAATGTTCTGGGCCATGCAGAGACCTGCTGAGGGCCATTGTCAAGTAGGAATGACGCATCGAAATCTCCTTGCCAAGCGTACCCCATGCTGCTTAGAGGACATTCGATGGGACATTGCATGCATGCTTTAATAAGGTGACCTTGCTCAAGGACCAAGGCGGATCTGGGCTTAGAGCTGATCAGGTTTGAGGAAGTAACCGGCTCCTTGAGTTTAAGGCGTTGCCAGTTTAAGACAATGGGTTTTAGGGAAGTTGGAGATTGAAGATTATTGCTGGGATTAGGGTGTTCCTGCTGCTTGTTCCCGTTGAGTTCTCGTGAGATTAAAATGGGATTTGGAGATAGCCTCGTGGAGTAGGTGAATTGTGCGGGCAGACGGGAGAACGGGATTGCCCCTGGACCTGTGTGGAGGCGGTGTGAGAGCGGGAATAAAGAATTGCTGTTTGAACCTACAAAGGTGTGTGGTGGCTCGTGATTCTGGTGCCAAGCCGAGACCTTGGCAGAGACCACGCAGGCTGCGTGAACAGTCAGAGAGAAGACTCGCCCACCTTCCAGAGACGAACCCTCAGGGACAGCAGGGACCACTGAGCAGAGCCATGTGCCTTCATAGGCCACCTGGGCTGCCCCTCCCCAGTGCAGTGGTTCTGTCACCACAGAGTAGAACTTTGCCTAAAGACGCAGCCCGCTCTCACTGCCTCAAGCTCCCAGCAACTGGGCGCACTGCTGGGAAGGAGAGCCAGGCAGGCGGCAGGGGTGACGGTGGGGTTGTCTCTGCACCCTGCTCCTGACCTCCCTCACTGGCTGCAAGCCTGGGCCCCCTGTTGCCCGTTACCTCCAGGGCCTTGGCACTCTGGCCCTCCCTCTGCAGGTGCTGCAGCTGCTGCTCCTCCTGCTGGGCCTGGAGGACACGCTCCTTCCCACGCTCACGCTCCAGTTCCTCCAGTGCAGCCTTCAGGTCACTCTCCTTCCCGTCCAGCAGAGACCTGTGAGGCGACAGCGGGGGCACTGTGGGCACATCAGGAATGCTGACGGGAAGGCAGCCTGCCACCCCGCTCATCTGTGGGACTCCATCCCTCACTCCCAGACCCCAGCCCAAGGGTTCTCTGTAAGCCCCACAGCAGATGGGGCTGAGGGGACCTGTGACCCAGCTGACAGTCAACAGAGGGGGCTGTTGGGGCATACCTCAGCTGGAGGGACTCCCGCTGCACCTCATCAAGGGACTGCAGCAGCCTTGCGTTCTCCGACTTCAAGTCCTGTGCTGCGCTCTGCTCCAGTGCCAAGAGTCTGCGGACATCACTTGCCGTCTCCTGCTCTTTGCTCAGGGTTCTCTGCAAGTCACTTGCTATGCACTTTTCCTGCTCAACCTTGTAGGCCAACAGCTCAACTGAGAGAGATCAAAACACAAGACAGCGTTACTCAAAAAGAGCGCCAAGCGTGTGCGAGCGGGGCTGAGTCAGACAACTGCTGAACAGGTGGCGGGGACGCCACCTTCGGCCTGCATCCATCCCTCCTAGGCCGGCTCTCCAGAAGTATCGACGTGCCCTCCAGGCCATCCCACAGGGCCAGCCAGGCCTGCCACATACTCCCGCAGCGACAAACCTGTGTGGCTTTGCAGGAGAATCTCTGGAACCAATGGAAGAGATCACCCAGCTCTGCACAGACTCCTCTGGATAAGAGGAGGAGGAGACATGCCCCACCCATCCATGAGGTCAGTGCTTTCTATGCACCAAAGCCAGAAAAGGGTACATGAGAGAGAAAAACCACAGACCAGGGCCCAGGCAGACACAGGACGAGAGCAAGTACAGCCTAGAATGCACAACTGGGCAGAACCCAGCACAAGGTCATCTGCAGAATGCTCCTCACACTAAGGAGTGACCAGTACAAGAACGGACATTTACCCAGGTCTGACTTGCACAAAGGCCAGAAAGCAAGTGGGGAAAGAACCAAAAGCATCACTTACTCACAGCTGATGTAAACAACTACAAAAAGCTGCCAAAGAACTTAAATTGAAAGTGGAAACACATAACACTCCCAAGGCCTCCCACATGCTCACAGGAGCAGGGTTCTGCAGCCTGGGTGTCCCATGAGCTGAGGGCCTAGCTGCCACTGTCCGGTACCCCACAGGAGCACACCCAGTGGGGGCCGTGAGGTTGGAGGCACAAGGCAGCAAGAGCAGTGACACCCACCCTGCCTGCGCAGCTGGTGCTCCCGCTGGCTCCCACGGGCCTCTGCACTGGTCAGCGCCGCACACAGCTGCTGCAGCTTCTCCTGGTTCTGCAGGTGTGTCAGACGCAGCTGGGCACGCAGGGCCTGGACCTCAGACAGCAGGCTACTCCTGTCCTGCAGGCGCTGGTGCTTCTGAGCCTTTTCCTGCAGGTCTCCCTGTGAGAGAAGAGGCATGGTGTGAGGCACAGGACTGGCAGGCGCTGGGGAAGGAGGCAGAATTTGTGTATACTTGTCCCCTCTGCAGCCCACCCTTGCAAGTCTAAGCTTCCAGCACTGTTGGGACAGGCTACGGACCCCAGGAGTGTGGTGGGTGCATGGGCCCCAGCACCCCCACAGCTCTAGGCCCAGGTGGAGATTGGCCCCTGACCCTCAGCACCCCTCGCCTGTCAGGCACAGCGGTGCAGAGGCTCTGGTGCCCTGCAGTATCCTCATCCTCTGGCCCCACGTGCAGAGTGCTGGGCAGCCCGGAGGCTGGTGTGCCAGGAGAGTGAGGTTCAGGAAGAAGCAGGGGTTCAGGAAGAAGCTGGCCAGAGCTCAGGAGTGAAAGCACACACGCTCCACTGCCTCTAACAGAGCCAGGGGCCTGGACTGAAAGGGTGTAGGTGCAAGGCTGCTGCTCACCTGCTCTCGCACAACCTTCTCCAGCCGCTCAAACAGGAAGCTGTAGTCCACTGGGTCTGGGCCGCTGGGCCTTGACTGCAGTTCTGCCTTCAGTTTCTCCCGCTCCCTCTCCAATGCCTCTTGCATGGCCTGCAGAAACCGGCCCCTCCAGTCGAGATGCATATCAGAAGACTCCTGTCAAAGAGAAGCAAAGTCCCATGCTGGGCTGGGAGTGGCAGAGTGATGGCCAAACATTGCCTGAGACCCCAGCTTCTGTCCTCAGCCCAGCAGAAAAAGCCTCCATGCTCTCACCAGTGGGTGCCACGAGTGCTCTCCCACACATATGCTGGACCCCCAGCCCCGCTGTGACCGCACTTGGAGGCATGGCCTCATTAAAGTTGAGTGGGGCCAGGGGTGGGGCCCTGCTCCAACACGACTGTGGCTTTGTTTCTAAGAAGAGGATGAGATAACAAGTGCTCTCTCTCTCTACCATTGAGGATCCAGCAAAGAGGAGCCATCTGCAAACCAGGAGTCAGACCTCACCAGAGCCCAGCTGTGCTGGCTCCTGATCCCAGCCTCCAGTCTCCAGAGCGTCAGAAATGAACGTCTATTGTTTAAGCCCCAGTCTGTGGTTCTACTATGGCAGCTGGGCAGGAGGAGGGCAAGAAAAACCACTCTGACAAGGAAAGGAGACCACGAGGGCCCAGGGTCACTCAGTGCCAGATGCAAATTACTGTCATAAGCAGAAACAGTGAAGTAAGACCGCGCGAAATGCTCACACATTTCTCTCCTCTTGGGCTGCTGCACCCTCAGGGCCTGGTCTAGAGAAAGCCAAGATTGTTATGGCTACCCTGCTGGCACCTGGCAGCCTCCAGGGGCCATGGCCAGGAGTGGGCACACTGCTGCTCGAGGACAGGGTAGCATGAGCCAAGTGTAAGCAGTTCCCCAGGCACCTGTGGGAGGGTCGAGTCTGCACATGCTATCCAGGCCTACCCAAGGGCCGTTAGTGGGGCCGGGCAGGCGGCACCTCCATGGGCACCAGCAGCTCCCAGCACCAGGACATGGCTCTTCCCTCCCTTGTGGCCCTTTCACCCAGTGGGAAAAGCAGGAGTCGGAGACTGAGAGCAAGAGACATCACGATGAGGATGGAGCATGGGGAGGGGAGTGTGGGGCCTGGTATGAAACTCAGAAGGGTCTTGGCATCCATTCTGTGTGCTGAGGCAGTTCCTGGGCACCGGGAGGGGCCAGGTCCAGGCGACAGCCTGGGGTATAGCCGTGCAGGGTGAGGGTGGCAAGGACCAGTGGGTCAGTCTGCCTGTCCCATGGGCAGGCCCAGATATGCCTAGAGATCTCAGAGCCGTGTGACTAGCTGGGCTTCCTTGGTCCTGTCTCCCACTGACCCTCCCACTTCCAGAGCTCATCAGCTAGGGGCGTGCACAGCTGTGCAGGGGTGCCGTACGGGGGCATTCTCCTGTCCTAGCAGTGCGACATAACCCCCATGTCTGTGCACAGCTCCCCTCAGACCTGGCTGTCACTCTAAGATCTCAATGTCCTTTGAAAAACAGATGTGAGATGCAAGTGAAATCGGATCTTTCTGGGGACAGAGTGAGGCTAGTGGCAGAGCACTTGCCCAGCGTGCCCAAGGCCCTGGGTTCTATCCCCAGCACCCCCCCAACCGCCCCCAAAAAAGAAAAGAAAAACCAGACCCCTGTATTTCTCACTCACTGAGCCAGTGATTCCATACCTTCTCTCCTCTCTCTGGGGCCCCCTCCAGCAGGCCCTGCCCCTCACTGGAGAAGTAATCCAGGGAGGCCCAGGGCTCACCCTTGCTCAGAGTGCTGGGGAGGCCTCGGCTCTCGGATAACGCCAGGATCTGGTGGCTCTCGTCACACACCATCTGCAGCAAAGCCTGCAGGGGAAACACAGGAGGAAGGGAAACGGCCCGCAGCCGCTGCCACCATCCAGAGTGCGCTGCAGGGCAGGAGGATGCTGCCTGCACAGTGGTGGCGCCCGCTAAGGGAGCACGCAGAGAGCCACCAGCTGTCCTCACCACGGGCTTCAGACTTCCCTTCCCAGCTGCTGGAGGACACCTGCTCCCTCTCTCCTTCCTCCCAGGAACACCATCTTTCCTCCAAGCCGGGGCCCAGCAGCTCCCCAGCTCTGAGACGCTTTGAGGAAGCTGCTCCAGGGCCCATGAGCGTAGCCAGGCTGCCACCAGCACCCTCAGCCAGCACAGGCTCAGGGGAGCATCCGTGGCTTCCCCACACCACTGCGTCTGGGCAAACTGCAGGAGTGCCAAGTGGGGAAATGCAACACTAAGACGCTGAGCGTGAGTGCGACCCGGCCACCCACAGCAGAGCCGGCCGCGATGCTAAGGACACGACCAAGACAGGATGACTGACATGTGCTGGAGACCCACCGGGCTGACGTGAAAGACAACTTTAAAACAACGTTTCTGGATGCATGAGGGAGAAGAAACACTGTCTCCGATGCTGAGTAGGTGCACACCGAGGGCCTGCCCAGAGGAAGGGTGGGCCAGGTGGGTGCCACTGGGAGGCAGAGCCCCCCCACCACCTCTATCCACACAGGGCCCAGTGACAGTTTCCCTGGCTACAGACAGCGGGCCCCTTTCTACTTTGTAAGTACGCCATTTCTGGATTTTGTAACAAAGAGAAACATGCTTTAAAAGCACCCCTTGGACAGAAAACTCACAACCTACGGCCCTCTAGGTACAGCTTCCCAGCCAGGGAGGGCTGTGTCTCTGCAGCCCTGGGTTTTCTGTGAGAAAACCTTCTCCACATGGACAAGGCCCAGGCCCAGGTAGTGGCGCACCAACAGCACCGGGACGCTGGTGGCTCCGCCCAGGGCTCCATCACCACGGCTTCCGGGAGCCAAGCCTCTGCTCTCGGGCCCTGGGGTTCTGTCGAGGAGCAACCTCCAAGTGTGTCCCACCTGCATGTGGCCTGCCACCCTGGCAGAGGTCCTCACTGGCTTCCCTAGTGTCGCCTCACCTCAGGCTGCTTATCCACCCTGTATTCAAGGGCTCTCTGGGGATCTCCCATTGCAAGCCCAGCCTTCCACAGCCTCTTGGGGTAGAGCTACTCTAATAGCGACCACAAGTGACCACCCAAAGGGGCTACCCCAGGGAGCACAGGGTCTACGGAGGACACAGGAACCACACAGGGAGACCACACAAGGTGGCAGGCGTGCTCCCACAATGTACTGTGGCACCAAGGCAGGAGCGTCGCCCCTGGGGCTGCCCCGTGGCCCTCACCTACACACAGCATGGCCCTGGTACTCTACACTCCAGAAGGCATCTAAAACAACCCAGGGAGACAATGCACTTGGAGCAATTTAAGAAATCTACAAGAATGACATTTGGGACTTTAAGTTCTGACTCAAATAACCACAGCCCTTGGCCTCACTGCAGCCTCTTGATGGCTCCCTCAAGACTTCCCTGAAGTTCTTGCTTTTTTTTGTTAATTACTAAACTTAAGTATGAAGAATTTTCATTAACAACCTAATTTACTCCTTAAAATTTGGGAATTATACCTGAATTCCACCAGAGATCTGCCTCCAAAACCAAACCAAACACACACTATCATTTCCACCAATCAGCCACAAACGATGATAAATAAATGCAAGAAGAGGACTCTCCCTGTCTCTTAGGACTAACACACATGCACTTGACCCCCACGAAGTGCTGGTCCCTACCTTCATGTGCAGGGGGTGGACCTCCTTCTCCTTCATCACTCCGGGTGGTTGTGGTGACCCTCTGGAGACGAGAGCAGGAGTCGCAGGACCAGCGGTGGGGACCTCGGGTCTTCCCAATTCTGGGCTCAGCATCATTCCACAGCCCAGGCTGCCACCTACAGCACCACATGGTGAGACCGGGCCACAGAGCCCACCTCCACCTGCACCACAGCTCCATGAGAGGAGGAGAGCTGAGGAGCACGGGCAAGGCAGGAGAAACCTCATCAGGTCAGGGAAGGCCACCCTGCATGCCCATGCCAATGTCCACGCCTAGAGGAAAGCCTTGGGGACACCGCGCTCCTAAGCATAGAGGGCATGCACCCCTCACCGAGCTGACCACCTCCCCAAGCCAGCACGCTAGCGGCTGCACACATGAGCCTGTGCTCTACAGGCTCAAGGAAGGGAGCAAGAGTGGCAGGGAACAGCCGGTGTCGGCCCCGAGGCGAGCGGGCAGCAGCTGGGCAGGCAGCAGACATGTGGTCCAGAAAAGGCACGCATGCCCAAACATAGCTGAGACAGGGCCCCAGGTCCTCTGACAGGAGGGGGCTTGGAACCTTCCCAGGTGTGCAGCCCCATCTGATCCTCAGGCCCCCGGCAGGCAGGGCAGTGAGGAGGTGGCACCTT
The DNA here is from genome assembly GCF_052094955.1 of Ictidomys tridecemlineatus. NCBI lineage: Eukaryota > Metazoa > Chordata > Mammalia > Rodentia > Sciuridae > Ictidomys > Ictidomys tridecemlineatus. Next base: position 216,308,354 of record NC_135479.1, on the reverse strand, counting down.
CAGAGCACCCAGTTCCAGACCCCAGCAGAAAGTGAGACGTCCAGAGACAAGGCCTCACTGGAGGATGGGCCAGTCCAGGTCCTCAGACCCAGAAAAGAGCATACTGGGAAGAAACTGGATGTGCAGCCAACAGAAGACAACGCAGGAAAAGCGGCTACCACCTCCAGGGAAACAAGACGAGGCCTGCTGCTACAAGGCCAAGACACAAAGGTACAGGACGGAGCACCCAGACCGGCCTCTCAGGAATCCAAAGTGGGAGAACAGAGACACACTAGCACCAAAGTTAAGAAGCTCCACAAAAATGTGGAGACAAGGACAAGGAGAAAAACTAAATTAAAGAAATCAGAAAATCAGAGCAGGGGGTCTAATGCTTCATTTGCAAAAGCTACAGAAAGAAGAGAGAAGGCCACAGGATAAATGATTAGAAGGAATAAGAGGAAGCTCTTGAGGCTAGCAGCTGCATGGCACCCCAACTAGGCAGCCCTGTAGGTCCCTGGTGTCAGGGTGGGTAGCATTCCAAGTCCAAGCACACATGACTCCCAACCCAGGAGTCTGAACCAAGGCAAACCGCAATGAGACAGAGAGTCTCAAGAAGCCTCCCAGCACACGCTCCCAGAGCTCTGGGAAGCTGCTTCATTCCAGCACAACACCATTAAGGAAGGAAGGGGCTGGCCAGGCATTAGAGATGCTCGAGGGCTCCGGGGACACATAGCTCAGGCACGTGGGTGGCCCAGCAGCGGGTGTGCAGCAGAACAGGAATAGAGGAAATGTATGCTAGGGACACTCGGCAGGGACACTGGCACAGGCACTCACAGAGCTGGGCAAGACTGCACCACTGCTATGAATGTCACGTGAACTGGCAAAGGTGACTAGAAACAAGCAAACGTTTGTTCCCAGAGCAGAATGTCGAGCATCCCCAGAGAACAGGGACTCAAAGTCAGGGCAGACAGGACAGCAACAGCAAAACCTACTTCATTAGCATTCAGCAAGTGCTAAATTCCCAATGAACTATATTTCACCATGATCTCATTCTCAAAAACCAATGGAAGAGGCAATGATGAATCAAAAAACAAAAAAACAAAACCTTGATGGCTAACTTGAAGAGAGACACCCTTACAGGAGAAACTGTCAAGTCAGATGAAGACGTTTGGCAGCCACAGTGGTGAGGCCAGTGTGCAGGGCCCAAGCTGGGGATTGAAGTCTGCAGCCCGCCCACAGGACCCTGCCCTGGGAAGCACAAGGAAAACCTGGCGACTGCCCCACAGCCAAGGGTTCCTACAGGAAGACCCAGGAGGACACAGCAGCCCATACACCCTGGGAACAGCCGAACACAGGTGTGCCAAGGAGCAGCGCAGAGCAGCGCCACTGCCCTTCCCCAACTTCAGGAGGCAGAGCCAGTGGTGCTGGCTGCTCTGCCCTAGCTGACCTCCCTTTGTCTGCCTGCCTGCGGGGGCTGCCACCAGGACATCAGCAAGGCCAAGGGGCCAGCTCTAATGCCGAGTGAGGCTTGGAGCTATCTAAGAGATGCACTGCCGGTGCAGAGTGCAGCCAGCAGCAGGTCTGTAGCTCACCAGTGGCCAGGGGTGTGAGGATGGGCACCCCGGGGTATGCCTGAGCCCTACTCCCTCTAAGAGGGAGAGCAAAGCAAGCCAAGACTCACTGTGTTCACTTCCATCACAGTCCCCTGCCAACCCCAGAGGAGACGATCTTCGTGTGTCTTGAGAATTAGAAGCAGTTGCGATAAAGTCCTCGACGTCCTTCTCCTGCAGACAGACAGACAGACTCTGAGAAGCTACAGAGCAGCAGCTGCACTGCTCCACTCACCAGCCGACCTCCTCTGGGCCTCTAATCCCCTCGAACCCACCGAGGCCAGTGCCTCCTCTGAGCTGCATCCCCAGCCCTGGTGAAGTTCTGTGGAGAGGCAGGGTCTCGCTAAGTCGCCCAGGCTGGCACCATCCTCCTGTCAGCCTCCCAAGCAGCAGCAATCACAGTGTGGGCCCCACGCCTGGCTTGGATGGAAGCTTCTAGGGCCAGAATTGCCATGTTCTCACTCGAACAGCATGTGCCAGCATTCAGAATGTGAACCCACTGGGCCCCAGGCTCCACTACTGACTCAAACGTGCCTATGGCACTTCAGTAGTCTCTAGCAAATATTTCAGATTTTTAATTTTTTTGTGTGAGATGATAGTATATGGATACTTCAGAAAACACATATCCCCAAATTATTTTTATTTTAACTTAAGATACAAAATCCCAAAGTTGTTGTCAGGAAAAACATCATCTAATTAAAAAATGATACATTGTTCTTAAAATTAACTTGCATAGGGCTGGGGTTGTGGTTCAGTGATAGAGCGCTTGCTTAGCATGTGTGAGGCCCTGGGTTCCATCCCCAGCACCACATAAAAAGTATTAAATAAGAATACTGTGTCTATCTACCACTAGAAAAAAATGTTTAAAAAAATTAACTAGCACATGTACAACCTGTGAGATGTGAAATGTTACTGAAAATAAATCTAAAACCATTCTGGACAAGAATCCTCATGTCAATCAGGCCCGCAGATGGGTTTGTGACTCTGCTGCAGGACGCTGCCATCAGCTGACACACCAGGCGGGTTGCTGAGGCAGCTCATGTTGGAAACGCCTGAGTGACCTAGGGGTCCTGCCACCACAGGCGCAAGGCCCCTGCACAGGCAGCTGAGCCAACAATGGCGCTGCTGTGATACATCCCCATGGGAACCCTGAGTGGGGCAGAGCAGGGGGGCACCTACCGCAGCTGTGCTCTCCATGGGGTGGTGGTGGTGGTGGTCAGCTGGAAGGGCTCCTGCCCACTGCAGGGCTGGTCCTGCTGCTGACCCGCCCGGGTAACAATGCAGCTCCGACATGTCGGCCTGCAGCAGCGAGTCTGCCCCGGGCTGGGGGGAGGCCATGACACTGGGCAGGCTCAGAGCAGCTGAGCAGGGTGTCGGGGGGAAGCTGGGCTGGGGGTCCAGGGTCGCATCCTTCCGGAGGACCTCAGGAGAGCTCCAGGAGGACAGGTCCAGCACCCCTAGTGGGTCCTTCTCAGGCTCAGCCTCCTTGGCATGGCAGGACTCGCTGGGATCACTGGTCCGTGAGGAAAGGGGCTCGTCCTGTCCCTCTGTGTCAGGCATTTCCATCCTGACCAAGGAATCCCGACCTTTAGTATTGCCAATTAGACCCCACGGGGTCATGGGGAGAGCAAATGCATCGACAGGAGGCAAGGCGTCTGCCGCTTCTCCACTGCAGGAACTCTCACTGGAGCTGTTTTCTGACAGGCTGGCCACTGCCAAGGGCTGCTGGGGCTCAGAGCCCCCCATGTCCATGTCCTGGAAGGCCATGGAGTGTACTAGCCGGTTTAGTTTTTTCTGAAGTTGTTTCACCTGAGCTATGAGGTTGAATTTCTGCAGCTGACAATCTTCCAGTCGCTTGTTCTTACCCTGCAGGTAAGGCGAATATGCACACAGTAAACCCAGGGCGCCTCACAGCACCGTCTGGTCCTACAGCCCATTCAGGGACTTCCTGGCACGTGTGCGGGGAGAACCCAAGAAAGCCCTCTGCCTGCCAGTTGCTTAAGATTTCAAGCTTGACTTAGTGAAAAGAAAAAAAAAAAGAATCGAGGCTTAAAGGTCTTGGGCCTGGAGAACAACTGCCACAACCATCTACATGGTCACTGGCTGGCACAGCCTTTGCACATGTGACCAGAAAGGGCTGGAGACCCAGGTAGCAGCCCTGTGAGCAGCAGCTGTCTGCAGGTGGTCTCCTGGTCAACCCACGCCTTCTAAGGACAACAAACACACGGGATGCAGGGCCGAGTGCTCTGAAAACCTGCAGGTGTCTCTCCCGAGGGCTGTGACAGGCTCACTCATCCTCTCTGAGGCACAGCCCAGGCCACTGTGGAATCAGTGAGCATGGTGCATGTGGCCCAGGCAGGAGGGGCCATGTCGGCTGCACCACCACTCACATAAGCCAGGGCAAGGGGACTTTGGTACCCACGCACACCAGCCCATCTGGGAAGACCCGAGCAGAACCGCCACTGAGGCAAGCGTGGCTGAGTAGTCAGGTGACCGGCAATGAGGACGAGATGGGGATTGGCTGGCCCAGCAGGGCCACAGGGCACATTCCCCCAGGAGGAAGGCACTGACAGACACCATGAAAAACGTGTGGAGCATATGTGGCAGAGGAGCATGGCTACGTGCCCCCTTGCTCAGTCAGAACCCTGCCGTGGCCTAAGGCTGCTGAGGAGCAAACTCCCAGGGAAAATGTAAGCCCACTCTCCTGGAAGGAAAAAAAACAGCAGTCAAGACCTAAACCCTAAAGCATTTCAATGTCGGACTGACACTTGGGGCACAATGGTCTAGAGCAGGGTGAAGCTGGGCAACGTGGTCCTCACAAAACCCCCCGCTGCTCAGACCAGGGCAAACGTGTTCAAAGCCCGTCTTCAGTGTAGCTAGCGGAGACCTCACGATGGACAAGGCACACCGTCATGGCTGGGCAGATGCATCCAGAACCTGCTGCTGTATGTGGCCACGAGCCTTCACTACCATGAGCTCCACACACTGTGCCAAGCCTCCCAGGATGCACAGCTGTGCACCTGCAGTCCCCAAGCCCGCATACCCACGTCCCAATCCATAATATGCTTTCGCACACCTTTGCCCTTTCTGAAATGGATGTGTGCCCCGTGTGCATCCCTCCCTGACCCCAGACACACCACATACCTATTACCCCACCATGGTTGAGCCTTTCCACCTCCTTCCCTCCCTGGAGAAACAGGCCATGCACCATGTGACACGCACACACCTTCACATCTCGGTTGCCCAGGCACCTGCACCCCAGCCCCACCCTCACGGCCACCTGCATACCTGCATCCCTGCTGGCACCCTGCCAACATCCTCTGGGCTCAAGCACATGCCCTCTTTCACCAAGAGTAGCTCCGCCTCCAGCTGTCTCTGGCAGACTGTGAGCACCGACATTGCACTTTCCGGTTTGTGGAAACCAGTGTCCTTCAGTGTCACCAAGACTTTGGCAGGCTGCAGATCATCCTTGACAGGAAATAGCAGGAGGCACATGCGGTCAGAGCTGAGTGAAGCAGAAGTCTGGATACTGTAAGCTGTGCTGAAGACTGCCCAGGCTGGAGCCTTATTAGGCAGAAGGGAACTCAGAAGGAATGCACCTTGCCTCTGCTCCATGCCCACAAGGTCAGAGTGCCAGGTTGAGGACCCAAGGCTGGGGGCATCCCTCCCATCAAGGCGGCTCACAGCACCGGGTGGCTGGAGGCATCTGGGTCAGAAACTGCTCTGCCTGGGCATGTGAGGGGCAGTGTGCAGCTAAACCCTGATGTCCTCTACTCAAAAGCAAACAGGAATACTTTAAGAAGAAAAAGCCACATAGGGCTTTGTGTTCCAAAATGAAATGAGCTTAAAATATTGTATGCAGGAAATGCTTGTATAGCCATTTGATTAGATGAGAGGGAATCAATGCCAGTGATCCCCACATGTAACCCCTGGAGCACTTGAGGGTTCCAATAATAACAAGTCTGACACTGTACCAAAGAGTGAGGCCCAGCCTGACTCCTGTGTAGGTCCCACATGGGCACAGCCCAGCCAGTGCTCCGCGCTCCCTCCTCTACCCTGCCAGGAGCCACCAATGGCAAATGTAGCCCCACTGTCTAGCACAAGAGAAGTCATCCAAGTTGCGAGATGAAAAGTAGAAGAACAAACTCAATCCAACGCTCCAGCCCAGCCCAGCCCAGCTGCCCCTGCCGCATGCAGCCCCAGCTCCTCAGGTGCAGAGGCTGGGCATCCGTGGCCAGCAGGGATCAAGGCCTACCTGTGGGCCTTGGCCGTGGGGGCCTCCGCTCCCCTGCTCCAGCCTGTCATCACACACAGCCTCTGCGTCCACACAGGCCTGCTGCTTGCCCAGCTCCGCCTGGCACCTCAGAAACCGGTGGCTCAGCGCCTGCAGCTGGCGGCTGAGGCGGACACACTGCACTCGTAACCGCTGGAGCTCAGGAGGCTCCTCCGGGGCAGCCCGAGGCTGCTGTTCAAGGGTGCAGCGGAAGCGGGCCAGGGCCAGCAGGACGGCCTCCAGCTCTGCGGAGTGTGCTGCTCTGCTCCTGTTCAGAGCACCGATTTCTGAATCTCTCTGCACAAGTGTTGCTTCCCTTGCCTTTAGGAGGGCTTCGAGCTCCTGGATCCGGGAAGCCATGCCCTGGACCTCAGCCTCCCTCAGGGCCACACTGTGTCCCAGTTCAGCCAGTTGCCGGGCAGCGGCCTCCTCTGCTGCTTTCAGGCGCTGCTGTAGGGCCTCCAGGGCCTCGCTATGTCCACGTGCCTGGTCGGCCAACAGCTGGCCCAGGGCCTCCTTGGCAGCACGTGCAGCCTCGAGCTCAGCCTGCAGCACCTGCCCTCCGGGGCCTTGGGCCTGGGAACAGAGAAGCTCACTGTGCAGGCTGCCCACCTGACTGTCACTGAGCTCATGGACCACGGGCCCCATAAGGGACAGCTCACTCTGCAGCTTCTCAATGACCTCATGCAGCTGTTCAATTTCTTCTGCTTTATCCTTTTGTAACCGTTCCTGGTTCTCTTGCAAATTTTCAATAATGGCTTTCAGCTCTTCAACCTCAGAACTTCTGCTGTACTCACCCTGAAGAGAAAGCACGTTTCAGAGGCCATTACCAAAGGAACCACCCTGTACCTCCTCTTTCAACACATCAGCCTGAACCCACTCAGCAGGTAAGAGAGGTCAGACAGCTCAAGGCATGGCACAGTGACAGGAGCAAGGTCACAGGCGGAGGGTGTACAGCTTCCCCACCTTCTGACTCCCAGACTCTGCCTGGCCTGGCCCCTTTCCAAGACACTATAAAACAATGCTTTTGCCACCTTTAAGTGCTAACATTTAGATACTTTGTTTCATTTTCCTGAAAGGGCCTTTAGGTTCTAGGTGTTAACCCCAGCAATAGAGTAAGAGTAAAGAAAACTGGCCAGAGGGTCCGCCATCACCCAAGGGCTGAAAGCCACACAGTCCTGCCACCCAGAAGGTAAGCTCGCTGGAAGAGTCCAGGGCCTGCTGTCCTCATGACACGGCGCAGGGTAAGGGCCCACGCTCCCAGCTCTTCCAGCTCTTGCTGGAAGAGCTTCCTAACCCATTCTCATATGGTACAAAATACCATAACTATGATAAAGGTGATAGGGTGATAAAGGTGGGAACATTGCAACTTGGACCTTATTTTCTCTCCAAACTTATAAAAATAGTGACTGGAAAATCAGGATTAAAATCTATGTCAATATGGCTCCAAACTCCATTTTCTTAAATCAATGGTAGTGACTGAAACAGAAAGCTTCTACCCAATTAGTGTTCTATAACAATTTTCAAACAATTTGTTATGGTCTGTCTAATGTACTGCTTCCAAAACAGCTGAGGCTTACAGCATTGCTTAGCTTCACTGGAGCTCCCTCCCAGTGGCTTCAACCAAAACACCAACGCACCCCCCACACAGAAATAAGACCCCAGTGCTCTTCTGGTCCCCTTCAGGATGCTCTTAGCTGTTCCTGGCACTCACTCACCAGATACAAAAGCCACGCTGCATGCTTAGCAAGACACACGTAGATAATGGCCACTCCTCCTGCCCTTGAGCTGCCTTGCACACCACTCACCATCTGTTGCACACATGGGGGTCTTGAGGACAGTTTTGACTGTGCAATCTCTGCTTACTCACCAACTGCTCCAACTACACTGGGGCACGGTGGCGTGCAACACAGATACCACACTCAGGTGATTCTGAAGTGAAGCACCAAAGTCTGCCCTTGGTCCCCCAGACACAAGGCAAGACGTGGGGAAAGGCTACGGTGCCAAAAGAAAGCCAAAGACAGCTTCAGGCTGAGCTGAAGGTGGACGCCACTGCCAGAACACATGTTGGACAGCCCTGTGCATGCTGTGGCTACTCCCTGGGGGTCCTTGGGAGAGGTGGCACTGGTAGAGGTCACCAAGGGCCAAGGAGGGCTGGAACGTGGATTGGGAGGGCAGAGTGGGGAAAGGGCTGCTAAGATCCATCTCATGAGACCTGACGGGGGGCGGGGGTAGGGGGCTCAGCGATGGCAGAGGCCACTGGATGGCAGGTTTTTGGCTCTGAGACTTTGCCCTCAGGTGACATAGGCAGACCAGGCCCAGGAGGAGGACACAAGGCAGTCAGGCTACAGAGGGAGGAGTATCCTCAGGAGGCAGAAGCAGGGAGTGAGACCCCCAAGTTCCACGTCAGTTCCATATGACAAGCCAATGCCATCCCTGAGCCAGGGTGGTCACTGTCCCTATAAATAAGAGAGTGTAGCTCAGAGGCTAGCCCAGCCTCAACACTCCAGAAGCCAGAGTCCCCGTCACCTGCACAATGTCAAGGATGTCAATCCAAATCACTTAAGATACCCAGCGGTGAACCAGGAACCTGTGGCCAGATCTGAAGAGCAGACAAGAAGTGGCCACCCCACAGCTGCAATGGCCACCAGTGGAGGGCATCTCGCTGAAAACTCACGTGGAAAGACAGGAACCAGCACAGAAAACTGAACACACTGGAGAATGAGCACTGGTGACTCCAGAGGTCACGTGTCACCTCCCATCACTGTCATGACACCTGCTCCACCCAGAGTAGAGAGTGCTGCTGGCTCCTGGCCTCACAGGCCTCCATCCATGGTTGTGAGGTCCCACGACAGCACAGTGCGTTGTGGTGGGAGCCAATGGAGGAGGAGGCCTGTTCCCCTTGACCAGAAAGCCAGACCAAGCAGGTCGGTCCCAACATGCCCTCAGGGGCACAACCCAGGGACCTCACTTCCTCCCACGGGGACCCACCTCCAGGGGCTCCACCACCTCCCAACACCACCATCCAGGGTGAGGGAAGTTCCAGATCCAAACAGCAGCACTGGCGGTAAAACTACCGCCACAGACACAGTGGCACCGCCAGCTCGGGTTTGAGAAGGGGCGAGAACAGCTCCGAGAGCAGACTTTCAGCACACGCCAGCACAATGAGGCAGATGTTGCCAAAAAGTAAAAAGCATATCAAAACCTGAACACAAAGAAACACTGCGAAACTCCCAAAAAGCCCTGGGGTTAGGCAAAAGCCCTCAGATACAACTCCAAAAGCATGAAATATTCAATACAGTGGGCTTCATCAGAACCAAGTTTTGCTTATGAAGTACATGTTAAGAGAAGGAAGATACAAGAATGGAAAAAATATTGGCAAAGAACGTATCAAAAAAAACTCTGCTCAGAATTCCCAAAGCTCAACAGGAATAAACTTTTAAAAAATTAACCAAAAATTAGAACAAATAATTCCCCGTGATATGAGTGGCAAATATGCACATAAAAAGATACTCAGGACCAACTCCTTAAGGGAATGCCAATTAAACAAGGGTACAACTGTCACATTTCTTAGGATGGACAAGACTGACCACCATGAGCAAAGAGGACACGGCAGTTGGGAGGACAGCTGTGGGAGGGAGGAAGCGGCTCACAAGTTCTCTTCAGGTAAAACATTTTCCTAACAAATGGATTGGCTACAAAACTATAGACATTTAACCAAAAGAAATAAAAACTTATTTTCTCATAAAAACCTCCATATGAATCTTCACAGCAGCTTGATCGTGTTTGATAAAACCAAAAAACAATCCAAGTTTGAAAACCAAAAAACAACCCAACAAGAGCAAATGAAAACCACGGCAGTACATCCCCAGAGCGCTGCTCAGCAGCAGGGGCTCCCTGATCCACAGGGCGGGGCTCAGCAGCAGGGGACTCCTTTATGCACCAGGCCTCAGCAGCAGGGGACTTCCTGATCCACAGGGCGGAGCTCAGCAGCAGGGGAATCCCTGTTCCCCAGGACACTCATCGGGAGGTTCCAATGGTGCATAGAGCAACAGGCTTAAGACTCAAACATATCATGCCAAGGGAGCAGACTCCAAATTTTGGAAAAATCAAAACTGCAGTATAAGAGGCTGGGGATATGGCTCAGTTGGCAGAGTGCTGGCCTTGCATGCACAAGGTCCTGGGTTCAATCCCCAGCACCACAAAAAAACAAAACAAAACAACAACAACAAAAAAAAAAAAACCGCAGCATAATAAGAGCCGCCACATCTTGGATCAAGGACAAGTAAGTGGTAGCAACATTGTCAAGGGCTGGGAACAGTGTGTGGTGACCACAAAGGGTTATCATAGGGGAAATATTTGAAGTGACAGTGGTCACTTGTGGTCACTTGTGATCCCCATCACCAGCTTGGTGATAAAACTCTTTCTTAAAATAAAAAATTGAAAGGGCTGGGGAGGTAACTCGGTGGTAGTTGTGCCCCTGGGTGCAATCCCCAATACGAAAAAGTATTAATTAATTAATGCTTTAAAGACATTCCTCAAGGTAATGCAAGAGGATGTTTTCAAATTTTGCCAACAAACACAGTTTTAATAAAAAACTGCCCACAAAACTCTTTACCTTAATGCCCTAGTCATCATTATACCATTCCCCAAAGTTAGCAAGACAAAGTATCACAAATGCAGGAGCCAGGGGCTGCAACTCCAGCACAGGACCCGCCTTGCTGGGAGCATCGCCTCCGTAACAAAGCCGACAGAGAGACCTGCTCGTGCACCCTGACCTCACAGGCACCACAGACCATCCTAACTAAGCAGGCCTGTAGTTTAAATTTTGACAATCGGAAATCCCACTGGAAACTGTTCTGCTCACTCTGTCTATTGAAATGGCGCGTGTTTGACTTTCTGGATTCCGTCCCTGCGCTTCCCAGGCCACACACTTCGAAGGGTCTCAAAGAACAGGGGAGGCCTTCTCCCTGCTCTGCCAGGGGAGAGGCTCCCTGGGAGGACGGCTCAGCAAACACCTTCAACTCGCAGCACATCACTGTGGAGAGGCGACTGAGAGGGCCAGGCAGGCCGCATTTCTCCCACACCAGCAGCTCCTGGTGAAACAGTGCTGCTGGTACCACGGGACAGCCCCAAACAAGGTACGTCAAAGTCACCCCTGAGATTGCGAAAGGTTCCCTCCCACACTAATCCCATCATGGAGGCTGCGTCCCTCTCCACTGGGCCGATGCACCAATAAGCTCTTCCCATGAAGAAGTGGGAAGGGTCTGCGCTAAGGCCTGACTGAGGGTGGGTTTCCTTCCCAGCCACCACAGGGACGAAGCTCTGCTGCAACTCGACCCCAACAAGACCCTCTGGAGGATCAGGACGCAGGACTGGAGGGCTGCTGGCCCTCTGCTCTGGCTCAGAGACAGCTAAGGCCACACGCGCCGGGCCACGTGGAGCCAGAGCAGTCTGTGTTGGAGGGAAGGCTGGAGTGGGGCGGTGTCCTGCTCGGGCAGCACCAGCTTAGGCCTCCCGCAGGCCCCTGTGGCCTACCTGGATACCGGCACTCTCCTCGTCAAGCCCCCGGGTGCTGGTGGCCGCAGGGTCGCTCTGCACATCTAGTTTTAACTTCAGATGTAGTATTTCTTCATTTTTACCTACTAGGTCATCTTTCATCTTTTCTAGTTGTTCTTTTAAGTCCAAAACCTTGCATTAAAACCAAAAAGTATTAAAAATCTTCTAATTTTCTAGCTGACTTAATAAATAGCTCTGAAAATTTTAGAAATATAAAAAGTATCACATGAAAGTGACAGAATTACAAAGGAGATAGCACATATTGGACACATGTCTTTTGACAATGTCAAATATGGGCACTGCTGCTGCCTGCACCACACTTGCCTGGCTCTCGTGCTGAAGCAGGGCCCTCTGCAGCGCCTCTGACAGGACCTCCGGGCCTTCCAGGGGGCTGGCCCTTGGAGGCATGGGACACCTGCCCTCGGGGGTCCTAGACTGCGGCAGCGGCACCAGTATCACGTCACTCCTCTGCTGTTCCTTTACTGCCTCTTCTTCCTATTTAAGAAAGAGATGGAAACTTACTTTAGGCAGACAAAGAATCAGGGACCTCACTCTGCTGCCTCTATAACATAGACCATCCTGAGATATCCTAAAGCAATGGGGGCCCTGCACTCACCTGTGCCCAGGGGCTCCAGACCACAGACACTAAACAGAACCCATCTTAGCTCCTGCTGAGCCCCCCTCCCCACGCTGGAGAGAGCCACAGGAGCACCATGATCCCACTGGGAGAGACCTTGGTGATCACTTGACAAGGCACAAAAACAGTCACTAGGCTATCTCCAATTCCAAAACACTAGAAAAAAACTGGCAAGAGGAAGGATATGGCTCACAGCACCTTCAACACATTTTAAGTGGGGGAAACAGCACACACAGGTGGGCAAGAAACTAGCATACCAAGTTGTACAGGTGGTCGGACCTGGGGGGGGGGAAGCCATTTCTTCACTCCCAGCACTAATGAGCTCAGTGAAAGTCTGCTGAGTGAATGAACAAAGGGACAAAGCAGCCTGAGGGACCCGGCAGGGACATATAGGAAGTGCTGGATCAGGGAAGGATCTCCTGTGGGGCAAGGCTAAGCAGGACCACCAGGAAACACAGGTGCTGAGGTGTCCTTCCCAGGGTGGTGAAACCAGGGCACCCTGTCCTTGGGGGCTCAGTCCCTCCCACCAGCACTCACAAGAACCAGGCAAGGCTGATGAAAACTGAGTCACCCTTGAACAAAATTCAGTCTGACTCTCAAGTTGGGCTGTTCTTTGGGCCTCATTTTTTAAGGGACGTTTTAACTTCCAGTGATATGAACTAAAAGTCAGAAGTTCAATTTCCACCAATCAAATGGTCAAAGGAAACAGCGCCACTTCCTGGGCAGTTAGAAGCTCAGGCCGCAATAAAGTGGGCAAGAGGTGAGCAACTAAGTCAGCAATGACTAAGCAATTAGTGAGCAACTAAGCAAGCAAGAGGTGAGCAACTAAGTCAGCAATGACTAAGCAATTAAGTGAGCAACTAGGCCAGCAAGAAGTGACCAACTAAGTCAGCAAGATATGAGCAACTAAGTGAGTGACTAAGCAACTAAGTGAGCAAATAAGTCGGCAGGAAGTGAGCAAGACGCGAACCACTAAGCGGGCCACTGAGGACTCATGGTGCACTGGCTCCTGGCAGGTGGAGTATTGGACAGAGTGGGAGTGAGGTGCTGCCCCTTGTACACCCCAGCCATCCATTGCACTCCTAGGATGCAGTTGCTTTACTTGTAGTTTTTTCACCATCTTTTTCTGTTTTTCCAGTTCTTCCTGGAGCTGGGCCACCTGTCTTTTGGTGTTGGCGTTTGTCTCCTCCAGATGTTTAATTTCTTCTTCCTGGATTAACACTTGCCTATCTGCCAACTCTTTCTTTATAACCAACTCATTAAATCCATCCGATTTTTCTCTCAACTTTTCTTGCAATAGTTCAATCTAAAACACAAAAAAGCATGAGAAATAAAACAGACTGTTGAACAGCAAGCTCTCTTCCAAACAAAGAAAGCACACAACACAAGTGACAGAAGTTTCTCCAGACCTCAGTTGCACAATGAAACCCACACAAGAATGAGACACAGGTGTTTCAGGAAGTGCATCCTCTCCTAACAAGAAGATCCATAAAAGCAATAATGTAAGACAAGACAAGTTAGTAAATTAAAACTTTCTTTGACAGAAAGGAATAGATTACTATTCGGCAGCAAAAGGACCCCTTTGGGATGCAACCACCTGGGTGGCTCTCCAGAGAACAAGGGGGGAAAGCCAGTCCCCAGTGGCAGCATCCAAGACTCCACTACAGAATGCTCCAGAGACAGGGCGGGTCCGCGCTGCCAGGGGCACAGGGTACTGCAGGGCACATGGCTCTGTTCCACCGCAGCCCTGTTGGGTTCTGCAGGATGCCACCATGGAACAGGGTTCTCTCTGAGCCTTACTTCTTACCACCACACAAAACCCACCATCTCCTCAAAATAAGTTTAATTTTAAAAAAGAATAAGGAAATCACCTAGAGCCAGCTCAGACAAGAGGGTGCAGATAGTCACAGACCTGAGCAAAAGCCAAGAAAGCACCAAGACACAGGGTGGTGCATGTGGCCCCTGCTGGCCACTCAGGTGAGGGAGCCTCAGCCAGCAGGGAGCATCAGCTGTGTAGAAGGGACGGGGCACAGGCGGCGCTGCCATCCTACCTCCTCATCCAGCTGTGCACACTGACGTCCCTGAGTACACGGAGGGCAAAAATGTAAAGAGAGACAAAGCTTAGAAACACTCTAGAGATGGGCTCCCCAGAAGGCAGGGCAGACGGCAGCTAACCCACCTGACTGTCAAAGGGGCCCAGGGGCCGCAGCCTGGCCACCTGGCGGAGCTGCCCCTCCAGCCTCTGGATTTCCTGCTGGAACTCTTCACGCTCATGCTCACGCTCAGCAGCCTGCTCCTGCAAGGACCACCCCAGGAGACCTGTGGCAGCTGGGCGAGGATGGCTGCCCCGCTGCACACGCCCACCCACCCAGTAATATGGGCTGCTCCTGGGCACAGCCCCTCTCATCCTGGTCCTTTTGTAAAAGGAGTAAGGTGAAGAGGAGCACCCCTCTAGCTGAAATGTGAAGGTGGCCTTTGAAACACCTGACACCATTGTAAGGGGCACATGGAAGCCAGTCAGGAGCAGACAGCCGGGGTCCACAGAGATGGCCCTGGGCTCCCTGCAGGGGAAGGCGAGGTATACAGATACCTCCTGAGATGGCAGGCTCTTCCCTCAGAATCATCATCACGAAACACTGACAGGACCCAAGAGCCCACGGAGTCGGCCACACAGCCATCTGCCTGCACAGGGGAGCACTGGATGCCAACCTACAGGGTCCTGTGGCAGAAGCCACTTGCTGTGAGGACCTAGCAAGGGGAATATTTACTGCCCAGGCTGCTTACGTCCATGAACTGCCGCTGGCTGCGCAGCTGCTTGTCCAGGGCAGCCAGCTGCTGCTTCAGGGCCACAGCCTCCTCCTCGGCCTGCCGGGCACAGCCACGGTGCTGCGAGAGCTGCTCCTCCAGCTCCAACTCTAACAGCCGCACCTGGGAGAGCAAGGCTGCGCGGTCCTTCTCTGCCTGCTCCCTGGCCTCCACCTGCTCCCTGGTTAGAGATTCCACTTCCTTCTTCAGTGCTAAAGAAGACAAAAAAGAGACACGGAGGAGCCCCCTGAGGGCACAGACTGTGCAGACAAGGCCCAGGCAGCAGGCGCCTCCTGCTGGTGACAACATGTGGCAGGCCTTGACACGGCTGTTCACGGCTGCCCAGGAAGGAGCAGTGGCCAGGGGTAGGGCCACAGCATGAGCCTGTGAATCTCCCAAACCCGACGCCCAGCCCGTGGAGGTGGGTGGGCCTCGTCCCCTTCCTGAAATCTTTCTCTCCCATAGGGATGTGACACTGCCGAGGCAGAAGCCACGGTGAGAATGAACGTCACCCCAAGGACAGCACAGCCCATCGTCCTCTGAGCCCTCACCCTATCATACCCATGACTTGGCCAGACACCCTCTAAAACAGAGATAAAGCACCTCTGTAAGTAAAAATCACATGTCTTCAATGAAAACTGGTTAAAATAAAAAGCTTTCAAAGCCTGGGAACACACCCTGGTACCTCAGGGAGGTAGGGGCCAACTTCCTGGGAATCCTGTCTGCACTTTCAATTCTCCAAGGTGGAAAACAGAGCATGAGTTGGAGCCTGGCCCACAGGTGCAACTTGGTGCCCGCCCTGAGGCAGCGCCGCTGGAAACCACCTGGATGGGCCCCCAGAGGTGCCAGAGACCTGCCCACAGCAGTGCCAGGGCTGTGACTTGTCTTAGAGGAAAGCCATCAAGCAACTGATAAAACAAAAGCCACGGCCTGAACGTCTGCCCTCTTCAAAACTCAGGGTGAAATGTGACTGCCAACACGACAGTTTGGGGGAGGCCGCTAGGAGGGGCAGCCTCAAGGGTTCCAGCCCCACAGGCGGACTCAGTGCCTCCACAGAAGGGCTCTCAGGGGACCTTCTCTTAGCCTTCCACCTTCTGCCTTGACCTGCAAGGCGCTGTCCCAGGAGAAGGCAATGGCTTCCCAGGCCTGCCAACACCTTTTCCTCGGATTCCCCTCCTTCAGATCTGTGAGAGACCAGCTTCTATTAGTTACAAACTACACAGCCCCAAGTGCTTAGGGATAGCAACGTAAAGCAGACTAGAACACTGGGTACAAAGCCTACACCCACAGATTGAAACCCCAGATTAATAAACATCTCGCGGGCCTGGGATTGTGGCTCCGTGGTAGAGCACTTGCCTAGCATGGGTGAGGCACTGGGTTTAATCCTCTGCAGTACATTAAAAAAAATAAACAAAAAAATAAATAAATGGCTAAACTCTTAAAAAATAAAACAAAAACAAACATCTTGAAAAGGGGGCTTGCTTCAAGGCACAGTGGGCATACCTATAATCCCAATCACTCAGAAGGCTAAGGCAGGGGATGGAAAATTCCAGGCCAGCCTCAGCAACTTAGTGAGATACTGCTAAAAATTTCATGGAAAGGACTGGGGATGACGCTTAGTGGCAAGAGAGCACCCAGCCCCTGAGGTGGGGGTGGGAGGCAGCTCAATCTCCAATACCTGAAGAAAAACAAACAAAAGGGGACTTGCTGGTGGCGGATCCCGACTTCCTCCCCCAAACTGAAAGAGCAAGCATAATAAGCACTCTTATTGACATTTCACCAGTTTCAAAGCCGTCAATCTTTAACGACACACTATCATCACCACCAAGGTGACATTCTCAAAGTCTCATGCTGGTAAGTAAGCAATTACAGTACTTAGACATGCTATCGTGACCATGTCATCCACAAGGCCTGGGCCCGACCAGCCCCAACACGAGCACCTTCAGGGCCAGTGCTGGAGGAAGGGACACAGGCCCAGCCCCTCTGCTGGGGATCTCCCAGGAGGCTGGGAGCAGGACCCACCCACCAAAACCGTACCTGCCCCAGAGCCCAGCACACACATCAGCACAGCGTAGCTTAGTGGCTGCAGCAGCTACGAGGAGTGCCTGCACTTGGCAGGAACTTTCAACAGAACGACTGACAGTTGTCGTGAATAAGTGCTGAAGATCACGTGTCATTTGATTTAATAGTCTGCCACAAAAGCTCTGAGATACTCTCCCTCTGAAGTAAATAATTCACAAAATTTGATGCAAACATAGGTACAGCACGCAGCGATCATGCTTGTTGTTACAAACCTGGGTTCTCGGGCGCTGCAGTGACCGCAGTGCCTGCAAAGGGAGATGCAGAGCATCACAGAGGTGGGGCAGAAAACCTGCCTGAAGGGAAGGAGAAACAGGCAGGCCAGCAGATCATCCAGGACACCACACTGCCCTCCTGCAGCCCTGGGGGTCAGGGCTGAGTGAGGAGCACAGATCAGTAAGAGAGGCATTTAGGACAAAAGAACAAAGAACAGCTGAAATAGAGTGGAAGTAACATATACAAAGGGGGGAAATCAGTTTAACTCCAGAAGTTCATAATAAGAAGTGGAAATGGGCAAAGTATCAGAGGGAGAACAAGAGCCAATAAGCAGGAGATGTTGAGCAATGACCAGTGAGGACCGTGAGCCTCACACTGCATGGAAAAGGGACTCCCACACAACACTCTGGGCTGAGGGCCCGGAGGGAACTCAAAAGCCAAAGGATAACAGATGTGGACAGACACCATGGGAGAGGCAAGGAGAATCCCCAGGTCCTCCAGAACTCAAGGAGGAGAAACAGCAAAGCTAAGGGCAAGCCCAGGGAAACAAGGACAGAGAACAAAATGGAATGACAAAGCCAAAAGCTGGTCCGTGCTGGCCTCAAACTTGCAACCCTCCTGCCTTGGCCTCCCAAATCTCTGGGATTATAGGTATGCACCAATGCACCCCATAAGCTAGTGGTTCTTTAAAAAAGAAAAAGAAATTTAAATGAAAATTCATAGAAAATGGGTTGGATAGTGCATGTAACAAACAAGGGTCTCACACCAGGTACAGGTTTCAAGGACACCCCCCAGCAAGGTCACTCCAAAGGGCAATAGAACAGCAGGGGGGCCCTGCCAAGGTGGCCACATGGACAGATGTGGACATCTGTGAGACAGACAGACCCTGAGCACGTGGGACAGTGAGAGAACAGGTCAAGGGGGCCCACAGGGCGAGCCCCTCATATCCTGGGAAAGCCTGGGTGTCAGCAAGGAGCTGGCTCTGAAGAAGCTGCAATGTTCCACAAACACACCTCTTGAGCTTCTCATGTTCTGACTATTTTCATTTAATTCTTTAAGGCTAAAATGTCTAAAAGTCACTCCTGTCAAAACAACAATTCCCAAGTCGGGGTTGGTGTGACTGTGAGTAGCTCACCTTTCAGGAGCTTCAACCTGCTGCCCAGAGACATCCTCACCTCCCAGGGGCACAGCACCAGCCCGGAGCTCACTGCCTCGGGACCTTCAGCCCGAGTGGGTGCTCCCACCGCCCTGCTACCCTTCCACTGCCAGTGCCTGCTCAGCTGTACTCCTGGACTCCTCAGAAGAGCCCCCACGCTCTAGGTCTCATCTCCAGAAGTACCACACTTCCTGGAATCTGGGCTCAGCTTCCAAACCCATATCCCTACCTGCTTCTCTTGTTTCCGCCTCAGCAGCCCAAGCTTCCCTCTGGCTCCACAAGATGGAGTGCTCCTCCTGCAGGGCTGCCTTCTCCTGGGCGGCCTGGTCCAGCTGCCGCCCCAGGCTCTCCAGCTCCAGGACCAGCTGCTGCTCCGACTCCTCCTTGCGGCCCAGTGCCTCCTGCAGATCTGCTTTCTCCACTTTGAGCCCTTCCAGGAGGCCTGAGGAGAGGCCAACTGAGGCCAGTGTGCTCGGGGCAGGGGCACATGCACCAAGGCGCCCACCCAGGACAAGGCATGGGAGCTGGGAAGCAGGCAGAGGCCCACCCCAGAAGGAGGAGAGGCCTCCACGTACAGCTAGACCTGAGAAGCATGCCTATCAGCACCCCACCCAGCAGAGGGGCAGCTGGGCGAGGAGGGCCGCGTCAGAGCATGGTACTGCCAGGAGTGTGCAGCACAGAGGAGGAGAGCTCAGCACCAAGTGCCAAGCCACAGCTCCAAGGCCCTCAGTCTTCAAAGAGCCCTGCCAGCATCATGGGTGCCCAAACCACTGCGTTGGGCCCACACACCCGTCTCCTCAAGAAACACCCACTGGTGCTCCAAAGCGGATTTACTTGGGTTATACACGTTACTCTTTAAAATGCTACTCCTGGCCAAACGCAGTGGCACACACCTATAAACCCGGCTACAGGAAAGGCTGAGGGTTGGGGATATGGCTCAGAGGTATATGGCTCAGAGGTTGGGGATATAGGCTCTGAGTTCAGTCCCCAGTTGTTAAAAAAAAAAAAAAAAAAAAAAAAAAAAAAAAAAACCATCTCCATAGTGACTTCTACAGCAAAGCTGTGCCTACCTCTGTGACAGGGCCACACCCAGGCCAGGGGCCCAGCAGCCACACTCACCCTCAGCCCTGTGCAACTCCAGTGCCAGCTCGGCCCTGGCCGCCCGCTGCTCCTTCAGGCACTCCAATAGCTCCTGGTGCTTCTGCAGGACCTGTGCCGTCTCCTCGTTCTTATGGTTGAATTCCTTCTCAAAGCGAGAATGAATCTGACGAGCTTCCTCCAGCTGCTGAAACATATTTGAGGTTCAGAGCTGCATATCAGAAACAACCAAAGCTCATGTCCACACCAGCAGGACTCTGCTTCCATCCCAGGCCTCCGGCAGGGCCAGTGCAGGACAAGGCACCAGGTGCATCCCTGCGCCTCCTGACACCCAGGGCCATGTCACCAGGGTGGTATCCCACACGGCTGATGTCTCCCCAGCACGTGTGTCCAGTCTAGGGCTTCTGGGCCGTCTCTAGGCTGAGGGGCCCAGTGGATCTCTGAACTCAGGATGCCCAAGGTCAGCTGCCACCTACAGACAGCCCTCAGTCTCCCGATCAGTTAACACAGCTCTAGCTGCTTCTGGGCCTACGGATATCCACTGGCCTCTAAGCAGATCTTTTGGTTCTTCCTTGAAAATGGCCCAGGGGTGGCGACGTCTCCGACATCCAGCACCCGCTCTGCTGTCCTCACTTCCTCCCCATTCCTGCAGCCAAGCCCCACTCACCCACAAGCACATGGTGCCCAGCAGGAGGCCCCATCTGGCCCAACCCTGCTCCCAGCCTCCTGTCCCCCATTCCTGCCCAGGCGACACATGGCTACTGTGAAGTTCCGCTGAGACCCCGAGAAAGAGGCCCCCCACTCTCTCTCGGCAACCCCCCACGTTCCCACCCTGAAAAAGCATATTCTCTGCTGGGCGGGCTCCTAATGAAGACCACGGCTCACCCTGGAGCAAGCGGGCTCTTTTTACCTGGTCACACGTGGGACAGCAGAAGGATCTACTTGTCAGAGACTAGCCACATGTGCCCAGCTCCTGGAGGACAGCAGGTGCCCGGGAGAAGAAGGTAAAGAAAAGGCCCCCACAGCCATGCCACACATGGACATGCCCAACTGCCCAGTGAACCTAACCGGGATGAAGCCTCTTCTGAAAAGTTTCAGGGGGGGACAAAGCCTCTTCCTCCTGGTATCTCAGTGCACATTCAGTGTGGGATCACAACAGCAGGACATCAAGTCAAAAGAGCAGGTTTCTGATCTCAACTAACCACCTGAGGTTCCACATGTCCTCACAGCAGGCCTGCCTCCTCCAGACACGAGCACACGACTGCACGCTGCGGGATCAGCAAAGGTAACCAGCACCAAGGCCAGGCCCGCAGACCCAGGCTTGGGGAGTGTCTGACCCAACGCCCAGTGGAAAGGGGACAAGGAAAGCGTCCTGGACATCGGATCCACCTTCACAGGTAGCAGCGTCGGGCCATTAGAAATCCCGTGTCAATAGTGCTGGAAGAGCACGTGCTGTCCCCAAGCCACATCACCACACGCCCTATTCAGCCACTCTCTTACCTGCCAGCCTCAGGTGTGCCTCGGGCCTCACCTGTCTGGAGGAGTCCAGCGCCATCTCCAAAAGGCCGTCCACGGCCATGCCAAGGCTCTGGTAGACTCTTCTGATTGGCTGCTCGCATTCCAGCGTACTTTCAGGGCTCATGAAAAAGCTCTCGCACACATGACTGCTGATCTCAGCCACCGAAGACATCTCTGCACCCTCAGGCAAAGCTCTGTCCAACTCTAGCAGGGCTGCATCTGACCACACCTCCTCCAGGGGCGGAGCTACAAGATGAGCAAACTCACACACTATGCACACCACCCAGCGAGCAGACCGTCCAGCCACAGCCCCAGAACAGCGCGTGCACAGAGAACGTGGACCCAGCTCCTAAGTGAAACAGCAACCGCCACAGGAAGCAGGCAGCTCTGCCCTGGCCCGTCCCACCTCGCCTCCCTAAGAGGGGGCACTGGCAAGGAATAAGAGCATCCTGGCATAGCAGCTCCTCCCCCAAGGCCCCAGACCCCTAGGTGAGCCACCCAGTGCTGGCACCTGCTGATGGCGCTTGGCCTGCCTCTGCATGGTCCAGGAAGAGCCCCAGGCGCTCATCAATCCGGCTCTTCAGGGCAACCGCGGCCTTCAGCGTCTCTCCAAATACACCCAGCAGCCTCCTCAGGGCATCACGGAGCACTCCCCTGAGGGCAGAGCATAGTCAAGCAGAGTTGCAGGCCAGCCAGTGTCCAGTGGGCATGTGCCTTGGCACACACCCTGTGCACTCGGAGAGGACATGTGGAAGACTTGCCTGCTGTCAGGGCAGGGAACTGATTCGGGGTGGGAGGAAGCGAGATCTTGAGTCTTCACGGGTTTCTGTTTTGTTTTTGGTACCAGAGATTGAACCCAGGGGTGCTTACCCACTGAGCCACATCTCCAGGCCCTTTTGGTTTTTATTTAGAGACAGGGTCTTACTAAGCTGCTTAGGGCCTTGCTAAGTTGCTGAGGATGGCTTTAAATTTGTGATCCTCCTGCCTCAGCTCCAGAGCTACTGGGATGACAGGCGTGCACCACTGTGCCAGGCTTCATGGTTTTTTGTAATATAAAATATGAAGATATGACAAAGCAAGGTGGCAGGTATGCAGGCATCTGCATGCGCCCAAGTACTCTTAGTGTGTGAAGGAGGGTGTGGCCAGGGTTTTCGCCCACCAGACCTCACCTGCACAGCAGCCCACAGGGGCACAGTGGGTCTAGGGAGGCAGCCACAATGGCCAGGCAACTCAACAGGAGGTGGGGTGAGGGGACATGCTGACCTTTCGTTCTGAGACAGGTCCACATCCGCCCTGAGCATGGAGACAAGGGTGGCACCCTCTTGGTTCTCCCTCTCCCGCCTCTGCCGTAGCCTCTCAAGCTCAGCCTGGCACTCCTCCACCTCCTGGGTTAAGGACAGGACTTGGCCTTTCAGCTGCAGGGAGAAGTTGCCAAACCTCAGTGAGACGATTTAGTCAGAACAGCGTCACTTCCTAGGCTGCATGTGAAAAAAAACGCTAAAGGTGAATGAGGGTGATTAGAGAGGAAAATTAGTGACACGGATTTCTTCCTTCCATTATCCACCAATTACAAAAAAAGAATATATAAATAACCCCAATCTGCACTGCCACCAGGGGAAGGAAGGGACAGATCTGTCAAATTCATCTCACAAATACAACTCAAAATCCCTGCATCTGGTTATTCACAATAAAAAATTAGTTGTCAAGCAGGCAAAAATTCTTCTTATACCTGTTATAAAGCAAACAACAAACCTCAAAACCTCAGCAGCTCAGCAGAAGGGGCCAGGAGGGGTGGGTTGGCACCAGCTCTCTCGGACTCCCTGGGGCTGCCCCAAGCACTGGCCAGCAAACTCAGCCACTTTTCTGTGTCACTTAGAAAAGATGACAAGATAAACACACCAGCTGGAGCCCTCAATCCACGGGTCTCCGCCTTGTGCCAACTTCCCAGGACTAACCCACTAGGTACACACCGGCACCGGCCACACAGGAGAGGAAAGTGCCACAGAGCGCTGCCTTGCCCGGGGCAGAGATGCCAGGCCAGAAGCCATGCACATGCTTTCGCTGTGGACAGCCCAGGTGGCCATCCACCCACAGGGCAGGTACAGGACAGTGTCGGGCCAGCAGGTTCCAGCTCAGGAACAGAGGGGAAGAGCCAAAAGCAAATGGCCACCAGGAGAGAAGTCATGCACCATGACAGCTCACAACTGGCACCACATTTCCACCCTGAGGGTGAGCAGCCGTGGGGTCACCGAGCCTGGGCAGGGAGGTCAGAGGAGGCCCACAATAACATCAGAAACTGAAAACAGGCCAGCGTTCCTCATTGCAGGGATACACAGTGCAGTGGAGGAGAAACAAAAAAATAAAACTTCTAGAAAACCACTGAAGAAACCAAGACAAAGACACAGGCGTCTGGGAAAATCAAACAGGGAATTTCAAGTTTCAAGGTGTCAAACAATGACCAAAGACAGAAGATGAGCAATGTATCCAAATGCTATCAGCACAGGGAACTGTGTCCCAGGTGTTCAAGACAGGGCTATAGGCCCAGCCACTGGTGTGCGACAGTGGACGGTAGACGGTGGACAGCTAGCTATAGGCCAAGGAGCTCCTAGGCAAGGTCAGTCCTACCAGTGGCCACACAAAGAGCTACTGTCCACTTGCTGATCCCATCCTGCCTGCAGGTGGGGGTAACAGTCTTCGAGTTCATTGACCAAAAAAAGCAGTACAGGTGAGCATCTCAACACAGCCACGTTAAAAAGACAGAAAATAAAAATAACCCTACTAATATGCAGACAGGAAATGAGTACTTTAAAGTCTTCCCAAGAGATTAACTTTCAGATGGATTTTAAGAAAATACTTATTTCAAGCCATTCTAATTTTGCCCAAATCCTTCCAGAAAAAGGAGAGGGGTGGAGAATACTTGTCACTCATTTTATGAATCTGTACCATAAAAGAAAAGGGAACTATAGGTCAAGCAGAATAAAAGCTACAGGTGCAAAAGCATAAAAAAAGAATACTAGAAGGGACTGGCATTGTGGCTCAGCGGCAGTGCACTTGTCTGGCATATGTGAGGCACTAGTTGGATTCTCGGCACCACATATAAATAACTAAATAAAGGTCTATCAACACCTAAAAAAATAAATAAATAAAGGGTTTTTAAATTTTTTTTCTTTAAAAAAAAGAATACTAGAAAATAGAATCCAGCAGGGTCCATGAAAATCATGCTGCAGCTCAGCTCATCACAAAGACTCAGGTTGGTTTCTACACCATGTTAGGACCAATTATTGTAGCTCACACATGCCCAGAAGGAATGAAGAAATGCAGTGCCAAATGCACAAGCAAATAAATTTAATACCTACTCACGGTTAAAAAAAAAAAAAAACCATCACAAACCAAGAACAGAAGGAGCCTTCTTTAACCCAGAAAGACACACCTGCCCAGACACCGCCCCAGAGGACATGAACTCCTCACCCAGGGAAAGCCAGTGCCACTCCACACCAGCACCAGCAGCCTTGTGAGCAACCACAGTGCCAGCTCCAGAACCTGCATGCAAACCAGCACCAAGAGCCAAGTCTGCAAAAGGAACCCAGGGCAGAGTCGGCAACGACAGGCTGTTCTGAAACCCCTCTTGGCAGCCTGAAGGCCCACTTCCAGTGCATCTCCAAGCCCTGACTGGACACGGGAGTGAGGGGCTCAAAACCCCAGGGACTCACCTAACAGGGCAGCGCCAGCCCTCCTCACGCCCTCCACACAGGGAGGAGCTGGCCATGACTGATTGTGAGTTGAGCTTGGAGAATGACTGTGGGAAGCAGGGGAAGGCACCCAAGCAAGGACAGAGGAAAGGAATGGAACCAAATCCATCAATCAAACCACACTCATGAAACGTCCAAGAAGAAAAAAAAACACATCAGAAAAAATCCAGACTCTATGAAGAACTGCCATAAGTCTGCAAAAAACAGACCAAAAAAAAAAAAAAAAGACAAAAGACACAAGCCAGTGTTTCACAGAGACGAAACACAACAGGCATAGACACGTTGACAGGTGCACAATCCTATTAGCACACAAAGGGGCACACATTCAGACCCCCACACACCACCACACAGCCATGAGCGGGGAGTGGCAAGCAGGCCCCATAGGTGAGGGGCAGATAGGGGCAGCTAGGGGAGACAAGCTGGGAGCCACCTCACAACAGAGCTGCATGACCTGACCCAAGGAAGAGCACCAACACCAGACCTACATGCACCCCTCGAGGAGCTCCGGGGGCATGCAGGAAAAGCCCAGCTAGAAAGCAGGACCGCCAAAGCACACAGGGCATCGCGTGGGGCAAGGGGCCACCAGGGAGGGCAGGGGAAGTGGGCATGTCACACAGGAACGAGAGGCTCCTGGGAGAGAAGGGGCACAGGGCATGGCATGGGTACCAGGGGCCCCTGGGGAAGGACAGCAGAGCAGCTTCACACACGCCACGGTCTGCGCCCGGAAGAGGCCATCACAGACACCCTGTATGCAGACCACAGCAGGCACAATTAGACAGGAGTGGCAGGACGTCAGCACAACAGTTCTGCTAGAGGGAAAGGGCCTGAGCTCAGAGACGGCCACCGTGGGCTGCAGAGCCCAAGCGCCAGGACACCAGGACACTCACTATGTGTTTTGAAGGCTTGCAGGATCATTTTGCAAGACAAACAACATGTTCCATGTCTGGTCTGCCTGAGGAGCAATGCAGACAGGCTTCCCGGCACACCATAGCCTGTGCCGACAGGGAACCCCGGCCGCGTGCCCCTGCCTGTGCCACTCACCACACGGCTCCTGACCATCTCCAGGTGCTGGCACCGCCCATCCCCTCCCACCCGCAGCACCCACTGGTTCAGGGCTGACCATGGCGTCAACTTTACAATTTCTTTCTAAATTTAGAATTTAACTTTGGCTGTCTGTGTATTTCCGGTACTGGGGTTTTGGACCCAGGGTGTTCCTCCACTGAACTACATCCCAGCCCCTTATAGTTGTGTGTGTGTGTTTTAATTTTGAGACAGGATCTTGGCCTCAAACTTATGATCTTCCTGCCTGCCTCAGCCTCCTAGGTAGCTGGTTAACTGGGCTACTACTTAGAAAAAAAAAATGTTTTTTAGTTGTAATTGGACACAATACCTTTGTTTCATTTATTTTATTTTTATGTGGTACTTAGGATCAAACCCAGTGCCTTGTACGTGGTAGGCAAGCACTCTACCACTGAGCCACAACCCCAGCCCAGCTAATTCTTTTTGTCGTTGTTGTTATAATTATTTTTGTTGGTAACTGAGTCATAAAACTGCACTGATTTTTTTTTTTTCTGCACTGATCTTGACTAATAAAACTTCTAACCCCACTTACCCATGAGCTATATATTTTTTTTTTTAACAAAATAAGTAGCTTTTCAGGGATGAATACATGTGTCCTAGCAGAAATGCCTGCTCCCAGCTGGGTGTGGTGGTGCACACCTGTAATCCCAGCAACTCAGGAGGCTAAGGTAGGAGGATCAAGTTCAAAGCCAGCTTCAACAACTTAGCAAGACCCTAAGCAACTGAGCAAGACGCTGTCTCAAAGTAAAAAGTTTTAAAGGGGCTGAGGATGTGGGTAAGCACCCTTGGTTGGACCCCTGGAGAGGGGGAGAGTTTGAGAGAGGGTGGAAGGGAGAGGGAGAGGGGTGGGGAAGGAGGAAGAAACAACGCCAGCTCCGTTAGGAAGAGGTCTCGGACGCACTCTGGAAGGCCTCCGTTCCCAGAGTCCAGGGGCTGGATGGAATCACCCCACAGCCCCGACCAAGGTCCCTGAACAAGGCCACCGGCTTCCACACAAGAGGGGCCTCTGAGCTGGGAAGAGGTCCCTGGACTGCGGCTGCTGACTGACCACTGCCACGACCCCACAGAGATCTTCCACACAAGAGGGGCCTCTGAGCTGGGAAGAGGTCCCCTGGACTGCGGCTGCTGACTGACCACTGCCACGACCCCACAGAGATCTTCCACACAAGAGGGGCCTCTGAGCTGGGAAGAGGTCCCCTGGACTGCAGCTGCTGGCTGACCACTGCCACGACCCCACAGAGATCTTCCACACAAGAGGGGCCTCTGAGCTGGGAAGAGGTCCCCTGGACTGCGGCTGCTGACTGACCACTGCCACGACCCCACAGAGATCTTCCACACAAGAGGGGCCTCTGAGCTGGGAAGAGGTCCCCTGGACTGCGGCTGCTGACTGACCACTGCCACGACCCCACAGAGATCTTCCACACAAGAGGGGCCTCTGAGCTGGGAAGAGGTCCCCTGGACTGCAGCTGCTGGCTGACCACTGCCACGACCCCACAGAGATCTTCCACACAAGAGGGGCCTCTGAGCTGGGAAGAGGTCCCCTGGACTGCGGCTGCTGACTGACCACTGCCACGACCCCACAGAGATCTTCCACACAAGAGGGGCCTCTGAGCTGGGAAGAGGTCCCTGGACTGCAGCTGCTGGCTGACCACTGCCACGACCCCACAGAGATCTTCCACACAAGAGGGGCCTCTGAGCTGGGAAGAGGTCCCCTGGACTGCGGCTGCTGACTGACCACTGCCACGACCCCACAGAGATCTTCCACACAAGAGGGGCCTCTGAGCTGGGAAGAGGTCCCCTGGACTGCGGCTGCTGACTGACCACTGCCACGACCCCACAGAGATCTTCCACACAAGAGGGGCCTCTGAGCCGGGAAGAGGTCCCCTGGACTGCGGCTGCTGGCTGACCACTGCCACGACCCCACAGAGATCTTCCACACAAGAGGGGCCTCTGAGCCGGGAAGAGGTCCCCTGGACTGCGGCTGCTGGCTGACCACTGCCACGACCCCACAGAGATCTTCCACACAAGAGGGGCCTCTGAGCTGGGAAGAGGTCCCCTGGACTGCGGCTGCTGGCTGACCACTGCCACGACCCCACAGAGATCTTCCACACAAGAGGGGCCTCTGAGCTGGGAAGAGGTCCCCTGGACTGCGGCTGCTGACTGACCACTGCCACGACCCCACAGAGATCTTCCGCCAGTGTTTGCAGTCAGACGAGCTGCTGCTCAGCAACCGCAGGCTCTGGAAGTCGGGAAGGTGCTTCCCCAGGCCCCAGAGCCCTGAGGATTCAGAGGCGAGAACACTGGCATCCCCAGGACGGTACCTGGCACGCACTCGCACACTCACCTCCAGTTCCTCGTGAGGACAAGCCTGGCGCCCTGCACTGCAGCAAAGCCAGGGAAGAGGTGCAGTGAGAGACCAGCAGGGGCTGTGGCCACACAGCGTGGAAACAGCCGCACCTTCCAACACAGCAGCAAGAACCAACCTCCTAACTCACAACAGGCAGAGGAACTAACAGGCCTTTCTCCAAAGAAGAGACAAAAGGACACTAAGGACAGGAAAAGACGCTCAGCATCACACCACTAGGGAAAACCACAGCAAGCCACTGCGTCACACCCATCATCAATGGCTGCCACCAGCAAAGCACAAGATAACTGGGTAAGGGCTGGAGGGACAGAACCCTTGGGCTGGCTGGCAGGAGAGAGTGAGGAACGGTGATTCTGCAATGGCTAAACACAGTGCCACACACGGGACACAGCAACCCCTCCTATGTCTGCCCAGAAGACCCGCAGGCGGGGTCAGCGTTCCCAGCAGCATCACGCATGACCACAGGAGACAGGGCAACGGCCTGCCACCCACGCCAAGAAGGAATGAAGCGGGCTGGGGATGTGGCTCAAGTGGTAGTGTGCTCGCCTGGCATGCGTGTGGCCCAGGTTCCATCCTCAGCACCACGTACAAAGAAAGATGTTGTGTCTGCCGAGAACTAAAAAATAAATATTAAAAAAAAAAAAGAAGGAATGAAGCTGTACACAGTGACACCGCTCAGAGGAGCCAGGGGCTGTGTGAGTCGAAGGCTCCAGTCTCCAAAGGACCAGCCCTGCAGGAGTCCACGAACGTGAAGTCCCCGAGCAGCCAGATCCCAGATGGGAAGAGCGGGGGGTGTTAGGCTGTAGGGGGGACGCGAGTCCTCGCATGGAGGGCATAATCCAGGTATGTGAGGTGAAGGGTCATGCGGGGCTGGAGGTGAAGCTGCTCATGCAGAAAGTGCTCCCTGCCACTGAGCGGTCCCCCTCCAGTGGCTAAGATGACGGTTCCGTGTGACACATTCTACCCCCACTCCACCACACACCTGCTGAACCTGGCTGTCCTCCTGGGGCTGCAGAGGCTTGCTCCTCCTTTGGCAGAGAGACCGCGCCTGCTCACTCTCCTGTTCACACGCAGCAGGCTCCTGCTCACTCTCCAATGCAGCCTGTGAGAAGGACATTAACACCAACGTCAGTGCGTGGACCACAGACGGCTCTTCCTGGGAAAGGAGCCCCCACTTCTCTGCAGCTCCCGAGATTCCAGCAGCACATTCAGGGAGCACCTCCTGAGCCCCTCTCCCCACAAGACAGTGACACCACACCTGCCACCCATGCAGGCACAGGTTCACATGAAGTCCTCGAATCACAACCCAGGAGGACAGAGTCCTGTCCTGGGATGCAGCTGCAGCCCCTGTGTGCTGGTGGCCGAGATCATGTGAGATGGTCACTCAGGAAGTTATCCACCACCAAGGGGTCGTGGTCATGACAATACTAGATAGTCAGACACCAGGGTTCCTTCAGCTTTAAAAGGTATACAAATCCTTTTTCCTAAGTGAAAAATGTTTTTAAAGTTCACTTAGATGAATTAACATAGTAATGAAACAACCTCTTTTTTTTTTTTTTTTAAGAAAAACCATATAAGAAGTGCTTCTAGAAGGCCCCGAACACTGTGGAGTCACCTTATTCAGAGCTGAGGGGACTCAAGAGAGGTCTGCAACAATCCAAAGAGCGTCACTAAAACGCGAAGACCAAGCCACCACCAGAGGAATAGGCTCCAGGTGAGCTCTCCCGACCATCCTCTGCATCGCTGAAGAGACTTGAGAACCAGTGCCCCCAGGGTGCATGGGGATGGGACAGACTGAAGCACTGTGGAGCCTGGCAGTGGCCACTGCACCCGCCCAAGGCTGGTCTCCCAACCCAGGCAGAGCTCATGCTCCACAGGCCCAGAACCCTCAGCAGCAACTGTCAAGATTGGCTCCAGGTGGCACTATCAAGAAGCCGACCAAGGGTTGGAGCTGGGGCTCAATGGTAGTGCACTTGCCTGGCATGTGTGAGGCACTGGGTTCGATTCTCAGCACCACACATAAATAAATAAGTAAATAAAATAAAGGTCTATCAATAACTAAACCAATATTTTTTTTAAAAAGAAGCTGACCAAAAATGCAAACGTAAATCCTTGAGGACAGAGCCCCCCAAAGCGGGGCCTGGGAAGGTGCAGGCAGTCCCCTCCAGTGGCAGCTCCACCACCTAGGAAGGAACACCAGGAAGGTGGTGAATGAGGCCACACCCCACCTGCACACAAGCCCCTCAGTAACAGGTGAGGGCAAAGAACTCCAGAGACACCCTGGGCTGGAGACGGAAAGCAGACCACTGAACAGAGGGTTCACTAGGGAGTCCTGCAGGAGATCTGAGCAGGCAGGTCAGCCCACTGAAGTCCAGAGACACCCTGGGCTGGAGACGGAAAGCAGACCACTGAACAGAGGGTTCACTAGGGAGTCCTGCAGGAGATGTGAGCAGGCAGAGGTCAGCCCACTGAAGTCCAGAGACACCCTGGGCTGGAGACAGAAAGCAGACCACTGAACAGAGGGTTCACTAGGGAGTCCTGCAGGAGATCTGAGCAGGCAGAGGTCAGCCCACTGAAGTCCAGAGACACCCTGGGCTGGAGACGGAAAGCAGACCACTGAACAGAGGGTTCACTAGGGAGTCCTGCAGGAGATCTGAGCAGGCAGGTCAGCCCACTGAAGTCCAGAGACACCCTGGGCTGGAGACGGAAAGCAGACCACTGAACAGAGGGTTCACTAGGGAGTCCTGCAGGAGATGTGAGCAGGCAGAGGTCAGGCCACTGAAGTCAGGGAACAGAAACACTGAGGACTGAAGGGCATGGCCCACAGCTCACAGGCCCGAGGGCACCTTCACACAGCCCAGGAGGAATGTCAGAGTCCCCAGAGAGCCCAGAGGAGGGGAGGGCAGACAGCTGTCATGAAGTTGTGAGGAGGGAGGGGGATTGCAGATATGATGGTAAGGGGGATCTCCCTGAGCAATGCCCTGAGCACAACACAGGTCAAGCCAGGCGACTGGCACAGGAACTCCCAGAGGAGCCTGAGTGCAGCAGGAGGCTGACAGGCCTCTCCTTGGGTCCCACAGATTAGAGTGGAAGCCCCATCAGAAACCACTGCTGCATTCAATGTGTGCAGAAATTTTATATCCAAGAAACCACCTTCCACAAATGAAAAAGAAACTATGCCTCTGCCAAACAGCAGCAGCAGCAGTGAATCCGTACTGGCAGACTGCCCTACCAGAAATGCTACAGAGAGTCCTTCAAGTACTTGAAATGGAACCTACAAGAAGACACTGGGCAGAAGTGAAGGTGACGACGGCGGTTGAGCACACAAGGCAAAACACATGCAGTCTTGTTCAGGGTTCACTCTTGCCTCCGATTCAAGACAGAAGCATCCATCAGCCTGATATGTGTGAAGACAAACCCTGGTCAGCAGTGCTGGCCCAAAGGAGGGAGGAGAGAGCCGGAGCATGTGAAGCAAGACTGCTCCGGGAAGGTGTCCCTGGAATGCCCAGGGCAAGCACTCCAATGCTTCAAAAACCTCAAGAAAATCAGAATGAAAAGAAGGCAGGATGAAAGACCCCAGGAGCAGATCACAGCGGGCACTAAAGTGCGCACGGTGAGGCCCCAGGTGAGGAGGTGAGTGGAACAGTGGCAGCAGGGGAAGGGTCTGCTGAGGGAGTAAAGCGTTCCAGAACCAAGTCAGTGCTCACGTGTGGATGCACTAAAAACCACTGAACTGTGGTTGAAGAGCGAGAGTGAATTTTATGGTTTGTAAATTTTATCTCAAATACACAACATGCCTGCAATGAAAACTGACAGTACTAGATAATTAGTGTCCTCCTGGGGCCAGGGCAGGCTCCTCCCAAAGAGAAGCCCCCATGGCTGCTGCCCTGCCAAAGCAGCAAGCAAGACTCAGGGCTGACAGCCCTTCCCAGCAGGAAACTGAGCTAAGCAGCAGCATTGAACTGTGAGCGCCTGGCAAAGGTGACCCAGGAAAGCCCCCCGCACGCGAGAACGGAGCTGTTTTAACTGGTGGAAACTGAGAATGAGGCTTCTTCCTCTGTCTGCATGGTGAGGGCAGTATCGGGACGTCCAGCAGCTGTGTACCTGGAGGACTGCAGGGCTGGAGAGGGAGGCCCCAAGTACCCTGCTCTCTTTCTCAAGGTGGTGCGTGGCCCGGTTCCCACAGCACCTAGGTCATCAACACCAGAGCCCCCTGGGTCTAGGTCTCCAGCGTGGGGAGCCCAGACTCTACCTAGTTGCCATCATCAGAATGCAGGCTCCCATGGCAAGTTCTAGACGTCACTTCTGACCAACAGGCATCACTTCCTGATCATTCTTTCTTCAAATGGTTCTGATCACCTCTCTGCAAGCAGTTTTGGCTGTGGCAGGTGCAAGCCTTCCCAGTCAGCCTGTTCTCCCCAACCCCTCTCTCGCCAACCAGGAGGGAGCTGCAGCTGCCTGAGAGGCAAGGCTGACAGCTGTGCTATGTGTGTCCCCAGCAGTGGGTGGACTCAGGAGCAACCCACCTGAGGCCCACAGGCATGCCAGGCCCACAAAGCCACGCTCCCTTTCCACCCTGATAAGAACCCTAACCTAAAACATCCCCATTCCTTCTGGAGGACCCTGGCAGGAAGAGGCCACCCTGTGGTGCGTGTGGAGTTTGCCATCAGGAGCTGAGCAGGGACAGGCTCTCATGTGAGGTGCCAGGCTTTAAGCCTGTCCTCAGCGTCCTCCATCAGCTGGGGCTGAACTCGGTGCTTCTCTGAAAGTGCTTCTGAGGCATAAAACACTTTTTTCACGGGAAAATCTTGTGTCCATGCCGAATGTGTAAAAGCAGACCTGAGCAAGGTTGCCTTGGGAGGCTAAGTATGGTCCACGAGTACCAACCCCCACAAGGCCCCAAACTCCATCCCACAGACAGTCTGGGCTTCAGTGTCACTGATCGTGGGCAGGGCGCAGAGGTGACTCTGGAGGAGCCTGGCGGAAAGGCCGGCCTCAGGGCCTGCAGCACAGAAGGCAAGGCTGAACCCAGGCCTTCTACTGGAGGTCAGACTGGGCCACTTTATCGCCTGCCCTGTGCCCGGGAGGCTTAAGCAGTTAGACACAAAGATAGACCGGTGGCAAGGCACAGAGCTCCCACACTGGCAGGCCAACTGGCCTCCTTCAGACATCAGGCTATTCCGCCCAGCAAGACCTGGGCCAGCCCCACAGTAGGACAGACATGCGGCCCAGGTGGCACTGCCCTTCAGGAGAGGCCCCGCCCTAGCAGCCCCTCCACAGACTGCATTTCCATCTCCAGCCTGGATCATTACTTCAACTCACCTGTCCTAAAGGGCCAGCCAATAATGAGAAGGTGTGTTTTTAAAACATCATTCTCAGGTTTTTCTGAAACTCCACATAATCACAGAAGATACATGTATCGGAGTCATTCAAGAGCCAGGCGGATGCACCTGGAGGGGAGCTAGGGTGGGGAGCTGGCCAAGAGTGCAGGAAGACCTTGGGTCCACACCACGGCTCGCCACGGCTTCTCTCCACACTTGCAAGACTGACTTATGAGCAGACCTGGCTGTTGCCCAAGAGCAGCAGCTGCCCACAGTGGCCACTGGCACTCGCAACTCCCTTCTGCACTCAGACCTCTTGCTGTCACCAGCAGAGGCTTTTCCACAGGACACAATTTCCAGCCAAAAAAAAAGAGCTTACGTTTTTAAAGAACGCTGTTCTCGAACACACTCTGAGTGGCAGTCACTTGAAGTCATCGATCGCCTCACACACACAGGCCAGACGAGACTGCTGATAAACAACTCTGCTCCTCAGACAGGTGCAAGATTATTTGTGGCCTGGGCAGAGCATGGCCACATGGCAAGAACAGCATGTCCCTGCTATTTTGGGACAATGGCCCTGGCATGCCAGGGAGCACCCTGCATGGTTCCTATAATGGCTGAGGGCAGAGCTGGAGGGACACCAGAGGAAGTATCCCACGCACCTGGCAGGTCTGACCTCACCTGCAGACCCACCCACAGGGTAGAGAACAGAGAGCCCCCAATCACTGCCATAGGCAAGAACTTCAAGACGCAGCACGCACAAGGCCATGTGGGTCCCGATCCCATGAGCACAGCAGGAAGAGGCAGGGGCTCATCAGGGCTCACGCCACCAAGGCCCTGTTGGCGTCTCAGATAGACCAGGCTAAAGTCCCCACTGGGCACTGAGGCACCAGAACTGGTGTGCACCTGCTGGGTGGCAGGACAAGGGGTCATCAAATTATTTGATTTCAGCAACTCACTTCCCCATAGCCCAGCTGCTTCTGCCTGTGAGATCCAGACACCTTGGATCACATAAGAGGCGTCCGTCACGCACATCCCCTGGGATGGGGAGAGTGCTCGGTGATGGTCCTGAGCACTGTGCACCTCGCCAGGGAACAGAGGTGCTGAGCCGGGAACAAAGGCCACACACAGTGTGGAAAGGCACACAACTCCTGGGTGTGGGGAGCCACTCCAAATGCACACACCTGTGAGTCCTGATGCACCTGGCCATCTGAAAGATCAATGTAGTCTAGCATGTCACTCATGACTCAGTCTTTTCCCTCGCTTGGACAACAAGGTATGGCCCTAGGAGTAGGCGGCACCCAGAGGGGTTAAGCTACACTCATCTGTTCCCTTGTAACCCTACCCCTTTACCCTTTTTGGTATAGAATGTTCCATGGAACCTCTTCTTGTAGGTTCCCTATATAAGAATAAAGAATTCCAGAGGCTCGATCTCTTTCCACAGACCCTTGAGTTCACAGAGTCGTCTCTGAATTATTGAAAAAGGTATTTCTGTGTGGTTGCGTGCTTTCTTTGTAGTTTTCTTGAGTTATTGGAGTAGTCAGTTTTTGTGAACCCAGCATTAGGTCACAAGCTAGGACAGTTGGCAATACCTGGATGCTTCACAGGTAAGCCGGGAAGAAGCTGCGAGTCCATGACTAGAGGGCTCCGCAGACAACAGGACCTGACTCCTGCAGGACGTGCTGCACACCCTCCACAGTCTGCAGCTCAAGGTGGCACCTCAGGAGACAGGGGCAGTGCCTAACAACCCCAACTCATAAACCAAGGTACGGGCAACCACTAGCCTCCAGGACACGCACCCAGCCTCCTCAGGTGTACCAGTGCCACCTGGGTCTCAAATCCCCAGTACCTCCCTGGGTCAGGTGTCTTTGTCTTCCTGGTGACCACCTGGCCCCTCTGAGACCATTCCTCAGGGCTGCATCTCAAGGGGAATACGCAGACCAGACTCCAGGACTTTTAAACACAGAAAATAAATCTCATTGTCACACTTCCACTTATCTTTGTGATCTCTAGTGCCCATTTAGGGAACATCCTCGTGAACAAACAGCTTAAACACTAACTTTAGAAATGAGTCCCGATGTCACCCCCAAGTAAGAACAGCAACTATCAACTACTAACCCAGCAAACCTGGGCAAAGTTGAGGGCCTCACTTTATGGTTAGAAATGAGACATTAGAGAGTCTTATTTTCCACACTTCTAAAACCCCATCCTGATGTGTGGACAAAAGTCACAACTCTGTGCAGCTCACTCACGCCACCCTCGACACCCTCACAGAAATGGCACCAACACAGAGACCGTGACCTCCCCATCACCCCCAGGTTCCATGCACCACTACACCATCAGCCAGTCCAGCAGACACCAACACCCTGGCCATTCACCCCAGGGCCATGTCTCCCACGGGCTTGGGTCAACACTTGCCTAGGTCAGCAGTCCCATCAACCCCTTTTGTGTGCAGCTGCCAGAATATCAACACCCAGGAGCCACCTGCTGCCCTCCAGGCCCACACCAGGGCTCTGCCCTCCAGAGACTGCAAGGATAAGGCATCAGCTCCAGTGCATCTCAGTGGGCTCTGCTCCCAATAGAGCTGACCCTGGAGCAGACACCCAGCACCCATGAGCAGGCACTGTGGAGCTCTGGTGGAGACTCAGAGGCCCTGGGAGCTGCGTGCAGCACTCACCTGCTCAGTCTGCTCCCGTGGCCCAGCCTGCTCTGCTCACTGTGGCTGCACCTCAGCCAGGGCTGCATGTGTGTCCCCCAGCTGCTGCAGGGCAGTCTGTGTGGTGCTCCAGGAGCAGAGCCTCAGCACCCAGCTTGCCCAACGCCACTACCCTCTCTTCCTCCAGAAGGTCTCCTCCTCCATCCGCAGGTGGTGTGCTCCAGCACACCCACCCAGGGCCCTGCACACCCCCCACAGCCTTGCCAGGTGCACAGAGCAATTAACTTTCCACATGCTTTCTACCACAAATTCTGCCACCAATCAAGTGGTACGGTTCTCCTTTCTGAACAGTCTCCTGGAACACTACATCCATAAGTCAACGGACCAAGACCTACAGGTTTAAATCCATGCCCAGGAACCACTGAACCCGCCCAGCATCTACCTGCCTTTGACAGAGTGGAAGAGTGCTCCCAAGGGCAGGCACCTGCCTAGGCACATCCCGTGGCATCAGACTGCTCTCTGAATCAACCCAGAGAAGGCCCAGCTCCATCTTCCTGGACCAGTGTGGATGCTGAGACCAAGTGCACCCACCCTCCCAAGTAGGGAGACTGCCCTGGCATGCATAAGGCCTGGCATCCCAGGAGCAACTTGTAGCACAAACAGTAGCCGTGCCCATTCAGGGAGATGAAGTCCCCAGGCTGAGGAGAGCAGAGGAAGTGCAAGGCTCTGTAGTAGGAAGGTTATACAGGTCCTCGCCCTTGACCGCAGGGTCAGGGCTGCACGTCTAGGGACTTCCCTACAAACTCCTCTGTACCAGAACCCAAGTGCCTGACTAAAGAACCAGCATGGCTCTAAAATGGGGCAAGAGCACAGAATACGAGCACAGGGCCGAGGGCCAGGCCTCACCTGGTGCGCACCCTGGAGCTCCACGGCCAGGGCTTTCAGCTGCTCTGTGTGTTTGGCACGCATTTCCATTCTCAGGCTGTCCTTGGCAGATTGAAGCTCCTTCTCATGTTTTAGCTTAAGTTTCTCCAACTCCTGAGTCAAAACTGCTTGGTGAGAAGAGTCCTTTTTCTGCAGCTGTTCCTCAAGCTCTGCTCGCAAAAGCTCCAGAGCCTGCCTGTGCTGGTCCTGAATGGCCTGAACCCCAGACATGTAGCAGGACTCCAGAGCATCCAGGCTCGACGAATGTCTCGTTTCCAGAGCACTGATTTCAGCAGTGTGTTTCATCTGCAGCTCGGCCACTCGAGCCTCGAGGAGCACCTGCTGCTCCCTCTCCAGGGTGGCCGCCAACTCGGCCAGCTCCACCTGGTGCCTGCTCTCAAGTTCTGTCCTCAAGGTCAGAAGCTGCTGCTGGTGTCCCTGCTGCAGGAGCTGGAGCTCGTGGGCGTGCTTCTCCTGAGCGTCCCGCAGGAAAGCATCTTGGTCCGCAGCAAACTTCTCCATGATCTCTTTACGCTCCTCCAAAAACCTGAGGCAACATCCCAGGTGAGCGGGGGCGGCAGGACCCATGACCATGCTGCACTGGCCCCCTGCAATCCCTGAGCCACATTTTCCACTTGACCTGGGTGGTTCAGAACCTCGGCCCTGATCTCTAACTGTCCTCAGGGGAGAGCCAGGGGAGTCGCCAGGGCTCAGGCAGCAGGAAGGACCCAGCACCCACAGGGAGACTGTACACACATCTCTGAGGACCAAGCAGGGTAGACACCCCAGTCACTCTTCAAGGCCCCTAACTCCCATCCTGGGCCACCTGACCCTCGAAAGGGAAGCATGTTCGCAGGGTCGCAAAGCAGCACAAGCGCCTGAGAAAGAGCAGTAAGAAGCCAGATGGGCAGTGAAACCAGCTTCTAAGGAGGAGGAGAATCTCATCAAGAGCCAGGAGGAACCTGGAACCACAAGCGCTAGGGAAGCACCGAGCTCCGCTGTGGGCACGGCTCCCCTCACGGTGCATTCCACCATGTTCAGTGGAAGACAGGCACTGCCCCGCTGGGCACTATGAATGTCCAGGGGCTTCCACAGACTGCCCTCCATAACATAGACACAGAGGTCCTGTGGGGCTGGAAGTTAGACCAATGTGGCGGGTCTGGGCTAAAGTCAAGTCGGGGGTCTAAAGCATAACTCTCGCACACCTGTGGCATGAGAAAGCTGACGAGGAAGGAGGGACATGCTGGGCAGAGCCAGCACCAGGCCCAACGGCCCCTTACCAAGGACACTGGGGCAACCAGAGCAAGGACGGAGGTGCACCAAAGGAAAGGACCTAGGCGGGCTCTGAACCTATCCAAAACTTTAGGCAAGTGAAGGTTTTAGAAAAAGTATTTAAAACCGCACACGTAAGGACTGGGGTTGTGGCTCAGTGGCAGAGAGCTTGCTTCTTGCATGTGAGGCACTGGGTTCGATCCTCAGCACCACATAAAAATAAATATACAAAATAAATATATTGTGTTCATGTATAACTAAAAAATAAAAAAAAAAAAAACCTAGGGCTAGGGCTGGGGCTCGGCAGTAAATGCTTGCCTAGCACATGCAAGGCCTGGGGCTCAATCCTCAGCACCACATAAAAATAAATAAATAAAGATATCGTGTCCAACTAAAAAATAAAAAAAAAAAAAAACTGTACACGTAAAACCCAGTCAGTCATGTGGGTAACCTGCCTGCCTTATGGGTGGGGCAGGTTTACTGCTGTTTTGTGTCTGTTGTTTTTTTCCAGGATTGGGTGTTGCACTCAGGGGCACTCCACCACTAAGCTGCACCCCAGCCCTTGACATATTGTTTTAAGACAGGGTCTTGCCCTCGTACTTGACATCCTCCCGCCTCCGCCTTCCATTACAGGCATGCACCACCACACCTGGCTGCTGCTGAAAGGTCAGAACACACAGAGAGGCACGAAAGGTATATGTGCACTAATGTCACAAAAGGAGTGCAGCCTCCATGGGAGGTCACCAACCCGTCACCACACATCTGTTATGGGGCACAAAGGTGCCCTGCTGCTTTAAGAGTGAGACTTGGGCATCACACCCCCTCCGGCTCCCACCCTCCCACCTGGCTGAGCACCCACTGGGCTTCCATCCTCCCAGGGCCTCCCTCAGCCTGCCTGGCACCTTGGAGACAGCTGCATACCACCCAACAGCCCGAGTCACCCACCTGTTCCGAGCCTGCATCAGTTGAAGGGCACACTCTTCCTTCCCCTGGAGGAGTGTGCCACGCTGCCCGTCCGAAGCTACAGGGGGGTCCTGGCCGCACCCACTGCAGGGCAGAGCCTCGTCCCCAGCAAGGGCCTGTTCTAGCTGCCGCAGGCGGCCCTGCTGCTCCGCCAGGGACTTCTCCAGGGCCAGGATCTGTGCGGCCTGCTGGTCCTGCAGGTGCCTCATCCCAGCTTCCCGACGCTCAAACCTGCTCACAGCAGACTGCTTCTCAGACTCAGCCTTTTCTTTTAGCTCACGGCACATTGAGGCTAAGTTCTCCTCAGCTTCTCTCCTCAGGTCCTCGCGTAAAAGCTCCCACTCCACTTCTTTGTTTCTGAACTCTTGTTTCAGTAGCTGAACCTTCTGCTCAGCTTTATTTAGTTCTTCCTGGTGATCTTCTAACAAACTACGTTTTACCTAGAGAAGCAAAATTTTATTTAAGAGGAAAAAAATTAAAGGGAAAGACTTTTCAGAAGCAATGACTGAAACCCATCTCTGAAGAGAGGGAACTTTTCCAGCACAGGTGTTATGCTGAGCACAGCAATGCCAGTGGAGGGGCCTAAGACGGGCTCACTCAACACTGTCCCCTGGCTTCAATAAAAGCTAACCCAGGGACACATGACTGTAGCAGGGCCAGGGCTGGAGGCTCCTCCACCATGACCCAAGAGAGACCCCCACAGCAGGAAGATGGGAGGTCCCAGAGACGAGCAGACAGTCCTGGGGTCCACGTTCCTGAACGCCAGTGAGTTAAACGGGTAACCCTGAAGTGATTTTGTACGCAGGCAGATAAACGAGAAAACTGAGCACAGGCACACATTCCAGATTTGAAAAGGAAGAAAGTAGGTCAATAAAGCTCTAAATGTCATCAACAAGAAACAAACCCAAACCAAAATAAGGTATAAAAGGCTGACCTCAACTTCTCACTTAAAAATAAAGTCTAAAACAATAATAAAAAATAAAGTCTAGGGGCTGGGGATGTGGCTCAAGCGGTAGCGCGCTCGCCTGGCATGCATGCGGCCCGGGTTTGATCCTTAGCACCACATACAAACAAAGATGTTGTGTCCGCCGAGAACTAAAAAAATAAATAAATAAATATTTAAAAATTCTCTCTCGCTCTCACGCTCGCGCTCTCTCTCTCTCTCTCTCTCTAAAAAAAAATAAAAATTAAAAAATTAAAAAACTGAAGTCTAGGCCTGGTCCTGGCCTGGCTGAGCAGCTCCGATCAGATCAACCTCCCAGGGACAGCAACTGTAAAATGAGCAAGTGCTGGTGACCACTCAAGGCCTGGAGAGAGCTGAGGAAGCAGTGGCCCCACAAACAGAAGGAAGGGCACCAGGCTGTCTTCCTTCCAAGGCTTCAGGCTGGCAGCAGGAGCCAAGATACCCTACCCAGGAACTCCTACCACCTTACCTGTGTGTGCCAAAACAGGAGAGTGAGGGGAAGCTCTTAGGAAGAGCCAGCCGCTGCCCAAATCTCAGGCTGAGCCTGATGGACATGGGCACAGGCTGACTCCAAAACAGGCCAGCTAGAGCCAAAAGAACTGAGCACACCATGCTTGGTCCAACACAGAGGAGACGGACACAATGAGTCCAATTTGGCCACGCTTGCCTGCTGAAGCAAACAAGACTTCAACAGATCCTAGCGGAACCCAGAGTCTTCACACAATAGGCACAATGTCCAGGATACAGCTCAAGTTAGCTGATACACAAACACACAGGAACATATGACCCAGGGTGCAAAGAAAACACAACCAATGGAGACCAGCCCAAGAGGACACAGACAATGAAACCAGCAAAAAGAGTCTAACAATATCTGACCAAAAAAAATCTGTCATCCCAGACATTTTTATGTATCAAAAAATATTCTTCAAGAATGAAGGTGAGGGCTAGGGTTGTGGCTCAGTAGTAGAGCACTTGCCTGGCACGTGTGAGGCACTGGGTTCAATCCTCAGCACCACATTAGAAGTAAATAAAGTAAAGGCATTGTGTCCATCTACAACTTACAGAATGAATGTGAAATAAAGACCTTTTTAAATAAAAGAAATCTTTTGCAGCAAGCATAGCAAGAAATGCTAAAGGAAATTCTACAACTGAAGATAAACTCAGATCCTTGGGAGGAAGTGAAGGACTCCAGAAATGGTATAAAAGTCCAAGATGGAGACGTATTTCTCTCAAATACATGACTTTTCAGAGTAAATCCTACATGTGGTATGGTGGATTTTACAACATAGGGGGATGCAGAACTGCTAAAATGTACTACAAAGCGGAGGTGAAAGATACATCTACACAATGACGAATTCTTACAGCTTCTGTGAAATGGTATCCTATGGATTCTACTGTGAACTCATCTCTTGAGCAAACATGGAAAACAATGCAGAGAACTGTAACTCAGAAGCCAACAGATACGTTAGCATCTATCCAGCAAACACTCAAATAATTCCAAAAGTGAGAAAAAACGAGCAGAGGAAAAAAAAACAAAAAGAACACATGTAGAAGGCAATAAAGGGGCTAGCCAACCACCGCTCCAGCCTCACAGACCCTCACTGCCGGCACAGGTCTGCAGGAGGCCCAGGGCCTTGGGAGAGAAGGCAAAATGATGGACTCGAAACGCACAAGGTCAGCAAGTCTGCATCTACAGACACGGTTCCAAGACAAGTGCCATGACGACCAAAGGGCTGCTTTCCCAGGAAGACTGCACAGCACAGGCACACGCAACACAGAGAACTAACAGACGAGGAAGAGAGACAGATAGTCCCACCTCCCTTTTCTGGTGACTGGTGATCAGAGACAGCAGTGGCCTGGGAAAAGCACTCAGGAAGGCCTGTCCCCGGTCAACAGCTTCTACGCCCACAGGGCTTTCCACAGGTCGCCCTTAGCCCTACCCTGCTCCACATCCTTACAGGGCCTCGATGTAAACAGCAGCCCAGGAAAACTCACATCAGAAACAGCTTCCTCCAAGCTCTTCTGATGAAGATGAAAACCCACAGAGATGCTTGCAGGGACGAACAAAGGGGTGAAGCAGAGGGCACAG
This sequence comes from Ictidomys tridecemlineatus, assembly GCF_052094955.1. Lineage (NCBI taxonomy): Eukaryota > Metazoa > Chordata > Mammalia > Rodentia > Sciuridae > Ictidomys > Ictidomys tridecemlineatus. Next base: position 216,266,041 of record NC_135479.1, on the reverse strand, counting down.
CAGACAAGTGGTCACATCCAGTCACGAGCATGAACTGAGAAGAGTTTAGTCAATACACACATGCAAAGTAGAGGGGTTTCTGCACATTCACTTTCATCTGCATTTAAGCAAGGCTCTAAGGCCTGGGCCTACACTGGTTGGGTAACAATGCCTCTCAGGTGCTGTCCACACTCAACTGTGGCTAGGAAGGGGCTGGGAATGCAGGCTCTGCACCGTGGCAACCATCACCAGGAAGAGCCTAGAGATGAGGAACAAGACTTAAGACACGAGAAGGATGACAGAAGTGGCAGGTCCCTCTCCCAGTAGCCCGAGGACACCGACCAGTCTCTGAAGGAGTCAGACCTGTGCCGACACAGGCTGGGTGCTCTCTTACCATAATGAGCCCCATCTTGGAAACCACTGCTGGCACTTCAGTACAAGGGCCAATCTCAAGATTTTGTGGTCAATGCACAGACACCACACTGTGAGCCCCAGGACCTCCTGTGCCCATATGGGCCATGAGCCTGTGTTGGCCACTACTCACACTCTCCAGATCCTCTTTCAGACGGGTCTCGTGCTGCAACTTCTCCTGTAAGTTTCTGTTTTCTATTTTTAAGAGTTCGATTTGTTCCTTGAGTTCAGTCTGCAGAAGAGACAGTCTGACCTTGTGCTCAGCTTCCAAAGCCAGAACTCTGGCGGCAACCTGCATGTCCTCCTTCAAGGTCACATCCTGCACACACTGGTGATGTACCTGTTCGGTCTCTGTGGAACAAGGAGGGAAGGAAGCAGTCACGCACCATGGCCCACCCAGAGGCAGTGCCAGCAAAAGTGCACTTCAGTGACACCGGCTGTGCACAGACCAGGCAAAGGTCCTGGTGCCAACTCAGGATGGGGCGGGTTTTCTCCATGCCCACCCTGGGGGCACAGCTGTGCCCTATTGCAGGCATACCCTGCCTGCCCAAGATACTCCTTCAGAGCAGGAAGGATGTAAAACCTGCCACAGCTCAACACAGGACGGGGATTGAGGGCATGAGGCCAGAGGGCTGGGACTGTGAGCGCTGGGCACACTGCCTCCCCAGGTCACCCTCTACAGAAGAGGGAAACAAAGGTTCAGTCAGAGTGACAACAAGACATGTCACAGGGCAAACACGGACCACCACCAAAGCCTGTGAGCAGGCACCCTGATGCAGGAAGGACAAGAGGACGGCAGAGGGTGTGTCTGAGGCTGTGTCTGGGGCTTTGCTCCTCAGGACTTTCCCCCTCCAGCCCCAAGTATGCTCTTAGCCAAAAGATGGGCTCTTGATTCTGCAACCTGTACACTCAGAAAAGTGAGAAATTATATCCCATCTGATTCAAATGTATGATATATCAAAATCATTGTACTATCATGTATAACTAATTAAAACAAATTAAAAAAAAAAGATGGGCTCTTGCCACAGCACCCAATGTGGAGCCTGACCCTTCCACTCCTTCACGGGCCCCTCGGCCCTGGCCCTTCCCCTCTACTAGGAAGACTGCAGTGCCCAGGGCAGGGTGGGGCTAGAGTGGCACCACTATCATGTCTCTCACCAGCTGCCCTCGGCTGCCCACCTTCCTGGGATCTCTGTCGGTGGCCACTGTCCAGGTCCATCACCACGCCTCTGAGATGAGAGGGTTCCCCATCCTGCCACCTCCCAATAACCCCACAAGCCACCCTTGCTCTGCCTGGACACGCTGCGGGCTTGGTCTACCTTCTGACAGGAGCACAGCAGGACCCCAGGAAAGCTCCCCTCCTATGACCCAGCAACCTGTGACCCCAGGGTACTGCCACAGGCAGACCTGCTCCTGCCTGGAGAGAGCCACCTAGAACGGGCTGGGCCAGGAGCGCAGGCTCCCACCCAGGCCAGCCTGCCGGATTTAACCTGTGCCTCAGGACCGGCTTGGGGTGCACTTCCAGGTGCCAGGCTCATGGTCCAGCTTCAGCAGACGTGGCCAAGAAATCCATCCTGAATGGTGTACATCGACAGGACACCCCTGCAGGCCCAGCTTGCAGCAGGGCAAGGACAAGGAGACAGGCGCACCTTGGCTGTGCTGGTCTGAAGGCACAGCTTGGAGTGGCTCTAGCTCCAACACCTCAGGTCCCAGGAGGCATCTGTCCAGCTGGTCCTCATGCTGGACGTGGAGGGAGGAATCCCACGCTGGCCCCATCTGTAAACCACGCAGGACAGACACGCTGAGCCTGGGCACCTTACTTGCTATTGGTACCACTGAAGGCACTGGCTTCTGTGTTCAAAGAAATGGTGAATGCCCTGCCAGAATGAGTGACCACACAGGCAACCCCATGAACCTCACCAAGACACAGGTGTGTCCAGCTGCCCCTCCCCTTCCATCACTGCCCAGCACAGCCTGGAGAAGCTGCAGCTGCAGCAGCTGCAGGCTGAGGACAACATGCACCACCAAGCGTGTGCTGTGGAATCAGAAGACTCCTTCGCCTGAGCATCAGGCAGCAGGCAGACACCAGGGGGTTGGGGCTTGAAGAAGGCTTAGTGCAGTGGACCAGTCCACAGCAGTCCTGCCATCGGCTCCACAAGGTCAGATGAGACAAGGGAGGGCAAAGGCCTGTCAGAACATCTGGAACAAGACCCTGCGTAAACAATGTTGACCAGAGGTAGCCTGGCAGACACAGCATGGCCATAACACTCACAGCTGTCACACGACCCTGAGTCCCTGGGAAAGCAGGAGACCAAAGCCCACTGGTGACCAGGATTCTGTGAAACAAGTTCTAATCAGGACGCAACAACCAGGACAGGAGACCAAGAGTTAAAGTCACTGCAAACACCTCCTCTCCCCGAGGGGCCTTGCTTAGACACTCCGGGGAAAATAAGTGCAGTAGAGGCCTGGGACCTGACATGACCCACTGTCACCCAAGAGCCAGGAGTGGACTCAGGCAGGGCACTCCTAAAACGTCCCCTCCACCCAAAAGAATTGAGGTCACGAGGAGCACGGTTGTGGTTCTCCTTCCATAGTGCCCGAGGAGTGCCCAAGGAGTGTCCAGGAGGGAGGGGCCTGCACAGGCACCCAGCTCTCCTGAACCTCAGATCTCGCACTGGGGACTCTCCTAAGTCCACACCACGCCTGGCACTCAGCACCCACCCAGGGGCCCAGAGAGCCAACGCGGGAGCCTGACCAAGGTCTGAGAGCCAGCTGCAGGCCAACTGCCACTGTGTCCCTTCCCTGGCACCTCCCTCCAAGGCTCGGCTCACCTTCTCCCACCACTCCCTCTGTCCCTCAACAACTTCCTGAGCATCCACCTCTCGGGACTCGGGCACCTCCCTGCTGCCGATCCCCACTCCTCCTCAAAGAACCCGACTCTGGCGAAGGCTCTGTTTCCCTTTGTTGTGTTCGCCCACACCACGAGCCACATGGGACACCTGACCCACCTCCATGGTGTCCTCACCATCTCTCCAGAGCTCTCCAGAACCCAATGCCAGACTTCCTCAGACACTGGACAAGTCCACAAGGAGGAAGTTTCAAGTCACACACAGAGCAGGAAGGGAGCCGGCTATAGGTCACCAACCTGCACAGAACACCCACCTCTGACAGCACAGAGACCTGGGCAGAAACGTAACAGATGGCACAGAACACAGAACGCCCTGGACACCCAGGGTGGTCTTCAAGAGGTGAGCAGAAGCCTCCTATCCTCAATGCTGGAACAAGAGGACAGAGAAACACAGAGAGCAAAGCCAGAGGCTGAAAATGATGATGGAGATAAGAAACGTTCCTGAATGACCAGGGTCAACGACAGACAGAACCTCCCACCCAGAGCAGCCTGAGTACATAGGACCCGTTCCGGAGGAGCATGAGCCTTGCAGGGACTATGGCAGCGACAGAACCAGGGACTTAGGTATTCAGCAGCCCTCGCACACACAGCAGGCAGAGCAAGATCCTGAGCTTCAAAAGCCGTCCCCCACTCCCAGGTCCCCAGTGTGCAAAGCAGGTGCAGACAGATGGAGACAAAGGCTACAGATCATAGGTGCCAGCCTGAGAGCCATAGGCAGCCAAGAAAGAGGTCACAGTAGGACTGTGATAGTGACACCAGCTCAAATGTGACCGAGCAGACTGTGGCACAGCCACCCTCACACACCCATGAAGGGAACACCACAGCAATCTGAGGCAGGAGGCGCAGCAGAAGCATGGTTCCCAGGCAGCCAGGGGTGTAGGACAAGTTGGAGGGAAGGGCCCCCAGGAGCTGCAGAGAATAGCGCCCAGGAGACAGAGCGTGCTGAGCTGAGGTGCAGCTATGCTAGGGCACCAGAAAACCAGGGAGGCTGCGTGGAGCTTCCCTGCAGCTGGTGTGGCCTGCCCTGCTTGCCCACCTGCACACTGATGGGAGGAGGAGGACACTCAGGAAAGGCCGTCGTTCACAGCCACGTGGGTGACAGCCTGAGGGCTGAGACGACCGCGCGGGTCCCCTACCAGATTCGTTCGCTGAGGTCCTGATCCCAGGACCTTCACAGGCAAATGTCAAGATTAAGTGAGGTCACCAGGGCATTCCCTAATCCAACAGACAGGCGTCCTCATGAGAGGAGAGCAGGACACACACAAGAGGGACCACCATGTGAGGACTCGGTGAGAAGATACCACCTATAAGCCAGGGAGAAGGGCCTCCAAGGGCCAGGCCATGAGACCTGTGGCTGTAACAGAATGAGTCTCTATTGCTCACGCGGCAGGTGGTGTGCTCTGTCATGGCAGCCCCAAGCCAGATGACCCCACAACCCAGGACTCAGAGGCAGAGCACTAGTGCTGAGGGCTGCACTGCCTAGCACAGAGGGTCCCAGGGCTGCGGGCACCCAAAAGATGACATCAGATGACCTGGTCACACAAGCCGCGGGTGCTGCAGACACCGCACTGTCTCCATGGAACCCAGATGCTCCAGCATCCATGCCCAAAGTTGTTGGAGAGTGCTTTCCACAGAGGTTAAAAATGACAGAAACCAGGGACTGGGAAGGGTCCTGGGGGAGGAGGGTGGAGAGAGAGGCGGCTGGATAGGGCCAGCACAGGAGACTGCACACCCAGGAAAACCTGGTGCAGCCATCAACAGCCATCAATATGTCGGTGTCCCTTCCTGGCCCTTCTACTAGACTAGCCACAAGTGTTAACAAGTGTCAAAAGCAAGAAATAGCAAAAGAATGACAGAAAACTACAGCATGGAGGTAACTGGAGGAAAAGGAAACGTACAGGTTGACAGAAAGATGCTCTGGACAAAACTCAAAGCCAAACACAGCTGCACAGCCCCTGGACTATCAGTGCACGTCAGCCAGGTGACTGAGGGGAGGGGGCCGGGGGCAGCCTCTCAGCCAGGATGGAGCTGCCAGAGTGCGAAGGGGGGACCCTCAGCCTGGACTCGTGGGCAACAGAGGTGCTCCTCAGGAGAGCAGCCCTCCCTGGTTGGATCACTGCACCATGGCAGACAGCAATTCAGAGGTACTTGACCACTGAGCCACATCCCCAGCCCTATTTTGTATTTTACCTAGAGACAGGGTCTCACTGAGTTGCTTAGCACCTTGCTTTTGCTGAGGCTGGTCTCCAACTTATGATCCTCTTGCCTCAGCCTCCGGAGCCATGGGATTACAGGTGTGCACCACCACACCCAGCACAGTTACTTCTAAGTTACAGATCAGCGACCACAACCCTTGCTCAGCAATCAAAACAAAGCCCATCACCTTCTGCCGCTCAAGACGAAGGTCAAGTTGATCAGAGTGTTCTTTTCTTTTTCCGTAAGACATCTCTTCTAAAAACGTACAGGATGAACTAAGAAAAAAAAAATGTTTAAAAGCTTCACACGTGACCATTCAGCTGCACCCACCCACTCTCCCTGGGCCAGGTGCAAAAGCAGAGGCCTTGGTCAAGGATGGGATGACCAGGTCTGCCTTTGGCTCAGTCAGCATCCTGGGACCACAGTAGGAGCCACCAGCCAGGGACCCACAGGGTGCATCTCACTTCCAGTCCAGACCACAGAGCACACTTCTAAAACAAGTCCACCAGTCTCTACTGGCATAGATGGCAAGCATGGGATGTGAACCAGCCCAAGGTCCCACGTCAGAAGCATTCCATGACGACTGCTTCCTCTGTACCTGACTTCACCAGACCCCAAAGGGGGCTCCTCCTTGGCCTCCTGCAGCCGCTGCTGGAACAGGGTCAGGTCCTCCTGGTAAGTCTTCTCAGCATCCCTCAACTTCTTCTCAAAATAGACCCGTAGCTGCTCCAGCTCAGACTCATGCTGGCTCCTGTCTCGCTGCTGCTGCTGAGCAAAGCCTTGCCGCAGGTGCTCCAGCTCCTCCAGGCAGGACGCTCGCGTCAGCAGTGGCTCCAGAGGCCCTTCCACAGGAAGAGGCACACAGTCAGGGGGCAACAGAGCAGACTCTGAGAGGGGCCCAGTCCCGGACCTGGGAGTGGAAGAGGGCCCTCGCAGGGCTGCTCAGCAGAGCTCCTGAAAGGCAGCACTTTCTCTTGCTGGTGTCCAGGAGCCAAAGAGACCCACTGTGGCAGGAGAATGGGCCCAGCCAACAGCTACCAAGGAAAGGAACAAGTGTCAATCCTGCATCCACAGAACCTGGATCCTGCACAACCCCAAGAAGCCTAGAAGTGGGTTTGGGGAGGTGTGTAGCCAAAGACAGCTGGGTTTCACCTGTGGGCGCCCCTGGCCAGAGAGCCAGACGTGCCCTTCAGACCTCGCAGAGCTCCTGGCTGATCAGGGCACACCATGACTGCCGCATCTGGCTGGGCACAAAATAACCCAGCCGCCACGAGGCACTTGTAGGTTCAAACAGGAACTCCTTTATTGCCCTTCCAGGAGCACCACACACCAACCAATGCGAACTCTCCAGGAATCCCTGGAGAGGTCAACCGGAACTCAAGGGAACTCCCTGAGGCAGCAGGAGCCGCCCTATTCCTGGACAGCAGGGGTCCATATACAACTGAATAGACAGCCTGTTTAATCCAGCATCATCCAGTCACAGCAATTATACACTGCTTAACTTAATCATCATCATCTTAATGGCTCGGTCACCTCTCAACCACTCCTTCTGGTAATGTGCCAGGCGCCATCCTGACTTGGCTGTGGCTCTCAACACATGACCACACAAAAACTACAGTCCTAGGCACTGCAGGCTGCCCCAGTGTGGACTCAGTCACCACCCAGCACTCCCTCCTGGGGGCCTCAGTATAAAGGAAGATCTGCAGCTGAGCAAGAAGGAGCCAGAGCATGTGCAGAAGCAGCTGCGCCTCTGGTCCTATCAGCTTCTCTCTCCTCCAGCCTCCAGTGACAAACAGACCCAAGGAAGGACAACTGACACACTGCCCACCACATGTGGCCACAGACAGAACTTGGGGCTGGGAGATGAAGCCCAGGCCTCCCTTCCCAGTGCATGGCAAAGGGCGGTGCCCAACAGCACAGCCCTGGTCCTTCCTCATGATCCACTTGCCCTAAGGGCAGTTGGCAGATGAACTCCAAGAAGAGGACATCTCTTGTGGCCTGGGATGCTGGTGGCCTGAGCTGGGCCTGACTGTCCCTGCCTATGGGCACAAGTTGCTCTGCCTGCTCTGGAGCAGCCACGTTCAGACAGCTGAGCAGAAACCAATCTGATGTGAATGGAGGGACTTGGCTATCAGGGAAGACTAGGACCAAGCTGTCCCAGACAAATTCGCCACCGCCGGTGGGCCCTGAATCCTTCAACACTGGAGCTTGGGCCACTAGAGGCGGCACACAGGACCACAGTGAGGTATGCAGCAAGGCACTGTTTACAGCCATAGGCACCAACAGCAGCGTCCAGGAGAAGGCTGAGCACCACAGGCACTTCGCCTCACACTGGAGAGACAGCCCATAATGATGCCAGTCTGCACCGTTAGGGCCATACAATCACACAGCTGCTACCAGCTGACTTGCCTAAGGACAAAATCATGGCTCTCCCAACTCTCGGTCTCCACCCTGGGACAGTCCAACGCAGCATGAGGCTCGCGCACTTCATTCCCAACGAAAGCCGATCCCTGTGCCTGACTTCCACAAACCCCTGAACACTGTATAGGACGGGCACATTTTAAAAATTACTTTTTGTGCTAGCTACAACTACTAAATTCTAGTTCATGAAAAATGAAACTCTCTGGGCTGGGGATGTGGCTCAAGCAGTAGCACGCTCGCCTAGCATGCGTGCGACCCGGGTTCGATCCTCAGCACCACAATACCAACAAAGATGTGTGTCCACCAAGAACTAAAAAATAAATATTAAAAATTTCTCTCTCTCTCTCTCTCCTCTCTCACTCTCTCTTTAAAAAAAAAAAAAAAAAAACAGAAAGAAAAATGAAACTCTCACAATGAAAAGCATGCCTTCAGGGCTCACCATGTGGCTCAGTGGTTGAGCACTTACCTAGCATAAGGCTTTCCTAGCATTTCCTTTCCCAGCACTGCAAAAAATGAAAAGCACACACAGCTTTGACTTTGGAGGGTCTTAATTTCCTCCACAAAACTGCTCACCAGGGCTGGGGTTGTGGCTAAGCGGTAGAGCACTCGCTTAGCACATGCGAGGCCCTGGGTTCGATCCCCAGCAACACATAAAAATAAATAAATAAAACATAGATATTGTGTCTAACCACAACTAAAAAGTAAATATTAAAAAAAAAAAAAAAAAAAAAAAAAACCTGCTCACCATTCAGCTCCTCTCGGTTGGTTCTCACAGACTCGAGCTGGGACCACAGGCGCCTGACTTCTTCTTGTGACTGGGCCTTCAGGGCTTCATAGGATGCTTGAAGATTCTCCAACTGGAAAAGGAAAACATTACTGTGAGGAACGCAGGAGACCAAGGTGCACCATGTGTGGTCTGTGTTACATGCACCTGGTGGGCAGGAGCCAAACACATGTGGAATGGAAACTTACACCCCAAACCTAGCAGCCAGAACGGAGCAGCCAGAGCAGCCTCATCCAAACAAGGCCCAGGCCAGAGTCAGAGTCACTTAAAAGTAACAACCAGGTATGATTGTGCCATCTGCAATCCCAGCTCCTCAGGAGCCCAGGTTCAGCCGGGGCAGCATAACAAGACCCCAACTTGAAATAAGAAAGATAGAATTCAATTCTGGGTGTGAGTGTTCACAGCATAACTTCAGCATGTACATGCTGGGGACAGTGTAGTCACCTGCCTGCTGGCCTAGAGCCAAAACGGCACCATTCCTGCAGCAGCCAGACACAGCCATCATCTGTGAAGCTGTCTGCACCCTCGGGCACAGGACGGGGCTCACCCATGACCGTGGTGGGACCTACAGGAAGGGCTTGCGATACTGCTGTTGTGAGGCAGGGCCAGGGAAGCAGCATTACCCACAGGACCATCCCCTCAAATGAGGAGTATGTGTTCTTCACGTTCACATTTCAGAAGCAGGTCACCTCACACTCGGACTAAACGCTGCTCCTCACCTTGTCAAGTGCCCATAAAGCACAGCTTGAAGGGCTAGGCCCTGCCATGGACTGACCCTCTGGTCTCAGGGATGGCGAAGAGCATCCTGACACACTGTGACACCTCCAGGCCCAAAACGAGGGCACCCTGGTAGGATGTCAGAAACATTCTGTGTGGTCCGGCTACAAGACAGAGCAGGCAGGCTGTCCCAGCAGAGACCCAAGAGGCCTTCCGAGCAACACAAGGCCTGTCCACTCGCCAAGGAGGACAAGCATGCACACTGCTTGTGTCCAGGCTGACTTCCGGACTTCCCACCCCTCTCCCTGCAGTGCCGTGTTTCCTCTACAGTTACCCCAGGCCTGGGCCTGTTCCCAGCAGATGGATCTTCTCCCTGAGCAAGAACAGCAAAAGGGAAGGCAGGCTCCAGTCCAGAGCCAACGGCCAGGCCAGGAGGGCCTGGTGGAAGGATGAGCCTCACCATCTGTCTCGTGGGCTGCAGCCCCACAGGGAGCTGGGCAACCACAGAGGAATGTGGCCCCTGAGCTATGGCCTATAGTGAGAGAGGCACTGGCCCTGAGGCTGATCCATCCTCTTCATGGCATTAGGACCAGGGGGTGCTCATGGGCTTTCTCTCCATCACTGTGAGATATCCTAGCAGCCAGGACAAGACTAGGACCCCAGAAACAAAGGATATAGACACCAGGTCTTCAGGTCCAGAGATGGGCCCAGGCAGGCTCCTGAAGACCATGGGGACCCATGTTGCCCCTGCTCAGATTGCACACCTCTGCACACCACCTATTCCAACTTCTGTTCCACTCTCTTTTCAGTGTCTTGGGCTGACCCTCGTCTCTTGGGTTTGGTAGGAAAGCACTCAGGCTGGAGTACCCTGGCCATACCTTAAACAAGACATGCAGGACTGCACCAGAAGCAGGTCTGGAGCAAGTAAGCAGGAATGCTTTGGGGAGCTCCTGGAGGAAGTTCTGGCTTATAGAATCACAGTTGGGGAACATGGCCTTACTCCTGGAGTTTGGTATCTTTTTATTTACTTTATTATTATTTTTTTATACTTATAAACCCAGGGGTGCTTTACTACTGAGCCACATCCCAGCCCTTTTTATTTTTTATTTTGAAACAGGGCCTTCATAAGTTGCCGAAGGTCTTGCTAAATTGCCAAGGCTGGTCTTGAACTTTCAATCCTCCTGCCTCAACCTCCCAAGCCATGAGAATTACAGGTGTACGCCAACATGTTTGAATTACCATTTGGAACCTTTATTAACATTTCAGGTATACTTCTAGAGAATGTGCACTTTCCAAGTACAAGGCAAGAATGTTAATGCTGACATGAACCTCAGACTCTGTCCTTGCTCCTCCACCCAACAAGTCTTCTCAAAGTCAGTACTCAAGTTTCAGCAAATAACAGAACAATGGCCCAGTTACAAAATATTTTAAAACTTCTCTAAAGGCTGGGGTATGGCTCCATGGTAGCGCACTCACCTGGCATGTGTGAGGCACTGGGTTCCAGCACCGCACATAAATAAATAAAGGTCTATGGACAATTAAAAAAAAAAATTAAATTCCCTAACACGACTAATTAAGAATGAGTGAGCTCGTGCCTACCTCCAGCTGCTTTTCTTTCTCCCTCTCTCTGAACCTCGACTCCAGGTCTTCCAGGCACTGGCAGCGCTCCACCTGCAGGTCCTCGCGTAACTGCTTGATGGCTGCCTGGTGTTGAGCCTCCAGGTTCTTCAGGGAGACTAGAAGGCAGCACGAATTCCACCTCATTTTCAAGGAGATGCCACTCTCCCTCCTCAGCGGCACTGGCAGCAGGTTACCACTGAGATGATAACAGCTCGGCTCGCTGCATGCCACTGAGCTCCTTCCTGGGCCCATGCTCTCCTGCGCAGTGTGCCACACCAGGGGGTGGCCGGGAAGGCAAAGCTGAGCCACAGCCTGCAGGCCCAGTCCACACCCTGTCTCAGCAGCCACTCTGCTCTCCCCAGGAAGGAGGAACAGACAGACATGGTGGTTTACAGGCAGCATTACTCGGCCCACAAGGACCACTGCAGAATATACAACTACCAGATACTACTGTTTTGGTATCAATTTAGTAAATAAACACACAAAACATGTCTTTGAGACAGAGGTCAGGTGGCCAGCAAGGAGGCCTCCCAACCTGCCATCAGGAGTACCTGGCATTGGAAACCAAAGGTGGCAGAAGTGTGTTTGGTCCATGTGGTGAGCTGTAAGATCCTGAGTCTAACATCACACAGAAACTCAGCCCCTCCAGACCTGCTCACAATAGTTCTATGCTCACCTTCAGCCTGATTTTTAGCTTGAAAAATCTTTTCCAACTCAGCTCTCTGTCCTGCCAATTCTTTCTGAAACTGGTTTTGCAAATCCTCCATTTCTGACTGGTGCTTTGCAGATAATTCTTTGCGAAGATTTTCTAAGCATAACTCTTTTTCAGATTCCCAGTCTTGTTTTAGGGTCTAATTTAAAAGAAAAAGAAGGTTATGGTAAATAATTGATCATATGTGGTAAAGAAAGTTCAATCACACTGTCAAAAACCTAGAGTGGAGCCAGGCGCAGTGGCGCACGCCTATAATCCCAGGGGCTCGGGACGCTGAGGCAGGAGGATCGCAAGTTCAAAGCCAGCCTCGGCAACTGTGAGGTGCTAAGCAACTCAGTGAGACCCTGTCTCTAAATAAAACACAAAATAGGGCTAGGGATGTGGCTCAGTGGTTGGCTGCCCCTGAGTTCAATCCCGGTACCCCTCCTCCCCCAAAAAAAAACCCTAGAGTGAGCAACCCTTGACCCCATACTGAACTGTCACTGCAGGAAATGGGTCTTGATGGCCAGCCAGTGAAAGACACAGCAGGAGCATGCACAAGGCAGACAGCTGGAGACAAGAGAACAGGGCCGCCTCGCCCCCAGCAAAATGGGTCTCTGAATACAAAGTGCATTGCGTGGCCATTCTTGAAAGCTTGTGAAGCTATGTCCCTAAAAGATGCAGGATCTGATGGTGACTTGACAAAGTCTCCAAGAGCTGGGTTCTGGTCCCTGCGTCCTAAGAAACAACTCCCCGCTGCCAGGTCAGAGGAGTGGAAGTCCAGGGCATGAACCCAACCCTGAATGGACAGCCCTGGCCAATGCCTGAGCAAGCAGGACTCAGGAGGAACCCCTCAACTCACTGGGGCTGGGGCTGGCCCCCACAACTCCACAGCCTCCTGACATTCAGAGGTACCACACCTCGGGCCATGTTCCCGTTCCTCCGCCAGACACAAGTCCAAGAGGACAGGGATAGTGGCCCAGGACAAGGGTGGAGGGGTGACAAGCACCTTTGCACCACAGACATCAGTGTGAAACAGCACAGCTGTCCTCACACAGGGCAACACTCGCTCTGCCCAGTTCCCCTGGGTCCCTCAGCATCAAGGGTCACAGAACCATGCTGTGCAGTCACCCACCTCGACCATCTGCACACTTTTCTCCATTTCTGACCGCAGCTTCTCTTTCAGCTCCGCTGTAAGACAGACAACAAGCCATTCAGACCCCTGAGTCTCACCTCCAGATCCATCACCCAGGAGACAAGGCTCCAGCACCATGGGCCACACAGTGGACACTCACAACACCCTGTGTCCAGGAGGGCACCGAAACCCAGGCCTGGACAGAGAATAGACAGGGCCCATGCAGACCAGAATGGTGAAAAGAGAGCAGCCCAGAGAGGGTTGAGAGACAAGCTATGTTTACAAGCTACGTTTCCCAAAAAAGGGAGAAAAATATGGGAGTCTGAGCAGGAGATCGCGAGTTCAAAGCCAGCCTCAGCAATGGCAAGGTGCTAAGCAACTCAGCGAGACCCTGTCTCTAAATAAAATACAAAATAGGGCCAGGGATGTGACTCAGTGGTTGAGTGCCCCTGAGTTCAATCCCTGGTACCAAAATAAATAAATACGGAGAAAAATTTAAATATACCTTTGTTTGCTTGAAAGTCCGTGAAGAAACAAAAGAGCGTCACAAGAGCTTAAGAAAACTTGCCCCTCAGAGTGAGGGAGAGGCGGGCTGGGGCAGGGGCTCTCCACACAGCCACAGCTGAACACGCTGTTCCTGCACCAGTGGAAGGCAAGCAGGCAAGCAGGAGCGCAAGCACTGGCCTGCGGCTCCGTTCTGGAGTGAGAACACGGAAACCGCGCTGTGGGAACATCTGCACAGCTTGGCAAACGCACCCCAAGCCACCAAACTATGTTCTTCAAGCGAGTGGATTGTGCACTGTGTCAATTATGTCTCAAAAAAGATCTTTAAAAAAGATGTGCATGAGCTGGGGCTGTAGCTCAGTGGCAGAGTGCCCGCCTCACACATGTGAGGCACTGGGTTCAATCCTCAGCACCACATAAAAACAAATAAATAAAGATACTGTGTCCATCTACAACTAAAAAGCTATTTTGAAAAAAAGTTAAGGGGGGGCTGGGGCTGTAGCTCAGTGGTAGAGCGCTTGCCTTGCACACATGAGGCCCTGGGTTCGATCCCCAGCACCACATAAAAATGAATAAATAAATAAAAATGAAGATATTTAAAAAAAAAAAAAAAAGCTAAGGGGGCTGGTGTTGCGGCTCGGTGGCAAATTGCTTGCCTAGCATGTGTGAGGCACTGGGTTCTATTTTCAGCACCACATATAAACAAATGAATAAAATAAAGGTCTATCAACAACAACAACAAAATTTTTTTAAAGTTTAAAAAAAATGAAGTTAAAAAAAAAGATGCATGAAAGCAGGGTCCTCTTAAAAAAGTACCATAAAAATTATCAAAAATAAAACATGAAAACATTTATTAGGCCAAAAAAAGAGCTCAATTTGACCAAGAATTAGCAAATTTAAGAAGTACCCAGGTTAGCCAGTGGGTGGCACAGCCAACCAGGAGAATCATGGTCAGCTCAGCATAGGAGGACAGGGTCTGAGACCAGGGGCATCTGGGTGGGGCTGAAAAAGCCTGTAGGCAGCAGATCCCACCATCCAAATTAACACTCATCCACTGGAGATTGCACTGAGGGAGAGACCAGCAAAACAAGGGCTGCCAAGGCCAGGTGAACAGACGTGCTGACCCAGGCACTGCTCAGCCCACAGCAGTGTGAACTGACAGGAGCCAGGCTTGGGGGGGGGCGAGCTGCCTTTCAGGGAATGGGGACAGGAGCGTGCACTCTGGACAGGGGAAGTGACCCAGAAAATAAGCAGGCCATTTCTTAAAGAGGACACCATGAAGTCTAGTGCAGCCAGGAGGCATACTGGCTTGGCCCCATGTGCAGAACCTCTCTCTTGCCCATACCAGTCTCCTGCCCACAGCGGAGTGCCATCGCTTCCTTCTCTCGCGCATGCTGCTCCCGGACCAGCTCCAGCTCACACTGCAGCCTGCTCTGCAGCAGAGCCAACTCCTGCGCACGCCGGCCGTTGAGCATCTCCCGCAACTCAGTCAGTGCGGTCTCCTTCTCCTTCTGCAGGTTGGCCTGCGTTAGCTCCAGCTGCACCGTGTGCATGTTGCTCAGGCTCAGGCGCAGCGCCTCCAGCTCCAGGCTGGGTGCCGTCTGGGGACAGAGGCACATCCGATGAGGCTTGGAACCAGGCAACAAGGTGACACCAAGAAACACGTGATGGACCCAGGACAAGGGAAACAAAGCATGCAGCATAGGAGGACAACCACCTGCTCTCCACACTTGTGGCTGCAACTGTCCCCACAATGTGCCTCCCACCAGCAGCCACTCCCATGGCTTCCCTTACAAGTAAGAGAAATTTATAGCAGAAGCAGTCAGGGCACCGCATATATGACCTGGCACAGGCCAGACTGCCCTCCCCAGGCCCGTAGATGCCCTTCCACCTGCTCCAAGGAACTGCCCCCCCACAGAAAACATGGAAACACAGCAAGCTGTGGCATCTGCCCATGCACTCTGGGATGAGTCTCCCCCACCTGCAGTCCCCTCCCAGCTCGAGACCCCAAGTGCCCTTGTGTAGATGGCTGAGCATATGCCCAGTGTGTGATGGCCAAGAGCCCTGGCTAGGCCGTGCAGGTCACCTGAGGCTGCTGCTGCTGGGCAGCCTCATCCTCGGATCTGCTTGCCAGTTCACAATCTTGTTCTTCTTCCTAGGGAAAGAAAGCAAAGACCATGGCCAGAAAATTCACAGAACCAGCAGCCACTAAGAAATAATAAAATAAAATAAACTGGTGCCTCACAGAAGCAGTGCCAAGGATGTTCCAGACACCTGGAAGGTGGAAAAGGCCCAACCAGACTCACACAGATGTACCAGATCAGCAAACCAGGACCCCGGGCTTTTCATGGACACTGCAGTCCTTCCTACAAGAGGGCGTAGGAGGGCTGGGGCTGGGGCTCGGCAGTAGAGTGCTCACCTAGCACATGTGGGGCACTGGGTTTGATCCTCAGCACCACATAACAACCAATAAATAAAATAAAGTCATTGTGTCCATCTACGTCTAAAGAAAAATATAAATTAAAAAAAAGCGTAGGACTTGCATGTGAACTGCACACATCCTCCAGGAGACTTTCAGTCATGTTAGGTGACCTGTGACACCTAACAATGAAACTGCATAAACAGTGGCTACAGCCTACCCTTTAGGGAATAATGGTAAGAGCAAGAGGTCTGTCTGCATTCAGACCAGATACCAACTTTCCCCAAAGTTCCTTCAGTCTGTACTCAGTAGACTCTATGGGTGTGGAGAGCTGACTGCACTCACCCAGGAAGGTGCTGCAACAAGGGCTACATGTCACAGAATACCATTTACATAACGTATCAGGAGCCCAGATCCACAGAGAGCCGCCTGGGGATGGCGTGGGCAGGTACAACTGTCAACAAGCACGCAATTTCCTTTTGGGGTGATAAAAATGTCCAGAGCTTAACAGAGGAGAAGGGGTGCACCTCTGGGCCTGTCCTAAAAGCCTCTGAAGCATGTGCTTTAAAACAGTAGATTAGGGACTGGGGATACAGCTCAGCTGGTAGAGTGCTTGCACTCACATGCACAAGGCCCTGGATTCAGTCCCTAGAACCAAAAAGAAAAAAAAAAAGCAGTGGATTACATCATGGGAATCACATCTCACTGAAAGACAGCCATCAGGGAAGGGCACTCGCTTTGCCGGACAGTGCCAACCTAGCCATCTGAATGCAGGAAGAGAAGAGCGACACCACAGAAGAGAAAGGTACAGGACGTAGTGAACCAATGCAAGACGCCAACACCAAAGGTCACTTATGGTCACCGAGTTACAAGTATTGACAAGATATGACTGATTCTCAAAGTCATAGAGGGCGTGGAAAACAAATGTACCCACATAGTCGCTGAGTACGTGAGTTTGCTTTCTTCTTAAAAGGTACTGGACAATGTCTGTCAGAGCCATCAAAGACTTCTGTCTTAACACTCCATCTCTGCCCCCTGCTTCAGCAGCAACAGCCCCAGGGAAGAGAGATGCTGTGGCCGCCCCTCAACAGGGATCAACGCAGCTCCCCACCAGTCTGTCTGCCTGCACAGCGCCCCTCTGCCAGGAAACCCCCTCCCCTCCAGTGATCTTCAGGTCCAGCCTCTGTGTGAAGTGTCGCCTGGACACCTCAAACTCAGAATGACTAAATAAACTCAATTTTCCTGCCCAAGCCAGGGGACTTGTTGGGGTGGACAACTTGATGTGGTCATGGAGGCTTAAAAGACCCCCAGAAGAACCAAAGTGCAGGGGGCTGACAGCATGGGTGAGCAACACTGAGGAGTTCAGTAGAGTGTGTTAGTCGGTTCTGCCTGACTGTCACCAAAAGACCTGCCGAGAACAACTCAGAGGAAGAAAAGCTTATTCTGGCTCACGGTATCAGAAGTCCGGTCCACGGCTGGATGACTCCACTGCTCTGGGCCTGAGGTGAGGCACAGAGCATCACAGCAGAAAGACACCGCAGAGAAAAGCTGCTCTATCTCATGGCACCAGGAAGCAGGGAGAGCAGGCAGAGCCAGGGACAAAACAATCCGTCGCCCAGGCACAGCCCGGGGACCCAGCTCCCTCAGTCACACCTGACAACGCGCCTACAGCTGCCACCCAGTGATGCATTCCAATTATGAATCCACCAAATGGATTAATCCACTGGTTAGGTCACAGTACCCTTAGTTTAACTATTTTACCTCCCGCATAAATAAAGGAGCTTTTGGGGAACGTCTTACAACCATAACAGGGAGTAGGACAAGATTCCCTCCAACACTGGGGGCTCCTCCAGCGTTCTCTGCCTCAATGAACGAACGGCAAAGCAAAAACCACACTCCATTCCCGCCACATCATGACCAGTCGTGGCGGCTCTCCACTCCCATAAGCACAGTTGTCCAGTGTCCTGCAGCCACTCGGCCTCTCCTGACTTTGCCACACTCAAGACTGCAACTTCCCATGGGGTGAACCTCAGCACACTGGGCTTCAGTGCTCACCACACCGGCCTCTCCTCTTTATCTGCTTCCTCTTGGGGCCACACTAAGCCCAGCGGAGGGCACAGCTACTCTTAACCCCATGTCCATGACCACCTCCACACACCACACCTCTAAGGAACTAGTGCCTACACAATGCCAGGAGCAGCCTCCACGTCACTGGAGAGCATCTGCATGCTGAGCTCACCTACCCACGAGGTCATCGACTGCCTGGGAACAGCCTGACTGCTCACAGCAGAGCCTGGGTCGGACACATAAGAACCCTGCTTCAAAGTGAGCCTCCTGGGAAGGTCAGGGGGCACCCATTCTAACCCTGAAGGTGTGATCCTCAAATATCTGAGCCACTGGTGGGACCCACAGAAAGGGCCTGGACACTTCCAAAAGGGACTGTGCACACCACACAGGACCTCAGAGCCCACTACAAGGGCACAGTCCAAGTGATGCTCATTGGGAGAATAGATCTGTGTACCTGAAAGTCTCCCTGCAGAGAGCAGAGTCCAGCCTATCTCACTGATGAGACCAGTGTAATCTCAAAGCTAAGCCTGGCAAGAATTTACCAGAGAAGTCAGTGTAAAAATAGGGGAGGAAAAAAGATGGCCCACAATCGCAGACAATGCAGAGCCACTGATACACTCCCATGCCACTACTACTTCAGGACCCAGGGCCACATGTGCAAACAACAGAGACAAATGGTGACCAGCCCCTCAGGGGCTAATTAAACCCCACAGACATGCACACACATAGACCGGGAGGACTGTGTGAGAATGCCCACAGACAATGCCCTTAGACAAGGACACTGCGGTGCACCATGCGCAGGACTGCCTGGAAACTGCTCAACATGGTGAGGCCCACAGGAAAGGGCTCAACAGGAAGTATTGTAGCCTTTCTGCCATTGTGACAAAAGGATTCAACCAGAACAAGTGTAGAGGAGGAAAAGTATATTTGGGGCCCATGGTTTCCAAGGTCTCGGTCCACAGACAACAGATTCCATTCTTCGAGGCTCAAGGCGAGGCAGGACATCATGGTGGAAGAGAGTGGCCGAGGAAGCAGCTCCCATGAAGATCAGAGAGCAGAGAGGGAAAGGTTCCACCAGCCATATACAAAATATACACCCCAAAGGCCCGCCCCCAAGGCCCACCTCCTCCATGACCACTCAATCCCATCAGGTAACTAACTAATACACTGACTGGGTTCAGGCGCTCACAACCTCATCATTTCCCCTCTGAACCCTCTTTCATCGTCTCACAGGTGGCCTTTTGGGGACACCTCACATTGAAACCGTAACAGACACACTGCAGGTATCACCATAGGTGAATCTTGTTATCAAGACACTGGATACACAGGCACAGACCCAAACGTTACATGCTAGAATTTATAAAAATTCAAAAACCAGTGGCGTTGAGGATTTAGCTCTGTAGCAGAGCACTTGCCTAACACACACCAGACCCTGAGTTTGGTCCTAAGCCCTGGGGGGGAAAAAAATTCAAAAACTAGCAAAACTAAACTAGCTGTAAGTATTGCATAGGATTTCCATACACACACACACATACACACACACACACACACACACACACACACACACACACAAATGAACCATAAAGCTCTAAGAAGATAACAGAATGTTTCAGAAGTCACAGGAGGACCGTGAGTTCAAAGCCAGCCTCAGCAATGGCGAGGCACTAAGCAACTGAGTAAGAACCTGTCTCTAAATAAAATACAAAACAGGGCTGGGGGCTGGAGTTGAGCTCAGCATAGAGCACTTGCCTCATAAGTGTGAGGCACTGGGTTCAATTCCTAGCACCACAATAAATAACCAGATAAAATAAAGGGCCCTCAACAACTAAAAAATGTAAAAAAAAAAATAGGGCTGGGGATGTGGCTCGGTGGTCAAGTGCTCCTGAGTTCAATAGCTGGTAGCCCTCACCACCGCCAAAAAAAAAGAAGATAACAGAGTGTTTCTGTGACCCCTCAGGGCTAGGAGTGACTTTTTGGCAGGACACAAAAAGCACTGATCAAAAGAAAAACTGATAAACTCAAATCATAAAAATTAAGGATTTCTGCTTATCAAAGAACAGAACTAAAAACAACCCCCCCAAAAAAAAAGAGGCCAGTGAGGGTGGAGAAACCAATCACAGCAGATGTATCTAACAAATGACAGTAAAGAACATCGAGACGTCTCCAAACCACCAAAGACACCAACTAGTGGGGGCTAACAGAGGAGCTCGGCCTCCACCCAGCTGAAGACCTGGACACACCCAGCATGATGTCAAGAGTGCCGTCATGGTACCACGCCAGCATATGAAGGAACACAAACACACTGAAAAAACAAACACGACCGTATTAACAGATCTGGCACTGCAGAGAAAATATCCCTGAGTTTAAAGGCAAGGCAACAGGAACCTAAAATAAAGACAGATGCAGGAAAACTGGGGGTGGAGAAGAGGTGGCGAGCGTGAGGCAACAGCTTGGCCCTTCCTGTGGCCAGCAGCTGTGCTCAGCCGAGCTTACAGGGCGTTTCAGTCGAGGCTGTGCTCAGCAAGGGCATGTTTCCACCTTCAGAACGTGGGAGCATCCCAATGCTGGCAGATGTTGACACTGCAGGGCCTGGTGCAGACGCCAATACAGGGCACCCAAGGTCACCAGAAGGGGAGGGACAAGAGGGAACAGAAAAAATATGTGAAGAAATAATAGCCGAAAAGGTGCAGGTGTGCAGCCGCAAGATCAGGACACGCATTCCACAGCTGCTGTTGCATGGCCGGCATCTGCAGGTGGCCCCAGCACCACTGGGCTATACCCTGGTCCTTCTTCCCAGCTGAATTATCAGGTAGCACTAACTCCAGCACCTACTAAGGAAACCACGACCGTCTTTCAAAGATGACACACAATCACATAAGCAGAGCGAGGGATGGTCACAAACCAAATTCCCCCAGAGTCAATAGAACAGCAGAGCCCTTGCCAGGTGGCAGGTGCAGCTGCGGGGCTCTGGGCCAGGCCTCAGCCCTCCTGCACGCAGACACAAAAGTCCCAATCTCACAGCATGCCACCAAAACACACAACCATGTCTGATACAAGTGAAAAGGACAAACATCTTGTCACCACTATTCTAAATAAAGTTCACTCTTCCAGTCCTGCTCACTGTCAAAATACCTCATCATGCACACCAGGCATCCTACCAAGCAAAAGCACATGCACAGAACAAAACCAAGGTGAATCTTAGTGCAAGATGAGGAAAAGACCCTTGAGAGTCCTTCTGAAGATGCTGCCTTCTGAAGCACACCATCAGCACAGATGCTCTGCAGTCCAGCAGCATCCTGACACAGGGGCAGCTGATACCTGACCCAAAAAGACCTATGCCACAGCTCCCGCGGCCCTCAACAGCTGGGGCAATTTGGAAGTAACCAAACTTCCCTGTGCTGGGAAAACATAAAGATCACTGCAATCATTCTTATCACTAGGATTGTAATGACAGCCACAGGTAGAGGCCTGGGCCCTCTGCTAGGCATCACTGTCACCAAGGAAGGTGGAAGGCAGCCCTGGGCTATCTGCCTAGGAGACAAGATACCTGCACTCCCTCCAGCCCTCCTGGCCCAGGGAAGCCTAGCAAGTGTCCCTGAAGGGTCTGGTCTAGCTCCACTGGCTCCAGATCTTTCTTTTTCTGATCACACCCACATTAGTGGTACCCACATCCTATCAGTGCCTGGGAGAAGCTCAGATAGCAAGTCCCAGCCTGCGTTCCACTTTGAAGCACAGCAGCCTGTGAACTGGACCAGGTGTGGCAAATTCATAACAGACCTGCTGGCCCAGAGGAGAGCAAGCAGAGCATGGACACAGTTCCTCTACCTCCATGCAGGTCTTCTGCCTGCTCTGAAGCCCCCCTGCCAGCCTGGGAGCCCAGCCCGAGCCTCCTCGGTCCCAAGCTGTCTCTGACTCACAGGAACCCATGCCTACCTGCCAACCTTTAAAAAGACAAAGGCAATTATTTCACACCCTCGGATCTCAGCCACGTCTCAAATTAAACTTCAACAGCCTTTCTCCAAATACAGGTTTCAGAGCACACCTTCTCTTTTATATGTCTGTTACGGACTGAATTTTTCCCAAATCCCACAGATTGAAGCCCAAACCTCCAATGAGAATATCTGGAGATAAGGCCAGAAGGTCAGATGGAGTCATGAAGGTTCCTCATCCAACAGGATGTGTCCTCTTAAGCAGAGACACCAGCTCTCTCTCTGCCGTGTGAGGGCACAGGGACAAGACAGCTGCCTGCAAACCTCACCAGAGACAAACCCAGTTGGCACCCTGACCCTTGACCTTGGACTTACAACCTCCAAAAGGCTGGTGGAAAAATGAAATTTCCCAGGGCTGGGGTGGTAGCTCAGTGGCAGAGCGCTTGCCTAGCATGTGTGAGGCACCGGGTTCGATCCTCAGCACCACATATCAATAAATAAAATAAAGGTCCATTGGCAACTAAAAAAAATTAAAAAAAAAAAAAAGAAAGAAATTTCCCTTGAGTCCCCCATCTGTGCTCTGTGCAGCTGAGCAGACAACACACTGCTTCCAGACTCCTCATCTTCCCGCTCCCCTCCCTCCAGGTGACCTGCTCCTATGCCATCTCTGTGGCCCCTCACCTCACACACAGCTTTGCTTCAACAAGTGCCACCAGTGTAGAGCTGCAGGAGCTTCGAGGCAGCAAGGTGCCTGGCTGCCTGCACCACCTCCCTTCTCTCCTATGGCCAAGGCACATGTGGCAGTGTCAGGACTGGGCCTGCACCCCGCCAGAGGCGCTCTCACCAAGCCGAGGAGGTGCTCTACACAGGCTCCTCCCAGAGTCCCAGAGCTCAGCTCCACCCTCTGCGTTGTATCAGCCTGTTGTCACAGCCTGCCCTCCATCCTGGGTTCCCCCAGCAACTCATGTGATTTTCTTTCATCTGCACTCACCAAGGTTCACTCTGTACTGTAAAGTCCAGCGTGCCTCAACAGCACGTGCTCCCACACATCCACCATTCCAGCATCCCATGGAGAGTCCTGACTGCCCTGTGCCTCAACTACTCATCTGCACCCTTCCGGCACCCCAACACCAACTCTGGCCAACCCTAATCTGTTTCCCTTCTCACAGCTGGCCTCTTCCACAGCGTCCTCTGCATGGATTCGAACAGGGTAGAACCACATCAGTGTTGTTCAGACTGATTTCTTTCACTTAGTAACAGGCACTTAAGGTCCCCCCAACACTTCATGGTTTGATAGCTCATTTCTTTCTAATGCTGAGTGACAATATGCTCTGGATGTAGTTTTTCTATCTACCATTAGCCTCTCAAAGAACATCTTGGCTGCTCCAGTTTGGCAAGCCCCCAGGCAACCTCTGCTTAGTCTGCTCCTAGCGTCCTTGCTGCTCCCACCCAATGCCACACCTGGAACCAGGGCACAGACACATGCACATGGGTGCAGTGCTCACTGATCATTTTCTTCCTAATGAAAACTGGTTGGAGCATCTTTTGATGCACTTAGTTGGTGCCAAGCATCACCACTGGTAAGGTCTCTGTTCATATATTTCATACATTTTTTGGACTTATTTTATATTTATTTTTCAGTTGTAGTTGGATACAATACCTTTATTTTGTTTATTTATTTTTATGTGGTGCTGAGGATCAAACCCTGGGCATGTGCTAGGTGAGCACTCTACATCTGAGCCCCAGCCCCAGCCCCTATTTCACACATTTTTAATTGGGCCCTTTTCTCATTGATGAGTTTAAGAGTTCTTTTTTTTGTTGTTGTTGATACAAGGGGCACTTAACCACTGAACCACATTCCCAGCCCATTTTTGTTCATTTTTCCCAAGACAAGGTCTCACTAAGTTTTTAGTGCTTTGATAAGTTGCTAAGGCTGGCCTTGAACTTGCCATCCTCTTGCCTCAGCCTCCCTAGGTGCTGAAATTACAGGTATACACCACCATGTCCAGCTGAGTTCTTTTTTTTTTTTTTTTTTTTGGTACCAGGGGTCCTTAACCATTGAGCCACATTCCCAGCCCTTTTTATATTTTTATTTAAAGACAGGGTCTCACTGAGTTGCTTAGAGCCTCACTAAGTTGCTGAGGCTGACTTTGAACTTGTGATCCTCCTGCCTCAGCTTCCCAAGTCACTGAAATTATAGGCATGTGCCACCGTGCCCAGCCAGCTGAGTTCTTTAATATATTCGAAACAGTTCGGATTGGACATGTGTTCTCCAATTTTCTCCCATCTGTGGTCGGTCTTCTCATTCTGTGAACACCATATTTTACAGAGAATTTTCTGAATTTCACTAGTGCTGCTTAGCATTTCATTCTTTCACAGATGCTTTTGGTGATGTACCTAAAAACTTATCTCCAAACACAAGGTCAAGTAGGTTTTCTCCTGGAAGTTTTAGTCTTGCATTTTTCATTTAAGTCTATGACCCATTTTTTTTTATTATTATTGTTGGTCGTTCAAAACATTTCTATGACTCATTTTGGAATCATGTTTGTGCAAGGTCTCTTGTCTAGGTTCTCATTAAAAGCTTTTTCACGTTTACTTAAAAATTAAGATTTGTATTTGTCATTCTTAACATATAAGTACAAAGAACTAAAGAGATTAACAATACATCTATGGTATTAAAATTTCATGAGTAGAAAAATAAGAGAAAAGTCTAAAAGGTCTTTTGAAGAGGACAGAAGCAAAATAAATGTTGAAAAACACTGGTAGGCAAAGTTCTTAGTTCTGACACCAAAGACACAACCCACCAAAAAAAAATTAAAGAGAGAGAAAATAAAAAATAATAATTTTTAATTAAAATTTATCTTAATTTTTTTAAAAAGTACAACCCATAGAAGAACAAACTGATAAAGCCAAGCTCATTAAAATATTTTGCTCTTCAAAAAGTAGTATTAGAAGAAAAAAGACAAACCATGAAAAGGGAGAAAATACATGCAAAGATGCATATGATAAAGAACCTGCATCCAAAGGCTGATTTAACATACAGAAATCAATAAATGCAATACCTCACATCAACAGACTTAAAGATCACATGATTATCTCAATAGATGACGACAAAGCATTGGCAACATACAGTGCCCCTTTATGTTCAAAACACTAGAAAAAGTAGGGATAGTAGGAACATACCTCAACACTGTGAAAGCCATCTACGCTAATCCCCAGGCCAACATCATCTAAAGATGAAAAATTTAAAAATTAAAAGCATTTCCTCTAAAAACTGGAGGAAAGTTTTTAGAAAGTTAACCACTTCTACTCAACATAGTCCTTGAAACTCTAGCCAGAGCAATCAGATGAAAGAAATAGGATACACATAGGAAAATAAAACTCAAACATCATTATTTGCCAATGACATGATTCTACATTTAGAAGATCCAAAAAATTCCACCAAAAAACTTCTAGAACTACTAAATGAATTCAGCAAAGTAGCAGGATATAAAATCAATGCCCATAAGTCAAATGCATTTCTATACATAAGCAAGAGAAATTAGGAAAACATCCCATTCACAATTGCTGAGAAAAAAAAAAAAAAAAACCTTGGGAATCAATCTAACAAAAGATGTGAAAGAACTCTACAATAAAAACTACAGAACACTAAAGAAAGAAATTAAACAAGATCTTAGGAGATGGGACAATCTCCCATGCTTTTGGATAGGCAGAATTATTATAGTCCAAATGGCCATACTACCAAACCTGTTATATACATTTAATGCAATTCCTATTAAAATCCCAATGACATTCTTCATAGAACTAGCAAAAGCAGTCATGAAATTCATTTGGAAAAATAAGAGACCCAGAATAGTCAAAGCAATCCTCAGCAAGAAGACTGAAGCAGGAGGCATCCCAATACCAGACCTTAAACTTTACTACAGAGCAACAGTAACAAAAACAAAACAGACATGCAGACCAGTGGTATAAAATAGAAGACCCAGATACAAACCTACATAAATACAGTTACCTCATACAAGACAAAGCAGCCAAAAACATAGAGTGGAGAAAAGATAGCCTATTAACAAATGGTGCTGGGAAAACTGAAAATCCATACATAGCAAAATGAAGTTAAGAGGGTGACCTCTCTCACCCTGCACAAAAGTCAACTCAAAGTGAATCAAAGACTTAAACACAAGAACAAAGACCCTGTGCCTAAAAAAAGTAGGCCCAAATCTTCATCATGTTGGCTTAGGACCTGACTTCCTTAACAAGACTCCTAAAGCACAAGTAGTAGAACCAACAATCAATGAGATGGATTCAAATAGAAAGCTTCTTCTCAGCAAAGGAAAAACAATCATGTGATGAGAGAGCCTACAGAATGGGGAAAGTCTTTCCCACACACACCTCAGGGAGGCACAAATCTCCAGGATACAAAAAGAAATCAAAAAACCAAATAACATAATTGATAAATGGGTTAAGGAACTGATCAGACACTTCACAGAAGAAATACAAATGGTCAGCAAACATACAAAAAAAAGTTCAACTTCTCCAGCAATTAAAGAAATGCAAATCAAAACTACTCTAAGGGGGGCGCTGGGGATGTGGCTCAAGCGGTAGCGCACTCGCCTGGCATGCGTGCGGCCCGGGTTCGATCCTCAGCACCACATACCAACAAAGATGTTGTGTCCGCCGAGAACTAAAAAATAAATATTAAAAAATTCTCTCTCTCTCTCTCTCTCTCCCCTCTCTCACTCTCTCTTTTAAAAAAAAAAAAAAAAAACTACTCTAAGGGGTAGAGTTTACCTCACATGCACAAGGCCCTGGGTTCATTCAATCCCCGGCACCACGGGTGGGGGGGGGTGCGGCGGACACCCTACTCTAAGATTTTTATCTCACTCCAGTCAGAATGGCAATTATCAAAAATACAAGAAATGATAAGTGTTAGCAAGGATGTGGGGAAAAGATACACTCATATGTTGCTGGTGGACCGCAAATTAGTGCAATCACTTATGGAAAGCAGTATGGAGACAACTCAGAAAACTTGGAATGGAACCACCATTTGACCCAGCTATCCACTCCTCAGTTTATACCCAAAGGACTTAAAAACATCATACTACAGTGACGCAGCCGCATCAGTGTTTATAGCAGCTCAATTCATAATAGCTAAATTATGAAACTAACCTAGATGCTCTTCCACAGATGAATAGACAAAGAAAATGTAGTACATATACAAAATGGAATATTACTCAGCATTAAAGAAGAATGAAATTATGGTATTTTCAGGTAAATGGATGGAACTAGAGAATACCATGCTAAGTGAAATAAGCCAATTCCAAAAAACCAAAAGCCAAATGTTTTCTCTGATAAGTGAATGCTGATCCACAGTGGGGCGGGGGCATAGGGAAGAATGACGGAACTTTGATTTGTGTAGAGGGGAGTGAGGGGAGGGGGGGCCTGTGGGGATGGGAAGAACGGTAGAAAGACACAGATATTATTACCCTATATACATGTATGAGAACACTAGAGTGACTCTGAACCATGTATAGCCAGAGGAATGAGAAGTTGTGCTCCATCTGTGTATAGTGTGTCAAAATGCATAAATAGATAAATAAAGCGAAAAAGAAAAAGAACCATGTATAGCCAGAGGAATGAGAAGTTGTGCTCCATCTGTGTATAGTGTGTCAAAATGCATAAATAGATAAATAAAGCGAAAAAGAAAAAGAAAAAAGAACTTCCATCCAGAACATATAAACAAGTCTCAAAACTCAATGATGGCAATTTTTAAACCATTTTAATCTATCTTTTATTCCATCTCTTGAACGGATCTTTCATTGAAGAAGATACAAGTATTGCAAAGTTAAAGATGATCAGCATTGTTGATCACTAGGGAAATGCAAGTTCAACTAGTCAAAACATGGTCTGCCCTCCTAGAAGGTCTGCAGTGGAGAAGACTGACTACAGCCAGTGCTGACATCAGCAGAAGGGACAGGAACCCTCCAACACGCGGAGGTGCAACGTGGGGCATCCCCTTGAGAAGACCGTTTCTGGCAGATACTTTTAACCACACACTACCAGAGAATCCTGCCACACCAGTCCTAAGCACAGATCCAAGAGAAACAAATGTTCATCCATCTATCTGCTAAAAGGTTAAGAATGTGTGAAGCCACTGTGTCAGCAGGACTGTGGGGCAACCTAACTTCACACCTTGTTGACAGAAATCCCAAAAGTCACATCAAACAAAACAATGTGCACTTACCTTTTAACAACCTGCAGGTATTGACCCCAAAAATAGACTTCCAATGACGTAAAAGTATATATGCAAGGTTATTTACCTCAACACTGCTTGTAAAGCAAATTATAGAAACAGCCTAAAACACCCACTCACAGGAATAGCTGCTCTGACAGAGGAAGGAAGATGACCTCTGAAACAGAAATACAATGATTTCAAGGTAGGATGCCACAGGAAGAAAGCCAAGAGCAAAATAGTATCTGTAGCCAGGCGCAGCAGAGCACACCAGCAATCCCAGCAACTCAGGAGGCGAGACCTAGGGAACTCAGCAAGACCCTGTCTCTAAATAAAAAATTAAAAATAAATAAAGGGCTGGACATGTGACTCAGTGGTTAGGCACCCGTGGGTTCAATCCCTAGTACCCCCCCAAAAAGAAAACTACCTACAACGTACACTGCACGTAAGAAATGGGATGTGAGAACTTGTGCATGAGTGCCTCTCTGTCCTGGAGATACAGAAAGAGCAAACCAGAAGCTCAAGAAACTGCTCGTCTCCGGGTAGGAAAGGGGAGGACACAAGGAGTGGCAGGATGAGGAGGAGCAGTGCTCTCTGAGTGTGGCTCTTGGCTTTAGTTGTTTTTCTTTGTTGTCTTATACTGGGGATGGAACCCATGAGAGCTCTGCCACTGAGCTACATCCCCAGTCCTTTTTATTTTTGGGGAAAGGTCGCATTAAATTCCTCAGCCTCCCTAGCTTCTGGGATTTCAGATTGACCACCTCACCTGGCTGACTCTGGGTTTTAGAACCACAGTAGTATTTGACTTACTCAACAAATATAAAATCAACCTAGATAGGAGAGGAACAAAAACATAACAAAAACAGTAAAACAAACTAATATAAATAAATAAAATAACCACAATAAAGAGGTAAGGAATTTGGGCTGTGGTTGCAGCTCAGTGGTAGAGCGCTCACCTAGCATGCGTGAGGCACTGGGTTCGATCCTCAGCACCACATAACAATAAATAAATAAAGGTATTGTTTCCATGTACAACTAAAAAATTAAAAATGTATATTTTAAAAAGAGGTAAGAATTTGAAAAATCGAATCTAATAACTCTGGAACACAATGTTTTGTATATATACTTACACTAAAGGCAAAAAGAACTGTACACAAATATTTTACTTCAAGTAGTAAACTTGTTATTTTTTTTTTCTATTTTACTTTATGCAGTACTGGGAATTGAACCCAGGGCACTTTACCACTGACCTGTACCCCCAGCCATTTTTATTTTTTGAGACAGCCTAGCCAAGTTGCCCAGGCTAGCCTCGAACTTAGATCTCCTGCCTCGGCTGCCCAGTTACTGGGATCACGGGCATGGTCACCAAGCCCAGAGTAAATCTGTTCTTCAGAGAAGTGTAGATTAACAACTTTGAAACTAATTTGTATTTCAGAATTGATCAGTTAAGTAAATACATAATAGATAAAGACAGCCAGGTTTCTCACTATCACAAATGCTGTGATATTGGCTTAGGACTGAAGGTATTGGGTGAACTCACAGTTTTTAATCAGTACAGACAGATGTGTGTGTGTGTGTGTGCGTGCACACATGTTTTTCTTTCACATGCCCAGGTGTTCCCAGAGAAGGAAGCCAGGAAGGAAGAACGCTGGAACACAACAGGAAACCTAAAACTAAAAAGGCATTAGTGGGACATGGGCAGACCCTGGATAAGCCCACTGTCCGCTCGCAGCACTGCTTCCAAGTCAGCTGGACCTGACTCTGACAACTGTACTAAGACCATATAAGACATCAGCAATTCACAAAGCTGATAAGGGTACCTGGGAACTCTGTGCTAGTTTTCATGAAAATTTTGTTCAACCTAACATTCCTTCAAAAATGAAAGCTAAAAATTATAAAATGTTTAAACAAAATCAACCTAGATAGGAGAAGAACAAAAACAGAATAAAAACAGTAAAACAAACTAATATAAATATAAAATTTCTGACTTGGAAATTTTAAAAAGTTGTGACGTGTTAATCATACACTATGAGCTATTCTTCTCCAAGAGACTCGGCAATAAACACACATGGAGCTACAGGGTGAAGCTGGCCTGTGGCTTGCCCTGAGAGGAACGAGGAGAGAAAGATGCTGGTGAGGAACAAGAATGACGACCAATACAGTCCACAGAGAACAGGATTGCAGAGCAGGGAGGAGATCTTGGGACTGGGGTCCCAAGGCTCAGACAGCCCAGCTGCACCAGGGCTCCTGGGAGCACCAAGACAAGGTCTCGGAGCAGAACCCTAGACTTGCAGACAGACATCACATATTTTACATGCTGGTAAGAATGAGGCAAGCCAGACGCATCATGACTTGGGGGCCAAATTCTAGAAAAAGGAGTTTACCAGCTCATCCTAACAAACACCTAAACCTGGACAACCCAGCTGCACACACATCCCAGAGGCACCAGGACTCACATTTGCACAACTTCCACTACCAAAGCACCAAGATGACACTCTCCTTTAAGCAATGGATCCAAAATTTCTCAATACCATGTAGACTAAAGATCAAACATTTAGAAGAATCAGACCACTGACAATTACTCACCTTTAATAAACTAAAACCATCTCTCTTCACTTTTGAAAGGCGAAACTGGACCACTTTTAGATTAGCAGTAACTAGAAGGCAGGCAGAATGTGAAAACACAACACTGGACAATCTACCTGAGCTGCAAGTGCCCCTCTGGCCCCATCTGTGGTGCGGCTGCATGGCGTGCTTCTGCCGAGATCCCTTGCTCCAAGGGGCCTGCCGTCCTGGGCAGCTACCGGATCCTCCTCCGGGACAGGCGCATCGACAGCCGAGCCCTTCCTCTTCGACGTCTTTTTCTTCGAATGCGTACAGTCACTTTTTGTTTTTCTCTGTCGGAAGTGAGCAAGCTGCGCAGAAAGGTGGAGAAGTAGTAAAGGCAGAGGTAAGTGAGAAAGAAGTAACAGACCCACAAGGTCAGCAGACTGACGGGGAGCATGCAGCTCTGACAGAGTGGGCCCACTCAGCCACGCCTGGCCACCGGACCACTATCCTAACCCTTCATTAACAACTATGAGGCCACCATTGAGTTCTGAGTGACATACAGCCTACAGATGAGGACTGTTAGTTAGGCTTAGTTACAGACCAAAAAAAAAAAAAAAAAGATATGATTGACAGGCAGAATAGCTTTTCTAACCCTTGGCAGTTTTGAGAAAAAAAAAATTAAATACATCAATTTAAAATGCTGAGAGCTTAATCAAGATATATTTAAGGCTCAAAATTATTTAAAAGCTAAACCATTCCATTCTTGCCCCCATTCTCTCTCAATCAAGGAAATATACCACCCTGCCAAAATTTCCTAGCCATAGATTCTAAGACAAGATACAGAAATAGCAAAAAATTAATTAAGTGAGGTCAATCTAACATCTCCCTTTACAGAACCTGATGTTCTAATTTTCCTGACACAGCTCTCCAAAGCACCAGGGACCGCCACAGAGTGCTCCCATCAGTAGACAGCCCAGCCCTGTTCAGGTTTAGACCTGAGAGTTTCAACCACATTCATGCACCAGCTCGCACACACACCTCATTCAAAAGGAATGGGTCCAAGAGGGGTCCCCTGCTCCCTCAAATGACATCTGGACTGTACCAGCAAATACGCTTAACATTTATATAAATGATAACCAAAGTACACAATTTTGTTGGCATAAGATCATTTAAAGGGGGAAAGAAAGCTGCCTTCATATCCTGGTATTCTCATCCATTTCATCGCCCTCCACTATCTGTGGCAGCACTGAACCTCTGGCCTGGTCCTTCCGAGGCTCCGTGTCCCTCAAGCACTTCCACTGCAGTTTACCAACCACACAAGCTGGGCCCTACTTAGTTCCAGTGCTGCGCTCTGGACTCGCTCAGCGCGGGACCTGGGTACGGCACGTACGTGCAGAGGGAGGAAAAGTCTGTCACAGGTGGCTGAATGAGGCCGCTGCGTCCCCTGCGTGCCAGTGTAATCTGGATGTTTCTGTAGCACAGGGGCTCCATGGTTGACTCGATGGCACAGCAAGGTCGCGGTGCTCCACCCAGCCCCGGGCTGCCAGGCAGCGCGGAAACCCGGGGTCCCACAGCCGGAGAGGCTGCGTGCTGCCTGCGGGGCCTGATCATGCTTCGCCGGTCGTACTCCCCCAAATGCCCCATACAGGTCCAAAGGGAGCACTTTTCCATCTGACCGAAGACCTGGGGCAGGAGGAGGTGACAAGCACTCGGAGAACCTGAGGCCCCTCAGCACCGGGGACCACCGGGGACTTTCCTAGACGCACGGACAGCACGTTTACAGGACAGGGACACTGTGAGCGCTGTTTAAAACGACGGGCGCGCAGAGAAGCCTTAGGGCCGCTAACGGGGTGCAGCGCCTCAGAGCGCAGGACACTCCAGTGCCGGGGACCGCGCCTCTCGGGGGACGCGGGGGCGTGGCCGGCGTGCGCACCGAGCCCAGGTGCAGGCGCCGCCCCGCGCCGCCCCGGCGTGACCCGCGCCGCCCCGGCGTGACCCGCCCACGAGGCCTGGCGCATCCTGGCCGCTGATAGGCTGCGGCCGCAGAGTGGGCGGGCCTGGGCCAGGGCGGCCGATTCAAGATGGCGGCGGCCAGAACGGGGTTCGAACAAAGTCGACGAGAAGGGCAGGGCCTCAGCAGTGGCCACCACCCGGCCGCGTCTGCACCTGGCAAGTGGCGGTGGCTGGCACCAGAGCCACCTGGGCAATTCTCATGGCAGCGCGGGGAAGATGAGGGCGCCGCCGTTTACCTTCGCTCTCCCGGCTTCCACCTTCTTGCGCCGCTGCTCTTGCTCATCTCCGTCCATCTCCCTCGGGCTCCTCGCGGGTCGCCCAGAGGTGGCGGGGCCGCCGCCACGCCGCCCTCGCTCTATTTACACTCCCTCCCCCTTGCTCGACTCGCCCTCTCCCCCCGACAACTGTCAGCGCCGTGGCCCCGCCCCGCTGCTCAGCGCCGCCAATCACGGGCCGCGTGCCACATCGCGCATGCGTGCTCTGGCAGAGCGGCTTCGTGGAGACCCGCCCCTCCGGCATTCGATTAGCGCGCTCAGGCGCTCGCCTCCTCCGGCGGGACCAATGAGCGGAGCGCGGGGTTCCTGGTATTCGCAGTGGTTGGTCCGCTCTCAGCGAGGGTTCGCGCCTCTGTTCCCGCGCGGCCGCGTCGGCCCCGAGAGTTCCGCCCCTTGCTGCCCAGGCTTCCGCGCGGTTACGGGCCGCCCCACTTTGCATCTTCTCCGTCCGCCACGAGGTGCAGGACGCGGGTTTCTGTCCGCGGAACCTCCCGGCCTGCAGAGTCAGTGCCTGGGGACGGGGGCAGGAGGCTGGCTGCAGCCACTGCGCTAGCCCCCGGGCTCCCGCGACCGCACTAGTCTTCGACCCGGGGAACAGGGCCCCGACCCTCTTGCTCTAGGCAAGTTCTGAGTCTGCGCACCCCACAAGTTGCAGGCCACCTGCCGGGCCCTTGGACTCCCTCCCGTACCCCAGATTCTCATGTGACCTCTTCTGCACCTGCCAAGATGTCTTCTTGCGCGCTGAACCAAAAGGCCAAAGGCCAGAAGCAGCCAGAATTACCAGTTCAGTGAGGCCTAAAACCAGGACCGCGACCCTACTCAAAAGAGTTGCAGGGACAGGAAGCCACTGAGGGCCTCCGAACCGTGCCCTTTCTCTCCCCAGGCACGTGTGACCAGCCAGCAGCTCCTGGATGGCTCCACATACTAGAATATGTGAGCCCCCGACCTGCCGTGGGGTGCGTGGGTCGAGAACGCTGGTGAGGGTGCTGTTAAGTGATGGAGTAATAGCGCCCAGTGCCAAGTGGCCAGAGGGAGGGTGCAGTTTAGGGGTCCTCTCCTGAGAGGAGCACAAGGATTGAAGTCTTCCCGATAGGTGGCAGGCAGACAGGCGCGGTGGGAACAGAAGGCTAAGGGGCCTCTCTTGCTGACCCCCCCTGAGACCACTGTGGCCCTACCTGGCTTAATCGATAGGATGTGCTACACTGCTCAACCAACAGCCTGCTCTCTGCGAGAGAAACCATCCCGAAGGCTCCTCCATGCTGAGAAGAACACAAGTTCTTGGGGAACTTATGTGGCCTTTATATCAACCACAGATTCCAGAACCCAGGGGAACAGGATAATGAAAAACAAACTTCCCCACCATAAATCTATAACAAATGGTTCCAATTAGAACTGGCCAGTGGGGGCCGAGGTGAACCAGAGATGCCTTCGATTTTAGTATAATAGTAAAATCTCTCCTCGGTGGTTAGACCATGTGCAGTAGGGATGTGGGAGTCTGATGTCATCCTACTGTCGGTCAAATTGAAGAGGTTAACCTGGGTGGAACTTAGAAACTCCCGATTCACCCCCCCAAAAAAAAAAAAAAAAAAAAAAAACGGGGACAGGAGAGAGCATCAGTCCCTCTCCTCTCTGAGAGGACTCACTCTACCTTGAAAATGTCCCCTTTCCCCTTTGCTTCTAATAAACCCACGCCTGCTACCATGTGCAGCTGCCAGGGACCAAAAGGGAGTTCTCCTTCAAAGAATAGCCTGACAGTTACAAGAAACAGGCCCCTGGGAGACATCTCGCCTTGGAGACACCCTGCAGCCATCCATCTCCCTGAGACATCCTGCGGCCATCTGTCTTCCTGAAACATCCTGCGCTATCTCACCTTATGAAGACTTCCAGCAACTGCTGATAAGAGAGCTCCCCCATCCCCAGCCCATAAATACCCCTGTGTGAACAATAAAAGTTTGCAGCTTGATCAGAACTTTTGTCTTGCTGTCACCCTTCGTGTCTCTTGTCCCTTCATTCCTCCCCATCCAAGTTCGCTGCCCACGTTGATGTGTCCTGCCAGTCGGAACATGCAGCCTATTTAGAATTCTTCAGAGCTTTTGTTCACAGCCCTAGTTGCTTCAGGTCTTGGGTGGATCTTACTTAGTAATATTTCCACACACATTGTAAATGGTTTTTCTAAAAATATTTTTAGTTTTAGATAGATGTAATATTTTATCTTTATTTTATTTACTTATTTTTGTGCGGTGCTGAGGATCAAACAGTGCCTGATATGTGAGGGGCAAGTACTCCACCACTGAGCTACAACCCCAGCCCCAAAGTGGTTTTTTAAAAAACCACATGGGGGCTGGGGATGTGGCTCAAGCGGTAGCGCACTTGCCTGGCATGCGTGCGGCCTGGGTTCGATCCTCACCACCACATACAAAGATGTTGTGTCTGCCAAATACTAAAAAATAAGTATTAAAATTCTCTCTCTCTCTCCCTCTCTCTCACTCTTTAAAAAAAAATAAAAATAAAAAACCACACGGTCGAGCATCCCTGAGTTCAATCCTAGGTACCCAAAAAAATAAAAGACCGTGATATACTTTCGCCTCAATCTTTCTGTGAATCTAAAATTGCTCTAAAAAATGAACTATTAATATTTTTGAAGTAATGTGGCTTGGTTATAAATTCATCATCTGTGTGGGAATCGGAAATTTTATGAAATCGTCTCTCTTAGCTTCGGGCTTCACTGGAACCCGTGTGTCCACAGGTGGTAACGCCAGGCTTTTCCTCACAGCCACAGTTCTGACAAGCAGTGAGATGCTCTGGTGTGGTCAGCCCAGGGGAAGCTGTACTGCTTTCTCCCAGCTGTTCTCTGCACATGTCAGTTGCCACTGGAGATGGCCAGGCTGGACCCACCTACAGCTATGGGCACCAGACTCAGTGATGCTCATGCCATTAGTATTAAAAGGAGGCAAGTCCCCTCAGAGCCTGTCCAGAAAGACATGCCCTCTGAAAGGATGGAATGGGGTCAGGGATGCACTGCACACTTTGCCTGTTGATACCCTCCACGTGAGACACCTGTGCCTGTGCCAGGTGAGTCTTGGGATGGACCAGCTCTCCAAACGACCGCAACCCTAGGACCTGGTGCAGGCCCCACCCTTCTGAAATATTCCTTCATATAAACCCCATTGTCTAATTGCATTCAACACATTGCCCATCTGTCCTTGGTGACAGGACAGTGTGTTTCTTTATTCCGTTCCCCTATTCCCATGCCCTCACTTGAGTACGTTTGGTGAGGAGGGCCAGGTGCTGTTTGCTCCCTCTCAGATAACAAACTAATTAATGAAACTGTCTCCTACCCTTTATGCACTGGGAGACGCCACCTTGCTGACAAGCTTGGCCTTCAGTCTCAGCAGGTCCTGCAGCTCCAAGGGACCACAGTGTAAACAAACTTCAGGAATCCCTGGAAACCCAGCGAGGAGAGCATTCCTCCCAGTCAGATCACAGCTCTCCAGTAGCAAGCGGAGTCTCCAGGTTCCCACATGTGGAATTGGACTGTTTGCACAAACACTGGGTGAAGTGGGTTTGTTAGGAAGGGGGCTAGAAAGACTGCAGGATCAGACTTTGTAAGAACATCCAGGAACCCACATTTGTCCTGAACCTGTCCATGGGTTTCAGTATCGGAAGCACTGGGGGCACACCTGTATACCAGCATTTTGGAGGCTGAGGAAGGAAGGTTGCTTGAGCCTGGACAAGTGTTCTGCAGTGGCTCAGACCTGGGAGGCATTCAGCATCCTGGCAGGTGAGGGAAGATGTGAGGGCAGTTGGGAGAGCAGACCTGCTTTATTAGGAGGCAGCAACCCCTTGGGCCTTTCCATAGGCCTTTTTTATGTTCAGGCTAAACAAAGAAGGCCCAGTATCAACAGGTATATAAATGGGCACATGCTAACAAGCAGATATTTATGAGTTTGAGTGTCTGAATCAGGGTATTCATGGCCTTGACTACATGCTAAAATGTAGCTAACAGGGAGTCTCTACAAGGGACCCTAGCTGTAGCCATCTTAGGCCTGCCTTACAACGATAGCAAGACCAACTGTAAAAAATAAATACACAAGTAAACTTTCGAAACCTGCATAACAACCCATACCTACAGGAAGATGCTGTGGATGTCACAGGGATTAACTCCTAGCTACTCTGAGCTACTTGAGTGTATTACCTAGTCTCGTGTACACTCAGACCACCCATTTGAATGTCTCCTAACGCTCCCAGCATTAGGAATGCTGTGGACATGCACTGGCATCTCAACTGTGGGCCCAGGTCTTCTGGTACCAGGGGTGTCAGAGAGAACCCCAAGACATCACCCTATGGGGTGCAAGGCAGATGGTACCCCCAGGAGGGTGAGGTCCTACCCCTCTACAGCAAAGATGTATTGGGGTAGACACAGGTGTCAAGCCTGTAGCTCCAGGGCCAGCAGGTTACAGCTGCTCCAGCAGATACCATCACAGGAGTTGCTTTGGGGCCTGATTTGATGAGATGGCCACCTCTGCCCTAAGTCCTCCCATGTCCAGCAGAGGTTCTCAAGGGGATGCCAATCAGAACAGGTCATGCTACCTATGAACCCATGGATGCTGAAGTGCAGGGGCAAACCCAGAGGCTCTGAGGCCATGTCAGAGATCTGATGCAGTTTCTGAGGTGGGTGATGTTGCAGGGATACTGGCCCTGCCCAGGGCACTCCTCAAGTCCACAGGGCTGACCCAGCTGCTCCCGTGGCCTGATTTCACACCTGTGTTTTACTCTCTCCTCAAGCCAGCTCATCTGTCAGTCTGGAGTTTGGAGCTCCTGGTTCATGGCCTCCTTACCTGCCACGTGCAAACCACCCTCCACCCATGCTTGGCCCCTTCCTGGGCTAGGTCACTACAGAGCTTTCGCCACCCACAGGGATGGCCCCCTGCTGGGCAACGTGATGACCACTTGCTTGTGTGGGGGGTGCTTCCCAGCACAAGCCCCTCCTGTCCTGCCCCTTCTGCAGCCCAGAGATTCCTGAAGTCCTCAGATGGCCCCAGCCACTGTCTCCAGGAGTCCAGCTGGGCTCACTTCTTACTCTGAGGGTCTGTGGAAGGGGTGCGCTGTCTGCCCCAGGGGGCCACAGAAATGAAGGGGTGACCTCCCTCCTCTGTTCCTCCAGGCTGTCTGAGGGAGGGGATGCTAGAAGGGGGTGAGAATTCTGTCCCTCTGGTCCCAGGGCTGCCCCTCTGTCTTCCAGTCAGCGCTGCCTAGCCACGCCTGCCAACCTGTGTTTACAGGTGACTCTGTTGGGGAATACAAAACCTGGGAAGGAAACCTGGCAACAAGGGCCTCTCTGTCCTCCAAGCCGGCAACTGCCACACCACCCCAGGGCTGGCTCCGGACACAGCAGTCCAGGGGTGTGGGGTCGTTCTGCATGTTCTCCTCTCATCCTGAAGCCAGCCTCCAGGAGGTGGACCAGCCCACTTCAGGGAAGCCCTGCCACAACGCCAGGTGGCCCTGCTGCAGATATCTGAGGACCAGCTACAGAGTGTGGGCTGCGGCCTCCTGCCCTCCACAGTCACCTCACTCGTCCCCATGATGCTGGACTCATCAGTGGCAGACCAGATCACCCGCCTGACACTGAGTCTCTTGGAGCAGGTAGGACTGAGCCAGGCCACTGCCACACTGACCCCAGAGGAGGCAGCCCAGCACTGGGCTCCAACGACAGAAGACAAGACGCTGCTCCCAGAGTCTCTGCCTCTGCCTTCTATCTGGGCACATTCCTGCTTTCAAAGCAAACCCTTCCCGTGGGTTTTGGGCCTCATGAATCTATTTCTTGACTTCTTAGCACTGACGCAGAACCATTTAGTTCTCCAGTAAGGAGACCAGCACCTACCAACAGAGCGCCCCCAGGGAAGGGCCCGTTTTGAGACCGTGCCTGGCTGGTGCCCCCAGACATAAGGCCTCAGCACTGAGCCTATCAGGCCCCATCTTCTTCCCTTCTAATCCCTCTCCAGGTCACTGAGCACTGGCCCACAGGGACCTTTGTGCCCATGGTGGCCCCTCCGTGCCTTCTGCCTGCTTTGTTCCTCACCTGTACCTCCCTCTCACCAATTCTGCATCGTCAGTGTAGGGTCCTGGAGGTGGCAATCAGGGTAGTCACTGGCCAGGCCACAGGGGTCTCACCAGGATAGTCTCTACAAGGCCCACTCCTCAGAAGAGTGCCTGAAGGGCCTATCAGAGGGTTCCCCTGGGATTGCTGATTTTTTTTTGGGGGGGTGGTTACCGGGTATTGAACTCAGGGGCACTCGACCACTGAGCCACATCCCCAGCCCTATTTTGTATTTTATTTAGAGACAGGGTCTCTCAGAGTTGTTTCGTGCCTCGCTTTTGCTGAGGCTGGCTTTGAACTCTTGATCCTCCTGTCTCAGCCTCTGGAGCCTCTGGGATTATAGGTGTGCACCACGACACCCAGCATCCCCCTGGTTTTAATGAGGAGTAGGTGCATTGACTTGAATGCATGACCAGCATGGCCCCTGTCCACCCACTTCACCCTCTTCCGGCCCCCAACACCTCCGTCTGGGTGATGGGCACTCCCAGAACTCACGGATGGCACCTAGGCAAGCACGCTAACCAACCCAGGGCCAGCGTCACCACCAGCCTCTGTTCCTCACAGAAGCTGGAGCAAGAGCGAGAGAACATGGAAGGGGACTCAGAAGGCTCTTCCTTGGTGCCAGGTAAGAGCCCTGGGCTGCTCCCAGCTACCCAGACTAGCACAGGAGCAGACGGGGAGGGCGATAGGGGCAGCACCCAGCAGCCACCCTTTTCTTCAGTACTCTCACTTCACACCAGAGTTGAAAGGACTCTGCTTTCCCCTGTAACACAGCATCCTCCACCTTTAGCCTGCAGGTCCCAGGCGGTAGTGCACACTCCCATCCCACCGATGGGTTGGGCAGCCTGCCCCGAAGGCTCAGCTCTGAGGTGTCCCACAGGCCAGACCCTCATGGCTCTGATCCCAGACCCCTGCACTTGTCCAAATGGGGGTGTCCTCACTGGACAGAATCCAGGTTGAAGGACACCTGAGGGAGGGGCTGAGGAGGAGTGGGTCTTGTTCTTTGGAACACGGAACAAACAGCCATGCTTGTGGGCTCCAGGACCCAGAGGGCGACTGGCCCAACCTGAGCCCAAGGCCAGATGGAATGTGGCAGACCCTGCCAAGTGACCGGGTCCTGCACAACAGAGCTTCTGCTAGTGTGCCAGAGTGTGTGGCGGGGTATCCTCAGCAGCCTGGCACCAGCAAGACACTGGGGTGACTGGACTCCTCCATAGCCATTTCTGGGGAGCAGGCTTCTCCTCCATACTTGGTGAACAGGCCAGTCCTCTCCACACAGCTTGGGCTTGGTGGCACAGGTGGTGGAAAATGGGCTTTTGAGGTTTTTACCCAGCCCCGTAGAAGGCCTGCCTTCCTCAGCCAGCAGGCCTGCAGGGACCCAGAGGGGCCTGCCCTGCGTCACGCCTGGCTCCTTTGCAGACCCTAGCTTGAAGACCGAGTTCCCACCCTCCCACCACTGGTCCTGGTCCCTCCCTCCACAGGATGAGTGCCCGTGGAGGCCAGGGGCCAGGGACCCAGGATGTGGGGAGGGTGTGGCCTTCTGACAGGGTCTGCAGTGACGTGCCTGTCAGCCTGGGCCACCAGCCAGGAAGCTCTCCTCCATAAGCAAGGGTGTGTCTCCCTCCAGGAAAGGAGGCCCTGCCCCACGCTCTGAGGAGGAGGAAGGACCTTCTACAGAGACTCTGGGTAAGCCTGTGCACCTCCCCATGGTCCACGGCAGAGGGGCTGGCTTCCACACACAGACCCAGCATGTCCGAGAGGCCCTTCTGGGTGGTTTTAAACTGTAGGTGGGAAACTGGACTCTGAGCCCTGAGGAGGTGTGAGCTGCAGGCCCCAGTGGTTCTCGTGGTTCTCGAGGGCTGGGCTGCACACATGGAAGGAGACAGCCTTGAGTCAGGGCCCCGTCCCCACAGGAAGGGGAATGTGAGATGCCCAGGGGCCCCATCCAGGCTACACTGGCCATGCCAGGGGTGTGCTGCGGCAGGGTGACCCTGCACGCCCTGGGCAGGAGGTGGGGCTGCCAGCCTGTGAGGCAGACACCGGCGGTGCCTGAAGAGCACACAGCCCTGCCGGCTGGGAAAGCACAGGCGGAAGCTGACTGCACGTGTGACAGACATCAGAGGAAGCAGACTCCATGGGATGTGCCACACCCACACCAGCCTTTGGCTTCACTTTTCTGTCAGGTCCAGTTCTGGGGCCTCCAACCTGAGCTGAGGGCCTAAGCAGCTGCAGGCTCCACGGGCCCAGGGAAGGTGGGGGACAGGGACGGCCGTGGTGGTGACAGTCCCATGCACCCTGTGTCCACATTGGTCCAAAGCTTCTCTTGTGGCCCATTCTGGGCACAGTAGGCTCTGCTGGTCTTTCAGGAACAGCAGCTTCTAGATGAGCACCCCCAGCCCCGCTGCTGGAGGGGGCCACCCGGAGGAGCCCACAGATCAGCCCTGTACCCAGAAGTGCCTCCCGTGGGCATCTACCAGGCTGCGTCTCCACCCCTGCAGGCCCCTGAGCCTCTGAGGATCATCCAGCACCCGGTAAGGGGGTGAGGGGAAAAGGCAACTGTGGTGGGGGAAGCAGGGGTGGGGGGACATCTGGCAGCTGGGACAGGAGCAGCCACCCCGGGGTTGCCTCATCCACAGAGCCAGGGCTAGCGACGGTGGCTGCAGAGCAGGTTTACATTTTAAATGTGGTACCAGGGACCCTCTACCACTGAGCTACATCCCCAGCCCGTTTTTGTTGTTGTTTTATTTTATTTCTAGACCAGGTCTGGCTAAGTTTCCCAGGCTGGCCTTGAATTGGTGACCCCCTGCCTCGGCCTTACAAGTAGCTGGGATCACAACTGTGTGCCACAGTGCGCCTTGTTTTTTTCGGTTTTTGTTTTGTTTTTCCCAAACTGGGGATCAAACCAAGGCCTTTTTCACATGCTAGGCAAGTTTCCCACCACTGAGCTACACTCCTAGCTCCAGTTTTATTTATTTTCTTAATGTTTATGAAAAAATAAAAGAATACTGCTTTGTAACACATCAAAATGATAAGAAATGCACATTTCAGTGTTGGTGAGTTGTAGGGGCCCGGCTCTGGTCAGCTCTGTCTGCAGTTGCTCCCAAGGTCCCACGGCAGAGTGAGCTCTAGCAACTGAGCCCATGTGGTCCACGAGCCCAGCAAGGTGCGACCTGGCGCACTGTGGGAGAAGCTTGCCAGTCCTTGGCTGAACCACACTTCCTGAAAGTGGGGGAAGAGGGACAAGGTCATGCTGGGTTTTCTGTCTGGAAAAGGATTAAAACAGGTGTTTCTGGTGTTCACTAAAAAATGCCGTACATTTATTTTCACTCAGAAGAGAAACCAGAGGTTATCTGCACAAGTTCCACACATGTCTACAGTTTATGACAGAGTTGGAGTAACTGGCCAGCTTGGTATCCATGCCAGGATAGGCAGGGCGCCAGGACAGGAGGTGAACAGCCACTCAACACCCAGGTCTGCCCAAGAATCCCAACACCTCAGTCATGAGGGGGTCAATGCAAAGGAAAGCCACAGTGAACTACCTCGGTGCCCCATTAAAGTAGCTGAATTTGAAAAGACTGACCATGCCAAGTGTCAGATGCATCTGTGAAAGCAGAATTAATGAA
This sequence comes from Ictidomys tridecemlineatus, assembly GCF_052094955.1. NCBI lineage: Eukaryota > Metazoa > Chordata > Mammalia > Rodentia > Sciuridae > Ictidomys > Ictidomys tridecemlineatus. Next base: position 216,223,473 of record NC_135479.1, on the reverse strand, counting down.
ACCAGGCATTAGCTCACCCTGCTCATGACAAGTAATGAGGGAATCATCAAAAGCATACATTCTGCCAGGTGTGGTGGACAAGCACCTATTAATCCCAGCAATGCGCAAGACTGAGGCAGGGGATTGCAAATTTGACACCAGCCTGGGTAACTCAGAGAGGGCCTCAGCAACTTAGTGAGGCTATTAAAAAAAAAATATATATATATATATACATATATACATGAAAAAATGGGGGGCTGGAGGTGTAGCTCAGTGGTAAAGTACCCCTGGGTTCTATTTCCAGTACCACAAAAGAAGAAAATGTCAAAAACTTACATCCTAAGTATACCCAGACTCATTCACTCAAATACAATGGATGGATAAATGGGTGGATGGAAGAGTGGATGGGTAGATGGATGGATTCGTGGGTGGAAGAATGGATGAAAGAATGGGTGGATGGAAGAGTGCGTGGATAGGCGGAGGAATGAGTGGAAGAATGGATGAGTAGATGGAGATGAGGGGACGGGTGAAGGAATGGGTGGGTGCTGTAGGACACTGTCTCCAAGGAGGAATTCAGGTGGCAAATCACCTTCTTAGGTTCCCCAGCCTCCTGCCACCATCATTCAGCAGCTCCCTCAGCAGCCACTCATCACACAGATTCCTGCTCCTCAGGCCTTTCCCACTCAAAGGTCAGGAAGCATTAAAGAAGGTGAGTGATGTGTGTTAATATTGCTATGGGTTTATGAAACTGTCTACTGAAAGAGAAAACATTTGTGCAACCAGGACAGTCATTTAGAGTCAGCTTCTGGCTACTGAACATGAAAATAATTTTAACTTTAAGAAATCCATTATAGAATATGTGCTTAGCATATGCAAAGCCCTGGGTTCAATCCCCAGCACTGTTAAAAAAAAAAAAAGAAAGAAAGAAAGAAACAAAGAAATCCTTCTGTAAAGGATATCTCTGAGCTCCAAGGAAGAAAACTAAAAGCCTAAGACAGAGCAGTGGACTAGGAGTTAGAACAGAGTGCCAACCCCAACTCTCCCTTGTTAGCTGCATGTAAGGCCTGGTCAAGCTGCTTCTTGTAAAGTAACCTAAATACTTGATATTCAAAACAACCTTATTGGGGTGACAAATAATAAGTTGCACCTTTTTTTAAATTTTAAATTTTTTCTTTTTATTGGTGCAGAGATGGAACCAGGGTCTCAGGCATATGCTCTGCTGCGGAGCTCACCATCAGCCCCTCCTTGAAACTGACAGGCCAGTTAGTTACGTGTTCACATGGCGATGGGCACGTGGGTTGTTGTTTTCCTGGTTCCAGCTATTGTGGGCATTCACGGCCAGCCTCTCTGTAATTGTGGGTCTTCATTTCTCTAGGGTAAACACCTAGGTGTGAGACAACTGACTCATGCAATAGGGTTATGTTTAACTTCTTAAGAAACTGCCAAACTGTTTCCATAGTGCCTGAACAACTCCAAAGTTTTAGTTCCTCCTCAGCCTCCCCAACCCTTGTGTAGTTTTTTGAGATGGGGTTTTGCTGTGGGCCCAGGCTGACCTTGAACTCTTAAACTCAGGTGATCCTTTTGCCTCAGCTTCTTGAGTACCTGAAACTATAGGCACACACCCCAACAGCTGGTGTGGTCAGTCTTTTCAACTTTAGCTATTTTAATGGGGCACCGAGGTAGTTCACTGTGGCTTTCTTTTGCATTGACCCCCTCATGACTGAGGTGTTGGGATTCTTGGGCAGACCTGGGTGTTGAGTGGCTGTTCACCTCCTGTCCTGGCGCCCTGCCTATCCTGGCATGGATACCAACCTGGCCAGTTACTCTAGCTCTGTCCTACACTGCAGCATTGCCAGACTTGATCCTAGGTTGCCCCATAGCCCACCTCCAGGGTGCCCTTCATGCTGAGACCCACGTGACAATGCCGGGTGTGATAGGGCACAGCTGGGTGTCCACAGTGCAGCCCTGTTTCCTATGAAGATTTTTTTCTCCAGATGAACTTTAATGATAGTATGTCAGGTTTCAAAAGCAAACCAAGAAAACAGTGTGTGTATGTGCTTGGAGGTTCGAGTACTTCTGTGTCACAAGATAAAGTGTGCCACTCACAGTCAGTGATAAAAAAAATTTAATAAGTAGCTATTTAGAGAATGTAAAGTTAGTTACTTTACCCCACTCCTTATGCCAAAACTAATTCCAACTCAATGAAATATTTGAATATAAAAATACAAAATCTCAGGCTGGGGCTGTGGCTCAGTGGTAGAGCACTTGTCTAGCATGCATGAGGCACTGGGTTCGATCTGCAGCACTACAAAAAAATACTAAATAAACAAAATCTCGAAAGTACTTGTACTATTTAAGTTATATTTTAAAAAAATAAACTCACAAAAACAGATGCTAGTGTGACTGGCTTCACCCAGAAAGCACCCGTCTGGCTCCCCTGTGCTGTTGCCCCTCTGCACCATCAAGGGTGTTGTGTCTCCCTCAGCCCAGCCTCCCACTGCCAGGAGACAAGTTCACTGCCCTGGCTGCTCGCTTTCCTTCCAGTGGCTTTATTCCACCACTTCTTTTTTTCTCTACCAAGAATTGAACCCAGGGGTGCTTAACCACTGAGCCACACCCCCAGCCCTTTTTTATTTTGACTTTTTGTGTGAGTGTGTGTGTGTGTGTGTGGTGCTGGGGATTGAACCCATGGCCTTGTGCATATGAGGCAAGCACTCTACCAACTGAGCTATATCCCTAGCCCCATTATTTTTTATTTTGAGACAGGGTCTTGCTAAGTTGCTCAGAGCCTGGCTAAGTTGCTAAAACTGCCTTTGAACTTTCAATCTTCCTGCTTTAGCCTCCTGAGCCACTGGGAGTACAGGTGTGTGCTATTGCACTTGGCTAAAAATGATTTTTAAAACTATGGTAAAAACATATGAGATTAATTTTTCCATCTTAGCCAGTCAAGGGGCATGCAGATCAGTAGTGTGGAACTCCACTCTTGTACTGCAGTATCCCTGCCTTGAGCCCAGCTCTGCCTGCTGTGTCTGCGAGTTACACTGCTCTAGAGGGATCCTCTCAGTGGAGCCACACAGTGCTCATCCTTCAAAACTAGCTTCTTTGGCTGAGGATAATGTCCTCAAGTCTCATCCGTGTTGTAGCCAGTGACAGGCTGGATTTCCATTGTGTGACGACCACGTTTTCTTTACCTATTCATCCTCATGGATGAACATTTGGGTTGCTTCCAAGTTGTCTCAGATTTTAACAAGCCCATCTGCAAAGTTTGTTGTTGTTGTTTTTTGTTTGTTTTGCTGTGTAAAAAACACATTTGCAAGCTTTGGGGATGAGGATGTGGGCCTCTCACCCACACTTTTACATCATTTTCTTTTCTGTGTTGTGAAGCCAGTGACACTGTCCTTTCCAGTGGATGTGCGCTGTTTCACATCACTGGTGGTGGACATGCACACTGGACAACCACTGGTGGTGGACATGCACACTGGACAACCACTGGTGGTGGACATACACACTGGACATGCCCATTTCTGGGTGGTGCAGGTCTAGTAATAAGACGGAAGTGTCAGGAGACACTGTGGTTGCAGGCCCACCCTCTCCATGCCATCTTCCACCAGATACGCTTGTTGTCATGGAGCTGCGTTCTCCAGTCTCGTCCTTTGTAGTCAGTTTCTTTCTTGTCTCCACCCACTGGAGGTCATGAAAAATGTTTTGTGTTTTCTTCTGTCACTTGGCCTGTGGCTGATGTTAGATTTATAGCCTATCTGAAATAGCATTTTGTGTGTGCTGTGATTTAGAGACCCACCTTATTATTTTGCCAAGGACAACAACTGGACCCTGGGCTATGTACGGACACTTTTGTGTGTCCCCTTTGTTAGAGGCAGGTGACACCAGCCTGGGCCTCTCTCTGGACCCTCTTCAGGCCCTTTGTATAGTTGTATGATCTTTATATACTGGATTCCATTGAGGGAACCCTAGGGGGTACTAGGGAAGCCACTCTCCTTGGGCACTTGCTTCTGCTGCTGTTGGGTGGGGGCTGGACCCTCCCCGGGCCTCAGAGGACTTCTTGGAGCCTTTGCTCCATGGGGCTGTTACTCTCCTCTTCTTAGCTGTGTCTTGTAGGGACCAGGGTTCCCTCCCATAGCTGTGTTGCCACAGGGGTCTGGCTCTTTTCCACCTGGCTTCCAGGCCTTTCTGGCCCCAGCTCCTGAGTACTCCTCCTGTCCAAGCCCCACCCCAGCCACTCTAAGCTTGGAGATGTTTGGCTGGGAGACCCTAGGTGTGTCCCTTCAGCAAAGCTGAAGCTCTAGCACAAGGCATGGACCCTCGCTGTGGGAAGAAACAGTGTTTGCCCACCACATTGTCAAACGTGAACTTGCTGCCTGGTCCCCTGCTGGTGAGCACGTCAGTTTCCTGTGCTGTGCTAATAAACCACCACAAGTTGGTAATGTTAACAGAACAGTCTTCCCCTCACTGTCTGGAGGCTAGACCTCAAAAATCCAGGTGCAGGTAGGCTGTGCTTCCTCCACTCCTGGTGGCTGTAGGCGTTGCTCTGGGTGTCCCTCCAGTGTCTGTGTTCCCAGGTGGCCTCCACCCTACGTCTGGGTCTCCTCCTCCGTCTGCTCTAACCATCCTCTTCCGTTATTGTTATTTTGGTGTACTGGTGATTGCACCTGGGGGCTACATGCCCCAGCTCCTTATATTTATTTTTATTTTGTATTTGTTTGGTACTGTTCCACTTTTTTTTAGTAATGAACCCAGGGGTTCTTTACCACTGAGCTCTGTTCCTTTTTTTTTTTTTTTTTTTTTGAGACAGGCTCTCCCTAAATTTCTAAGGCTGGCCTTGAACTTGCTTTCCTGCTTTCCTCCTGCCTCAGGATTACAGGTGTACATCAACACATCCAGCTCCCCTCTCATTATAAAAACACTTTCACTGGATTTAGGGACCACCTGAGTAATCCAGGATGATCTCCTTGATTCAAAATCTTCAAGTGTATCCACTAACACCATTTTTCCAAGAAGGATCACCTTCAGAGGTCTTGTGGAGTAGGACAGGGATACACCACACACACATAGTTGGGGTGACCACACAACCACTGGTGGCACTGAGACGAAATGCACAGCCCCTCATGTGGCAAGCTAGGTGCCATCCACAAAACCTTATCCATGCACATCCTCTGACCAGAAGACCCAGATCAGAACACGCCCAGGGACCTGCCCGGGGCACAGGCACACATGCTGGAATGCTCTCTGGTGCTCATGAGGCAGTTTTAACAGTATGAAGCCCTAAAGCTATTGTTTCTGAGGCAGAGCCTATCAGCATGCCCCATCTCTGAGTGGCAGAGCACCCGACTCTGGTCTGTTGTTTCAGACATGGTGGAGATGATGTTGATGCAGAATGCGCAGATGCACCAGATCATCATGCAAAACATGCTACTCAAAGCCCTCCCACCTGCAGCAGGGCCTGGGGGACCACACACCCTGCAGCAGGTAGGCTTAGTGGGACAGGTGCCCAGGGGCCACCTGAGTAGACCCCAGAAGAGTGTGTGCCTGTAGTTCTGGAAGGACCTCTGGGTCTGGGTCTGTAGGTTGGTTGTGAAGTCCACAGTCTCCCTATTCCCACCCCAGGGAGGAATGGGTCCTGCGACTGGGCCCAGAAAGCACCCCTAGCTCTGCTCAGAGCCGGCTCCCCTTCCTGCCCTTGCACTCAAGGCACCAGCTGGGAGCAGGTGCAGGAAGGTGTCCAGGGTAGCTGGGTGTGACCCTGATATGGGCCATGCCCTCTGTGCCAGGACCTGCAGAGGGCACGCCAGGCCATCCTGAGAGCCCAGAGGCAGAGGCCAGCCCCAGTGCACCATCACCACCACTATGCGCCCCCAGTCCCGCTGCAGGCTAGCCCCATGCCTGGCACCCCTGTTGGTTATTCCACGTGGCCTCCAGTGGTCACGGCCACAGCCCTCCCAGCGGCCAACAGCTTCCTGCCCACCATGCGCCATGTGGCTGGCCCCACGTAAGTCTGGAGGGTAAGAGTAGAAGGACCCATAGGGTTTGGGTTGCCTCTCTGCACTCCTTAGCACCTAATGGGCACCCATGCTCAGGCCTGCAGACTGTGGCAGAGGTTTGAAAGGAAGGCGGAAACACTCTGCCATATGCCAGAAAATAGCAGGCCTCAGTCCTAAGTCGCCAGGTCATATGGACCCCCTTCGGGGAGGTAACTGTGGCTGGGGTCTTTGTCCAGCCTAGCAGGACTGGCCCTGGGATTACTCCCACTGGGGGGTTCTGGCACATTTCTCACATGTGACTCCCCCAACCCATAGCAAGTTCCTGTGAGCTAGGCAGGGCAGTGACCACCCAAGGTCACCCTCGTCTTTTCTCTAGGGTGGCAACGGACAGTGAGCTACCCCCACAGGCTCCAGGAATGTGAGCCCCTTGCTCCAGCTTGGTAAGCACCAAGGTCTTTACCCTCCAGCGCCACTGGAAAAACCAGGTGAATGCCTCACCCAGGTGAAACTAAAATTTCGTCCGGAAAGAATTCAAGAAAAACACAGTTCACGGTTCTCAATAGATAAAGATTAATAGCTTTAGCTACATAAAAACCTAAACATTTCCATGAGGGAGACATAAGAAAGTCAAATTGGAGTGGGGGACGCAGCTCAGTGGTAGAGGGCCTGCCCAGCATGCATGAGGACTGCGTCTGAGCCCCAGCGCCACCTCTCACACTAACATGGTGTGGGAAGGCCCGTTTGTCATTCATGTGAAGCAGTCTCCTCCAGTTCCCTTCAAGTTAAGCCCTACACATGTGCATAGGCTGCAGGCAGCACAGATCTGCTCCACGGCTTGCCCATCTCTGCAAATCAAAAGCAAGTGCCTGAAGCTCCTTCTGCAGAGCCGGTGGGGGGATAGCTCCTCTAGTGTGTTCCTCTGGGTCCTGTCACTGGTTCTTATGTGTACATGATACCCGCACGCTTTACAGAAAGCTGTTTGTTACTCTTTTTGGTGGAATTATGTTCCCCTCATGTTTCGATGTTGTTAAAGTCTTGATTTAAGTATTATGGGTCAGTGTTCATTCACTTTCTTTTAGGGTCATTTCCCACTCCCTAAGCTCTTTGCCAGCAGAGTGCCGACATCTGCACCCCGGGGGCCCCTGGTTGGAGCACGATGAGCAGGGCTGACAGCCACACCTGGGCTTCTCTCCTGGCTGCCCTGGCTCTCACTGCCTCTCACTGCACAGCTTCCTGGCAGATGAAAGATCTGACACCCACGGGAACAGACATGTTGACACATCCCCCAGCCAGCTTCTGAGGGTACAGTCCTTTCTCTCAGGCACCTCAGCGCTCTTTTGAATGTGATCCCAAAGACTACTCTTGTTAAAAGCATGGACGGAAAGGCCTGACCTGACCTGTCTTCAGGCCAACTTTCCTTTCCTTTCTCCCCCACCCAGGGCTGACCCCAGGCAAGGCAAATGCTCCAAAACTGAGCCCCAGCTCCAAACCTTTTTATTTTGAGACAGGGTCTCCCCAGGTTGTTCAGGCCGGCCTTGCAGTTGCCATCCTCCTGCCTCGGCCTCTCAAATCACTGGGACTGCAGACATGGCCACCATGCCTGGCATCATGCTGACCTTTTCTTTTTTCTTAAAATATTTTATTAGTTGTTGATGGACCTTTTGTTTTATTTACTTATTTACATATGGTGCTTAGAACCCAGTGCCTCACACATGCTAGGCAAGCACTCTACCACTGAGCCACAACCCCAGCTCCACGCTTTTTCTAATGTCCTTTGTTTTTCTCTCAACATAGTTGTTAACTTGATAAAAGGAAGAAATCTGGCCACATTGGTCGTCTCTGGATGGACTGGCCTTACTGAGTTAACAGGGCCGAATGAGCTTCCTGGCTCTGTGAGCTCTGCTGCTGACCTTGCCTGCGGGAGCACACTAGGGGCAGGAACTCTGCACCTCACCAGGGAAAGGCTGGAGAGGCCAGAAGATCCTGAGGTGGGCTGGAGCTGCAGGGGCGGCCGGAGGACCTGCAGTCTGGCAGGTGGCGCAGGGCTGCTTAAGGCTATGCCTTGCCTGTGCTATGTGAGGGAGGGGCTCACTGTACACACTGATATTCCTGAGAGGCATTGAAGGTGACTCAAAGGGCATGAAAGACCACCACACACATCGCAGGAGCCTCTAGGCACCAGTTCACCTCCACTTCATGCAGCTTTCCTCAGAACCCCAGATGCCCCAGACACTGGTTGGGCTGAACTTGGGATACAAGTGCTTCCTGGAGTAGACAAAAAGGACTGTCCCTCACGGTGTGGCCAGGTTTGGCCACAGCTGTTGACACAGCCACAGTGTACATTTCTGAATTTACATTAGGAGGACACTTGATTGTGTTCTCTGTTAAGACACAGGGTGGGTTTTAAGAAAATATAAAGGGCTAAGATGTGGCTCAGTGGTAGAGCACTTGCCTGACATGTGTGAACATTTAAGGCCTTGGGTTTGATCTCTAGCACTAAAATAAATAAATAAATGCTTCTACCACACCCATCAGGGCCCCAACCCTCTTAGGGTCCCCCAATCTCTTCAAAAGGACTGTGGACCCAAGTTGTGTGGCTGCTTCTATTGATCTGTGTTGTCAGACGTTAAACTGAGAGCAATCTTAACTGTCAGTAGTCAGGCACAGGCAGCAGTGGCTGCAGAACCAGGGCAGGCCAACTCCACATCCAGGGAGCCAGGGGACAATCCAGGCTAAGAAAGGTAGAGTTGAGGGGAAAACGTTACAAACACTGGATGCCACGGGAATCAAATGCATGCTCAGAAGTCAAGCAAGGCAAGGCAAACTTTACTTCTGCAGAAAGGCGTGCTACCAAAGAGAATCTGACAGCAAGCACCCCTGGGTGGGCAGTCGGCCTGCTTTTATCTCTAATGCAGCACTGCCCTGGCTCTGATAGGAGCAGCTCAGGGTTACAATCTTCATGATTAGCTAGCTTTAAAATTGAGTGGGAAAAGTGAAGGGCTATAGTTGAAATGGCCACAATTGGATCTTACATCCCCATTAAGGCTAAATACTATATTCTGAAAATGGACCACTGAACTTTCTCACAGAAAGGCACTCTGTGCTTCTGGATCATTTAATGGGAGACACAAGAATTAGGATCATAGAATCACCAGGTTTCATGGTTAAAAGCCTTCAAGAGGCTACATGTTACCGCCATGAGATCCATAGTCCCACTTAGCCTATTGAGCCATTTGGCAGAGTAGGAACCTGGGAGGGGCCAGGTTCAAAAACCCTGCCTGTGCAAGCTCTGGAACTCCAGGTCTCTTTCAATTTTCAGAGGATAAATAGGAAATACCAACCAAGGGAGATTTCCTGCAGAAGGATGTTGGTGCTTCATCTCCTGGAGGGAATAGAGCAGGCATTGGGCAGGTGTGGTGGTGGGGAGCCATGGCCCACCAGCTTCCTCACCTCCACCCTTGTATGCCATGTGGTCCCGGGCAGCTGAGGCCTTGGGGGAGATGAGAGGGAGGAGCCTCTGTGTCGGTGGCATCCATTCAGGTCAAGTATGGTGCACCTATTGCTGGCAGGCCACCCTTGTCCTAGTCACTCTTCTCAGGGGTAGCAAGGCTCAGGCACAGAGATCCTGAGGGTGAGACTCCAGCGCTCTCCAGCCTGTGTGTCTGCAGGAGCTGTCCCTAGGAAGGAGGAAGCATGGGTGCTCTGGGCGGTGGTGTCCACTGCCAGGCAGGCTGCAGGGGTAGACAAAGCTTTTTCACCAAAGCTCTTCAGTTCTTCAGAACTTTAGGTCTTCAGGCAGACCCTAAAGAAGCATATGGGGTTTACCATTCCCTCCCTCCACTGTAAAGGCTTACGACTATTCTGCTTAGTAAGAAAACAATCTGCTGTGTCCTAAACAAAGGGATAGATACTTCTCTGTTAGTTCAAGAAACCAAGTTCCACTCCTAGAATTTAGCCTCAGCATGGGCTGGCGCCTCTGTGGCCCCCCAAGCACAGCACGACCAGTACAGCTGCAGTCTGGAGCTCCTTGATTCTAGGTACACCCCTCCAACAAGTCCTGGAACCTGGAGCCTCCGCTGAATCAGAAGAGGCCCTTGCTCAGGGGCTGGAGCCTTGCTCCTGTTCGACGCCCCAACTCCTCCAGCACTTGCTCCTCCTGGCGGTACATCTGGAAGACAGGAACCCTGGCTAGCTGGCCAGCCTCCAGGACCCTCACACCACCTCCCTGACTCTGCCCAGGAGTCACCTTCTGGGGAAGCCCCTCCCTGCAGCCCTTGGTAGGCAAAGACCTAGCAGGCCAGGCCTCACAGCTCCCTCACAGACCCAAGGGCAGCACTGAGTTCTGTGCTCCTTAGTGCAGAACTTGCCAGCAAAGCTAAAGAGCAGCCCTAGAGCAGGGAATGTGAAAGGGGTGGGACAAGGGAGGGGTGGTAAGAGGCAGTAGAGGGCCAGGGCAAGGTCTGGTGGTGGCAATGGGGTGGCAGCAGGGAATGTGTGGGAGGCTGGGGGAGGAGCCAGGGTGGACCTAGCCAGCAGATGCTATGCAAGGGCTCAACCACTGAGCTATATCCCTGCCCAGGGGGACTTTTTATCTTTTTTTTTCCATATATTTTTTAGTTGTAGATGGACACAATGCCTTTTAATTATTAATTTTATGTGGTGCTGAGGATCAAACCCAGTGCCTCACATGTGCTAGGCAACCTCTCCACCACTAAACCACAACCTCAGCCCAGCTTTTATCTTACTGAAAAATGTTTTTTCAAGTCTTTGATGGTCTGGGGATATAGCTCAGTTGGTAGAGTGCTTGCCTCAAGTCTTTGAAAGGAGACTCTTTGCTTACAAACTTAACCTGAGTCAACTGGTGCTCAGACCAGCACGGAGCTTCATAAATGCGGTGCCCACCCATGCCCTCAATTCACTTTACAGCAGGGTCTCAATCCCTACTAAATGCAGTTTCCCACAGACAGCTATCTTCAATTTCTAAGATCTCTAAACGATGAGCTTTCCAGGCGCAGCAGTTACAAATGCTTAGGTGGATTTAATTTTCAAAAGTTTTTTTTTTTTAAATAAAGCGCAGTCAAGAGCTGGGTGTGGTGGCATGTGCCTGTAATCCCAGTGGCTCTGTTGGGAGGCTCCTGAAAAGCCAGCCTCAGCAACGACAGGCCCTAGGCAACTCAGTAAAAAAATACAAATTAGGGCTGAGGATGTGACCCAGCAGGGGTCAAGTGCCCTGAATTCAACCCCCAGATCCCAAAAAAAAAAGCAGAGTGGGCTGCCTGAGACCATCGGTGTGTGTGGGTATGTGGGTGCAATGCAGGAGCAAGGCCTGGGCCTCTGCCATCTCCTACCTCCTGCCACTCATCCTCCGAGCTGTGTGTGAAGCCTAGAAGGTGACAGAGTCCATGGGTGGCTGTGACCTGTTGGAATAATTAAAAACCCACTCAGGGAAGGATCCAATGGGAAACTGCTCCTTCAGGATCACCCCAGCCTCATAGACTGCCCTTGGTAAGACCCAGCTGTCCTGTGCCATGAATGTAGGTGGCAGCTCTGAGCAGGAATTGAAGCACCCAGCCCAAGTTCCTCCTGTTTTTGGTTTGTTTTGTGGAGGTTGAACTCCACCACTGAGTTTACATTCCCAGTTCTTATCATTTATTTTTGAGACAGGTCTTGCTAGGTTGCTTGCCTCCAACTGGCCATCCTCCTGCCTTAGCCTCTAGAGTAGCTGAGATTACAAGTATGTGCCACCATGCCCAGTTCTCTCCTATTTTGAATGGGAACAACCCACCAAACTCACACCAGAAATATGAGTGCTACTGGGAGCTAGGCACAGGGCTGGGGAGGGGCAATCAGGACTCAACTATTCACCTTTGGGAGCAGCAGCATTGATGATGGGACAGGATTAGAGTTTAGCAGCCTGGCTCTGTGGTGTCATCTGCAGCTTGGGAGGCTGAGGCAGAATGTCGTTTGAAACCATGAGTCTGATACCAGCCTGCGCAACATAGTGAGCCAGACCTCAGTTTTAAAAAGTAAGTACACTGGGCATGATGGCCCATGCTTGTAATCCCAGTGATTAGGGAGGCTAAAGCAGGAGAATCCCAAGTTCAAGGCCAGTCTGGGTAACTTAGTGAAACCCCATCTCAAGAGAAAAAATAAAAAGGGCTGGTGGTTTAGCTCAGAAAAAATAGAGCACCCATGGGTTTAATCTCCAGTACTGACAGAGGGGGAAGCAAGTGAATAGAGAGTTACGGGACAGGAGAGTTATGAGAAAGACGAGTGGGTGGGCGTGGCCTGGCTGACCACCCTGAACTGAGGGCACAGCTTGCATCCCTGGCTCAAACCCGGATGAGAAGCCCTCTGATTGGGGGACACAAGAGTAAAACATAGGTCAGGGGCCTGGAGAAGACCCAAATTTTACTGATTTCTGTGTGCAGAGTTTTGGTGTGATAGCAGGGCAGGGGTTGGGGGTCAGATGTGGGTAGGTCTGGAGAGGGCATCTGGGGCAGAGTGAGGAGATAGGCTTCTGACATGAGACAAAGCACGGAGCAGAGAAGGGGAAGAGGGAAGATTGTGGCAGGTTAGGAACCCTCTTGTGAGCCGGTGGCAGCATGTGAACATGGCTGCAACTTGTCTGAGGTCCCACAGGATGGGCTTAGGGATCTGGGGAGGTCAGAGGCTAGCTGGTGTGAAGATCATGACTTCCTCTGGGGTGGGGATGGAGGGACAGGGTTTAGTCAAAGTGAGATGTCTTGAGGCTGGTGACATGGAGGTAGGAGGGGAGGGCTGAAGGAGAGTGCTGTTGGGACTCAGTCCCTAGCAGAGCTGGCCTAGCCTATGCCTATGAGAACTGGGGTCCTAGGAGTAGTAGACTGGCACTCACTGGGGGGAAATAGGGTACCCCTCAGGGAAGGCTCTGGAGGTGTGGGGTGGGAGACTGGAAGGAGAGGTCCAGGGCCACTGCCTTGGAGGAGCATAGCTGCTGGCCACAAAGAACCGAAGCCTGCATTGGGCCACTTGATGTCACTCTCAGGAAGACAGTGTGCAACCTCCTCCCTGGCACACTGCATCCAGACAGAGTATTCACAGTGGGCTTCCTGGGAAGTTCTGCTTTCAGTCACTCAGAGGCCCTAGTATGCCCCAAAGAGAGCTCAGGTTGTATCTGTTCTGGAACAGGGAAGCATCGCAGCTCAATCTGTAGGCACAGTAAACATGACTCCAGGCACACCCACTTTTCAGAACCCTCTTCTTTGTTCTGTGTCAAACTGAGAGGAGACAAATCTGGAGGGTCCTGGGGCTTGCAACCTCCGTTTTGGGAATCTTAATAAAAAGCGGATGCTGCAGGCTGGGTTAGTACAGGTAGCCTGTTATCTCTGGAGATGAAAGCTGAGAAGGCTCCTGGGTGCTCGTCTCTCTCTCTCCATGTGCAGCTTCTCCCACAGCAACCCTTTGTGCCCACAGACACGAGTGGGAACATAGTCTCCGCAACCCCTCCCCTGCTCCAGGAGGTCAGCATCCCCACTTACAGTCAGCGTATCGTAGTAATCCTCGTTTTCTTTGCACTGCTGAAAGATATACTCCACTCCTAGGAAAATGTCTCCCAAATTACAGTCATCCAGACAACCAGGTTGGGGAAGTTCACCTGCTTTCAGATTCTAAAAAATGAGGGAACAGACGTAAGGTTACTGCCTTGGGGACAGAAATCTGACCAGGAGAGCTCAGCTCAGAGTCTGAGGTGTAGGATACTGGACTCCACTACCACATGAAGCTCAACTTGTATGCCTGAGGCCCAGCACCAGCAAGGGCCCAAGGGGGAAGACCGCACAGCCACTAAACAAGTGACCTTAAGTGCTTCCACCTTGACAACTGAGTTACTTCCCATTTCTTTCATTTCTTCTAACAGGGAGTAGTCACACAGATACAGAACTTTGAGAGCTAAACCAGCAGCCCACTGACACAATTTTATATTTCTATTCTTTCTACTTCCCATTTTTTCCTAAACAGTCTTTCACATTCTCCCACAGAAAGACTGAAGACCAGCTGAGGACTGTTCCCACTAACCCAGTCATCTATGCCTGGATATTTAGGATGCTTCCATTTTTTTCCCTACTAAGGAAAACAGTATTTAATATTATATAGTTAATACTGTATTTTCTTCCTTCTTTGAATTCGTTTCCTCAGGTGTGACATTAGTGGATTAGAGTATATAGGTATTTTTTAAAATATATTTTTTAGTTGTTGATAGACCTTTATTTTATTTATGTATTTATATGTGGTGCTGAGAATCGAACCCAGCCCCTCACACATGCCAGGCAAGTGTGCTACCCTGAGCTGCAGCCCCAGCCCCGGTATGTTTTTTTTAAAACATTTTTTAGTTGTAGGTGGACACTACATATATATATATATACACACACACACACACACACACACACATATATTTATTTATTTTTATGTGGTGCTGAGGATTGAACCGAGTGCTTCACACACGCTAGGCAAATGCTCTACCTCTTAGCCACAACCCCAGTCCCCTATGTGTATGTTTCAAAGGCTCTGGAAGCACTGTATGTTGACAAATTGTTTTTCAAAAGCGTTACTCCAATTTACACTGTTAGTAACAATGAGTGAAGCCATGTATTCCCATAATATAGTTACCTGTAGCTACTACATTGTATCTGTTGAAAATATAAGTCCTAGTTTCTTTTATTTTCATTCTTTATGTATGGCACAAGGGACTGAACCTAGAGTCACTCTATCATTGAATTATATTCCCAACCTTTTCTAATTGTTTTCTTTTGAGACAGGGTCTCCTTGTGTTATGGAGGTTGGCCTGGAATTTGTGAACCTCCTGCCTTAGCCTCCTGTGTTGGAGGATCACAGGTGTGTATCACTGTGAGTGGTTCAGTGTTATTTTCCATTTTTTGGATCCAAACATATTTAGTTACTCTAAAAAAACTGCAGAAGCACTTTACTTCTTTAATTTGCTGATTGAACTACAGGTGAGATGGTGGAGTCTAGTCACCTGGGTTCAATGGGGGCCAGTAAGACTGTTCTCTTCACTTTTGTGTATTTTTGAAATTTTTCAAAATTAAAATTAATAACCTTGCTGGGTGCAGTGGTGCAGGCCTGTAATCCCAGCTGCTCGGGAGGCTGAGACAGGACCAGCCTCAGCTGGGATGTGGCTCAGGGGTCGAGTGCCCCTGAGTTCAATCCCCAGTACCAAAAAAAAAAAAAAAAAAAAAAAAAAAAAATTAAGAACCTTGTCTGGGGCTGGGGCTGGAGCTCAGTGGTAGAGTGCTTGCCTTGCATACATGAGGCCCTGGGTTCCATCCCCAGCACCACATTAAACAAAACAAAACAAAAAAGGAATAAATAAATAAAATGAAGATATTTAAAAAAGCTTGTCCGTGATGCAGCTGACACAGGCGATGGACTCTGCAAGGTTAGACAAGAGGAGGAACATACTTCTTACCTCGTGAAATGGAAACGAAAGCACATCGGTCGGGGCGTCTTTCTTTCGGTAGATCCTATTAATGTGCTGAATGTTCTTGTTGTCCACACAGATGATTCCCAGGTCAAATTTCTGTATTCCCAAAACACTCCTCACAACCTCCATCCTCCTGCGAAGCGGCACCCTCCTAAGGGGGACCACTCGCTGCAGATTCCTGATCACCAAGGTCATGGCAGGAAGCGCCCGACCCTCTAAAGCCTTCGGGGGAACCTGTGGTCGGGTTAAGAGACGAGCCCTCGTCCCGGAAGTCGAGACCTTCCGGAGAAACACGCGGCCCACCGCGACCACTCTGCCGGGCGGAACGGCTTACCAGTTTGGAGGGAATTTACCTGGGAAGTACGAAACCCGGGATGGGGCGCGCGGAGCGGCGGACCTACGCCCGGGAGCGCACCGCTCCGTGCCGGAAGTGGGGTCGGGCGTACTTACCGGAGCCGGGAGAGGCAGCCCGGGGATGCGCACAGGAGCTGGGACCGGCGGGCTCGCGCAGTGGGCGGGCCGCTCGCCGGAAACCCGCCGGAAGCCCGCAGAGCGGAACCTGAATGCGGCGGCCTGGACGGACCCGCGCTGAGGGACCGGAAGTTGGTCCGTTTCGTTTTCTGTCCTCTGCCCCCAGCTGAGCGCCGCTCCCACGGCCGAGGCCGGTGCGTGCGCTGGGGTACGCCGGGACCCAGAGCGGCGAGCGGAGGGGGACGGAGAGCCGAGCGGGGCGCAGAACGGGGCGGCGGCGCTGGCCGGGGCGTCCAGCGGCGGGCTGTGAGCGCCGGCCCTGCCAGCTCCCTTGGGCGCCCGGCGTCTCCGCGGCGCGCGGCCAGCCGAGCCTGCAGCGCGGCCTGCTGGGGTCCCCGCCGGCCCCTCCGTCGCAGGCCGCTCGGCGCCCGGGCGGCCGCCAGCGCAGCAGGAAACGTATTTCTAGGCCTGGGAAAGGTTTTCCGTGCTCCAGTTACTCTGAGAAAAGTCGAATGGGAGGGAACGCTGAAACAGTAACGTTTTCACACTGTTACCTTGTAATTCCCTGGCCTCGGAGGTTGGAAGACTCTGGCGAGTTCCCCTTTAAGTAGAAAGGTGTAAGTAACGACATTCATTCTTATTACCAAGTGACTGTTCACCAATTTATCGGCTCAGTAAAATAGGTTTTTATTTTAATCTTAAAGGATCAGGATTTAAACTTACGTAGCATAGTACTTTATTTGTACCACCCTGTGCCCCTGCTCACTAACAAAAAGACTCTATGGGCTCTCAGTAGAGTTTAGTCCTCTGCATTGCCTGCCTTTTCATTAATTATCCTTATAGTGTGCCGGGTGACTCAAGACTCAGTCGTCTTGCAGGAGGTGCTGTGATGATCTGAATTTATGTCTTTCAGCTTATCCTGGTGCAACAGACTGTTTGAGGAAGCGGAATAATTTTGTACACTTAGTATTTATTGTCTTCTAATAATTGAATCAAAGATGAACCCAACCAACCCTTTTGGTGGGCAGCAGCCTAGTACTTTTGCAGCATCTTCTAGTAGTTCAGTGGGAACATTTCAGGCCAAACCCCCATTTCGGTTTGGTCAGCCTTCTCTTTTTGGGCAAAGCAATACATTAACTGGGAAGAATATAGGATTCTCACAGGTACCTGGCTTTGTGGCACCTTCCTCTTCAGTGCAAACGTTTGGACTCGCCCAAACCTCAAGTTCTGGACTCTTTTCTGGACTTGAACACACTCCCTTTGTAGCTGTCTCTGGGCCTTCAAGTTCATCTGTGTCTGGAAATGCAGGATTTAGTTTCAAATCACCCACTAGCCTTGGGGTTTTCCCAAGTACTTCTACTTTTGGATCAGAATCTGGAGAAATAGCAAGCGGTGGTTTTGGGAAAACCGAATTCAGCTTTAAACCTCTGGAAAATGCAGTGTTCAGACCAATACTGGGGACTGAGTCCGAACCAGAGAGAACCCAGAGCCAAGTTACTTCTGGGTTTTTCACATTTTCCCACCCAATTAGTAGTGGACCTGGAGGCTTGGCTTCTTTTTCCTTTCCTCAGGTGACAAGTAGTTCAGCTACCAATTCAAATTTTACCTTTTCAAAACCAGTTAGTAGTAGTAATTCATCATCTGCTTTTACCCCTGCTTTGTCAAACCAAAATGTAGAGGAGGAGAAGAGAGAACCTAAATCAATTTTTGGAAGTTCTAATAGTAGCTTCAGTAGCTTCCCCATATCATCTTCTGGGTCTTTGGGGGAACCCTTCCCTGTAAACAAAACGGGTATCCGACCAGGGTGTGAAGAAGCTGTTTCCCAGGTGGAGCCACTTCCCAGCCTCATGAAAGGACTGAAAAGGAAAGAGGACCAGGATCGTTCCCCTAGGAGGCATGGCCACGAGGCAGAAGACTCAGACCCTTTGTCAAGGGGTGACCATCCTCCAGATAAACGGCCTGTCCGCCTGAACCGACCTCGAGGAGGCACTTTGTTTGGTCGGACAATACAGGATGTCTTCAAAAGCAATAAAGAAGTATGTCGTCTGGGCAACAAAGAATCCAGAAAGGAAGTTGGCTTTGTGGAGTCCGGGGAAAGTGACCACATGGCTATCCCGGGAGGGAGTCAGTCTGTCCTGTCAGCCTCCCGGCTTCCAGGTGTGAATAAAGAAGAAGAAACTGAAGGTAGAGATAAAAAAGAAGGTGAGTTCTTAAAATGTACAATGCAGAGTAAATCTTGCTGGCAGGCTCTCCGTGAGTTTCCTGGGTATTAGCTTGTTTTTTCTGTTAGTTCTCTGTAAGTAGAACTTAAGGGATCCTTGGAGCAGGCCTTACATCCATGAACTTTTTTTCTTGTTTGAAGACGTTGCATTTGATGGTTTATGTTTCCATTGTCCTAACCCCTAGATTCTCTAAGGGGAACTATGCGTCAGAGTAAAAGAAGCGAGAGCACAGACAGTCTTGGGGGCTTGTCTCCCGCTGAAGTCACAGCAATCCAGTGCAAGAACATCCCTGACTATCTCAATGACAGAACTATTCTGGAGAACCACTTTAGCAAAATTGCTAAAGTACAGCGCATCTTTACCAGGCGCAGCAAGAAGCTTGCAGTAGTGCATTTTTTTGATCATGTGAGTACTTCTGACTTGCCATTCACTACTGCAGATTTGACTTGTTGCCTTTGAACGGCTTAAAAGTGACACATTCTTCAGTTTTTTGCTTTCTAGAACATAGAGAAAGCACTCAAATTTTATCTCACTCTTGTCCTGGAGAGCCTTGGATAGCACTGGGATTATAGGCATGTGATCCAGCTCTTTGTTTATTTCATAACCTGGAATCTTGAAAGGCTTGAGGTGCCAGTGCTCTAGGAGAGCTCTGAGTGTTGCAACAGTCTAGCCCTTTGCAAGGCTTGGGAGTGGCTCTGTAACCACACTTTTTCAAACTTGAGTTTTCTGGTTTTGTTTTTCTTTAATTGATCATAGTACATGAACACCGTAAATATTCTAATAATACAAAGAAAATGTGAAATCTCTTGTGATCCTGTCCTCCAGAAACAACTGGTGGGTTTGTACCAACTCTCAACATTTTTGTAATTCATGGGTTGTAGGTTACATGCACAGATGCATTGCTCATGTTATGCAGCTTTATATGTTTATTATTTTTTCTAAATATTCTTATGGAAAAAATAATGTTCTTAAGTTTTTTTTTTTTGTTTGTTTTTGTTTTTGGTGGGGAGGGAGTACTGGGGATCAAACCCAGGGGCACTTTACCACTGAGCTACATCCTTAGCCCTTTTTTTATTTTCATTTTGAGACAGGGTCTTGCTAAGTTGCTGAGGATCTCGAGAAGTTGCTGAGACTGCCTCAAACTTGTGATCCTCCTGCTTTAGCCTCCCAGGTTGCTGGGATTAAAAGTGTATGCCACCGTGCATGACTTTATAAGAATTTATAAAGTAGAAAGCATGTTTTCATAGCTTTTAATTTTATTTAGTTTATATATATGTTTATATATGTATTTTAACAAATTTTTTTTAGTTGTAGATGAACACAACACTTTTATTTTGTTTATTTACTTTTATGTGGTGCAGAGGACCAAATTCAGTTCGTCACACATGGTAGGCACCACTGAGCTATAACCCCAGCCCCTATATATTTATTTTTAATTAGTTAATTGTTTTGGTACCTGGGATTGAACCCAGGGGTGCTTAACCACTGAGCCATTTCCCCAATCGTTTTTATTTTTTGAAACAGGGTTTTTGCTAAATTGTTTAGGGTCTCACTAAGTTGCTGAGGCTGGCTTTAAACTTGTGATTCTCCTACCACAGCCTCCTGAGCTGCCTGGATTACAAGTGTATGTGCCTAGCCTATATTTGTTTATTTTAAGAGGTAGGGTTTTGCTGTGGCTACACCGGCCTTGAACTCCTGAGTTCAAGAGAGAGATACTTTTACCTCAGTTTCCCAAGTAGTTGGGACTACAGGTATGCAACATTGGGCCCTTCTAATCTTTAGTGTTTCCCAAAATCAATAACCAGTCTCTATTACTCCCTCCTCTCTTTTGTTTTGGTGGGGGGAATACTGGGGATCAAACCCAGAGACGCTTAACCACTCAGCTACATCCTTAGCTCTTTTTTTAAAATTTTCTTTTTTTTAAATATTTTTTTGGTTGTAGTTGGACACAATATCTTTATTTATTGTTATGTGGTGCTGAGGATCGAACTCAGCGCCTCGCTCGTGCTAGGCGAGTGCTCTACTGCTGAGTCACAATCCCAGCCCCTTTAATGTTCATTTTGAGACAGGGTCTTGCTAAGTTGCTGAGGATCTCGAGAAGTTGCTGAAACTGGCCTCAAACTTGTGATCCTCCTGCTTTAGCCTCCCAGGTTGCTGGGATTAAAAGTGTATGCCCCATGCTTGACTTTATAAGAATTTATAAAGAAGAAAGCATGTTTTCATAACTTTTAATTTTATTTACTTGTTTGTATATATATAAAATGGGATTCTATGGTGCATGGCATTTTATCCTGTTTATTTGCTTACTTAGTTTTTGTCCTTTGTTTAAATTCCTAAGAGTGGAGTTAAAAAAAAAATTTTTGTGTGTGTAGTTGCATGCCTTTATTTTATTTACTTATTTTTTTATGTGGTGCTGAGGATTGAATCCAGTGCTTTACATGTGCTAGGCCAGTGCTCTGCCACTGAGCTACAGCCCTAACCCCTGTGTAATTTTCATGCAAAAATATTCAGTTTTAGGAGTTTTGCTATTTATTTTATTATTAAAATAATTCAGTATTATTAGTTATGTTCACAGTGATGTGCAACCAGACAACTATTTCCAGAATTTTTTCGTTATTATAAACAGAAACTGTAACCATTAAGCAGCAAGTCCCCATACTGTTCCTGGTAGCCTGGTCTATTCCCTGGTAACCTCTAGGCTAACTTCTGTCATTAAGAATCCACCTACTAGATATTTCATGTATGTGGAGTCATACAGTATTTGTCTTTTTGTGTGATTTATGTCAGTTAGCATTCATTGTAGCATGTATCAGAATTTGATTCCTTTTATGGGTGAATAGGATGGACCACCTTTGTTAATAAAATACTCTGTTGATGAACATTTTGGCTTGCTTCCACCTTTTGGCTGTTGTGGATAATACTGCTCTGAGTATTGTTATATAAGTACAGGTTTGAGTCCTTGCTTTCATTTTTTGGGGGTGTACACCTTGGAAGTAGATTTGCTGGATCACTTGGTAATCCTCATTTTAAAAAAGTTCTAGGCTGCGGTTGTGGCTCAGTGGTAAAGTGCTTGCCTGGCATGTGTGAGGAGGTACTGGTAAGAATTGTGTCCATCTAAACCTAAAAAATATTTTAAAACAAATTATGTTTTGCCTGTGTAATAAACATTAAGGTTTTTATTACATAATGGACATAAAAATACATTGCCATTTTAATAATTTTATTGATATGGATGAAGCTGATTCCCCATGCACCCCCCCATGCCTCCCATGTCTGCTGTTACTCAAGACTGACCTCTTACCTAATGGGGTGCATATTTTTCTAGACATTGTATACATATACAATGTGTAGTTAGTTTTGTGTGTGTGGTGTTTTTTTTTTTTTTTTTTTTTTTTGGTATCAGGGATTGAACCCAGGAGCACTTTACTGCTGAGCTACATCCCTAGCCCTTTTTATATTTTATTTAGAGACAGGGTCTTGCAAAGTTGCTTAGGGCCTTGCTAAATTGCTGACTGGCTTTGAACTCTCGATGTTCCTGCCTCAGCCTCCCAAATCACTGGGATTACAGGTGTGTGTGTGTGTTTTGTGATAAATGGTATCACATGTGAATCATCTTGTAGTTGATATTCCTTTTGTGCTTGAGTATGACTTGGCAATCTTTTTGTTTCTGTGTATGAAATCAGCTGGTGAGATTCATCATACCAAATGCCAGAGGCCAAGTTCATGTGTTATTTCAAAAAGGAGAAGTACACATGCATGCCTGTGTGATAGGTAAGGGACCTGAGGGCTATGGCAGCCACAGCTGGAGACAGAAATGCAGGCAGAACATGTGGTAGGAGGAGGCACTGTTGGCTCCTTTTCATCTTTGAGTGATCTCATCATTCTGTACTGAAGTCTTAAGCCTGATGTTCTCTGGTCTCCTGCTGTCCTCATAATTCTATTACTGGACGATTTTTCAGGCATCTGCAGCCCTGGCAAGGAAGAAGGGGAAAAGTTTACATAAGGATGTGGCTATCTTTTGGCACAAGAAGAAAATAAGTGAGTTTTCAGTTGTTCTTTTCATGGTCAGATGCTCTGTGCAAGTTCTTTGACCTCTGAATGTTAGTCCTCTCCCCATCTCTGGTGGGGAGGCTGGCTCTGAGTGGATCCTCATGTCTCATAGTTGTTTTTTTGGGATCTTTCCTAACCTCTTGTGACAATTATAAAAATATTGCTTTCTCAAAAAAGAATCTAAGTCCAGGGTCAGGAGACCTGTGATGGCATAAACTCTCTTCTGACTTCTGTGTCCTCAGGTCCCAATAAGAAACCCTTTTCCCTGAAGGAGAAGAAACCTGGTGACAGTGAAGCCAGCCAGGGAACAGAGGATGCACCCTTTCAGCACTCCCCTCTTGGCAAACCCACGGTGAGGCCTGCAGCTGGAGGCCTGAATAAAAGGTGGGATTGGTCTTTTCTGCTGATCACATTGAAGGACAGATGGGGATAGTGTCATCTAATGACATCTGAGTAGTGGCTGAGGGACCAGGGGGATGGAAAAAAATGAGCTAGTGGCCAGGCTGGGGTTGTAGCTCAGTGCGGATTGCTTGCCTGGCATGTGTGAGGCACTGCGTATAAATAAAGGCCCATCAACAACTAAAAAATATATTTTTAAAAAAGAGCTAGTTGCCAGCAGCTTCTGGGACTGGAAAACAGGTCCTTCTGAAGACCGTCCCCCGCCCCGCCACCCCTACCAACCAGCATGAGCAGTGAGGAGGCTCTGGGATAGCACATCTTTGCAGGGTTGGGTCCCAGCTGAGACTGGAGAATGAGTTCTCTACATCTGGAACTTGTCATCTGCAGGGCTGATTCTGTCTCATCCTGTTCTCATAGACAAGGAGCTGAGAAGACCCTCTTTTGGGGCGGGCCTTATTTTCCATCTAGGCATTTTCTGTGGGAGAATCTCATCACAAAGCTGCTGTAATCTAGCCTGATCTGGTCCTCTTAGCCCCAGCTGTAGAGACCCTGTGGGTTATTTCCTACTCAGGAGGCTACTCACTTAGGGTGGCAGAGCTTCTGTCTGCACAAAAGGGTGCCTACCCCATGAGGCTCATGGAGTACAGTGCCCTGAGCTGGTCACCATCTCTATGCTTGTCATGTCCCATAAGGTTATCTGTAGTCCCCCCTGAAATGCTAATGCATCTCAGTAATTTCCCCCATTAAGACATCTGACTGTAATAATTGAGTTCTTTTTTTTTTTTTTTTTTAAATATTTTGGTTTAGTTGTAGTTGGACAGAATGTTTAATATTTAATTTATTTATTTTTATGTGGTGCTGAGGATCAAATCCAGTGCCATGGACATACTAGGCGAGCTCCCTACCACTGAGCCACAACCCCAGCCCCAATAATTGCATTCTTAATAAGGATTTGTTCAGCCTCTGTACAACTTCTTATAGGTTTCATTTATTGCAGTAAAGTGGATGCTCTCTCCCTGGGCAGCTGTGAATTGGTGTGAGCGTGGTTGCTTTTCCATCACATGGCTGCCCTGTCTGTACGGGGAACTCTTTCCCAGGGGCCCCTCCTCTGGGTTTGTGTTCTGAGAGAGCTGGCTGGCTCCTGTCCTATTTACAACTGGGCCTGCTTTGTAAATAAAGATTAATCTGCCTTAATCTTTCTTTTCTTTTGGCTAGTGCATTGTTTTCCTCATTTTATTTATGTATTTATTCATTTTGTGGTACTAGGAATTGAACTTTGGGCCTCATGCTAAGCAAGTGCTCTACCACTGAGCTAAGTCTCCAACCTTTTTTCTATTCTTTTTTTTTTTTTTTTGAGAAAGGGTCTCACTATATTGTCTAGGCTGTCCTTGAACTTGTGATCCTCTAGCTGGGATTATAGGTGTGTCCACCCGTTTTGCCAGATTCACTTTCCATTTTATGATTGCAGTTTAATTGCTGGTTTGATTTGATTGTTCTTTTCTCACTCAACCAGTCTTACACTGTCTTTGGCATTCAAGTTTAGAAAATGTTGAAAAACAGCTAGAAAATGGGGAAGCTGAGACCCGTTCTGCTTAGTGTGTCCTTCAACAGAAGTAAAGTTGGGTATTACAGCATGTAGGCAGAGTATTTCCTTATGGCATTAAAGGTGTGTTTTTTCCCAGAATGAATTTAATTGCTTTGAGATAGAAGTCCAGAAATA
Source organism: Ictidomys tridecemlineatus (assembly GCF_052094955.1). Taxonomy (NCBI): domain Eukaryota; kingdom Metazoa; phylum Chordata; class Mammalia; order Rodentia; family Sciuridae; genus Ictidomys; species Ictidomys tridecemlineatus. The sequence continues at coordinate 216,199,158 of NC_135479.1, read as the reverse complement.
TTTATTTTAACTGTTTAAATTAGTTCATCTTTTAAAAACATGAAATATTTCAAAAATTATTTTAAAACTAGTAAATAATTATATTACTTTTGTGCCTGTAACCAACTTTTCTTCCCCATTGAGATGAGCTCTTGCTACATTGCTCAGACTTGTCTCAAACTCCTGGGCTCAAGAGATTCTCCTACCTGCCTTCCAGGTAGGTAGGACTACTGGTGTATGCCACCATGCCTGCCTTACTTGCTCCTTCTTTTTATGTGGTACTGGGGATTGAACCCAGGGGACGCTATCACAGAGCTACATTGCCAGCCCTTTTTATTTTTTATTTTGAGACAGGGTCTTGTGAAGTTGCTGAAGCTGGTCTTGAACTTTGTATCCTCCTGCCTCTGTCTCCTGACTTGCTGGGATTACAGGCATGTGCCACTGTGCCTGGCCTTGCTTCTTTTTCATTAAGAAAAGAAAACTTTTCTCATCACCAGTTTTATCAAGGCTTATCTCATTTTAATGCTTTCTCAGTTTTAGAGGACCCAGAAATCTTGACAGGTTCAGATATGGAAGTGTTACAAGGACCCTTAATGTATTTTTCTTCTATAGCTCTCCAGTGAAGAAGCCAAGTCTTCTGAAGGCTCACCAGTTTGAGGGAGACCCATTTGACTCTGGGTCTGAGGGCTCTGAGGGCCTTGGGCCATCCGTGTCATCCCTTAGTACTCTGATAGGTACTGTTGCTGAGACATCTGAGGAGAAGTACCGCCTGCTTGACCAAAGAGACCGAATCATGCGGCAAGGTATGTGCTTTGTGGCACAGGCTCCAGAGCCCATGGAAAGGTTATGGTGAGGTGGCTCCCAGTAGGGAAGTGTCCCTTTCCACGGGCTCAGCTGCCATTGAAGCTCTGGTCTCTGACGTGTCACATCTGCCTGCTATTGTTTACCGGTCTTCCTGGGGTCCAGTGCTATGTGTGTGCCTATGTAGATGAATGTGTTTGCAGACATATGCGTGAAATAGTGATGAGAAGGTGGTGTCCCAAGGGTTGAGGTGAAGAGTGCTTGGTTTTGGATGTAGTCCCACCCATGGAATGTTGAGCTGTGTAAATGTGTCGCCTTCAAAGTACTGATTAATGTGAAAGAGATACAGTGACCAAACATGTAAATATACATACTCTTTGTAATTTTTCTTCTTAAATTTCAGTTTTAGGAGTTTCCTTTTTTTTTTTTTTTTCTTTAATTTAATTTTATTTCTTTTTTTGGTACTGGAGGATTGAACCCAGGGGCATTTAACCACTGAGCCACATCCCCATCCCTGGAGTTTTCTTTTTTAAAAGCTTTAAATAATTGGAATAATCACAGTGCTTCCTTAACAGAGTAATAAAGGCTACTACCAAAAATTATGTCATTGACATGGTGATTTTTATATGTTAAATAAAATTATTACTAGGTATTGAATTATTTTCAAAATAAAAATAAGATTATATTTTGAGTTGTGAAGTTATTGCATTCCATTTTATTTAAAAAATACATTTAGGCTGGACCCAATGTTGCACACCTGTAACCCCAGCAACTCAGGAGCTGAGGCAGGAGGATGGCAAGTTCAAGACCATCCTCAGCAATTTAGGTCCTAAGTAACTTAGTGAGACACTGTCTCAAAAAATAAAATAAAATAAAAAATGGGATGGGGTCTAGTTCAGTAATAAAGCATCCCTGGGTTCAATCCCTAGTACTGATAAGTAAACAAAGAGAAAAGATAAATATATAACCTTGAATTCTGTGGATAATAATCGTGTACTTACTCAGGTCAAGACCCCATTAACTTCCATTACAAATAACGAGAGAATTCTAGAATACTTGTATATTTTGAATAGTTGCATTCAACAAATTTATCACTTTAGTAAACATCCTACACCATGATTGTTTATCACTGAAGTCACCATAAGAATTACAGAACACTGGACTGGGATTGTGGCTTAGTGGTAGAATGCTTTGCCTAGCACATGTAAGGCACTGGGTTTGACCCTCGGCACCACATAAAAATAAATAAATAAAATACAATTATTTAAAAAATAAAATAAATTTAAAAAATTTAAAAAACAACAACAACAACAAAAATAGAAAAAAAAAAAAAAGAATTCTAGGACACTGGAGGATGCCCATCTGTAGTCTCCAGTGAAGTTCTGTTGACTGTTGGAGAGGCCTGGCCCTGGTGGTCTTTTTGATCCTTGATATCTACTGTCTGAAAGGGTAGGCCATATAAGTCCTTTCGTCTGATGGGTTTTAAAAATATTTCTTTCCTTTGTAATTTGTGTTTCTTTTTTCAATTTTTGTCTTTTGTTACTATGAAAATACACTTCTGTGGGTTCCCAATAACCAACATGTGGTATGTCCTTACCTCTTACTTGACATCACTTAGCTCGGGTGAAGAGGACTGATCTGGACAAAGCCAGGACTTTTGTTGGGACATGCCCTGACATGTGTCCTGAGAAGGAGCGGTACATGCGGGAGACCCGGAGTCAGCTTAGCGTTTTCGAAGTGGTCCCAGGCACTGACCAGGTGGGACTCTGGTCTCCTCTCTTATCAGGGGTTGGAGGTGGGGGTGTGTTGGGCAGGGGTGGGGAAGGCTTGTTCTTTGTGGTTTCTGTACACATGGATACTTGATTTGATGTTTGCTGTTTTTGGATGGTGATGGGCATTTGTGCTATTAATAGTTTTATTAAGCTATTTCATACTGACATGCTGGCTAAGTAGTTTTTGTGTAATGCAACTAAACCACATCATATTTAATGCAATAAAGTATAGATGTAGGATTTTTTTTTTTGAAGAAAGGTAACAACATTTATTAAAGAAAGGAGGAGAGACACTCTCAAGGGAGAGAGTGGTTTGTCTTGGAAAGGAGATCTACCTTGATTTGGGTTTTTAATGAGAATTTTTTTTTTTTTTAAAGAGAGAATTTTTTTTAATATTTATTTTTTAGTTTTCGGCGGACACAACATCTTTCTTTGTATGTGGTGCTGAGGATCGAATCCGGCCCGCACGCATGCCAGGCGAGCGCGCTACCGCTTGAGCCACATCCCCAGCCCTTGATGTGGGTTTTTAAAATCTAGATTAAAATTTTATTTTTTCCCCTTTTTACAGTTTTTTTTTTTTTTTGGGGGGGTAGTCACTGGGGATTGAACTCTGGAGCATTCAACCACTGAGCCGCATCTCCAGCCCTTTTTTGAATTTAGAGACAGGGTCTCACTGAGTTGCTTAGCATCCTGCCTTTGCTGTGGCTGGCTTTGAACTTGTGATCCTCCTGCCTCGGCCTCCTGAGCCGCCATGCCTTTTTACAGTCTTATTCCTTCCCTTTTCTGTATTTATGTTCTGCACATGGAGATGATGGATGATCTAGATTCAGTTTGTATCTTTTCAGGAACACTTCCATGTGTTATAAGGATTTCTTCATAAGCATTTCTTTTTTAAAAAATTTTTATTCTAATTAGTTACACATTCATAAGTGTTTTCTAAATGAAGCATATGTGTCTTTATGTAGCTCTGTCAAAACTGTCCATTTTTTGCAGTCAGTAAATAGACTGTTTTTAATTTTTCAGTTCAAATAATAATATTGTTTGGCATCTTGTGTGCAATGCTTCTATGATATTTTGATTATTTTTTTCAGCTACATCTATGCATTAAATTACTGCATCAGAGAGTCTGACCCTTCCTGAACCGTGTTAGCACATATTCCCCAGAAATCTGCACCAGTCTAGATTCTTTTGTTCTTCAGGTTTTTAAAATTTTAATTAAAAAATAATTTTTAAGAGGGTGGGGGATATAGCTTACAGGTACATCTGGATTCATTCTCTAGTCCCACACACACAAAAAAATCTTGGCCCTGAAACTCTTGAGTTGTATGGCTTTGTCAACCATTTTGAACCTCAGTTCATCTTTATTTTTTGGATAAGGGGTTGAATCCAGGGGTTCATTTTAAAAGTGTATTCTTAAGCATGGATCTTGTGTGAGTGCATGCATGATTTCCCCCTTGATTAAAGGAACAACTGTGCCAGTAGGTGGCCCCAGCACCTGCCACACAAATAACCTGTCCCTTTTCTGTGTTCCCAGGTGGACCATGCAGCGGCTGTGAAGGAATATAGCCGGTCTTCAGCTGACCAGGAGGAGCCTCTGCCACATGAGCTACGACCATCTGCAGTGCTCAGCAGGACCATGGACTACTTGGTGACTCAGATCATGGACCAGAAGGAAGGCAGCCTGCGGGACTGGTACGACTTCGTGTGGAACCGCACACGGGGCATACGGAAGGTATCAGCTACCTTTGGTCAGGAGACTAGGAAATGCATGTATATTCCAAAGGCATTCTGGGAGCACTTTTCATTTTACTACTAGGGATTGAACCCGGGACACTTAACCACTGAGCTACATCTCCAACCCCCCTCCCCGTTTTGTGTGTGTTTGGTTCTGGGGTTGAGCCCAGGGCCCTGTGCATGTAAGGCAAACACTCTACTGAGCTATATCCCCAGCCTACTCCAGCTCCTTTTATTTTGTATCTTAAGACAGGGTCTCACTAAGTTGCATAGGGCCTCACTAAGTTTCTGAGGCTGGCTTTGAACTTGTGATTCTCCTACCTCAGCCTCACAAATCACTGGGATTACAGGCATCTGCCATAGTGCCTGAATTACTCAAATATCTTAATCTAAAACAAAAATATACTTTTATTTAAACTGTTATAAAATCCTCTTAAAATGTGCTTGTTGGGCTTGGTTTCAAGTTGAAAAGTAAGCAATTCAGTGTTGATAAGCATGGATTTTTCTCATAGTTGATTCTTTGCCTGGGGAGTGTGTGTGGAGCATGTGCAAGTGTAATGCACGTGTGTGTGTGACCCTTCCCCACCCCTGTGGCCAGGACATTACACAGCAGCATCTCTGTGATCCCCTGACGGTGTCCCTGATAGAGAAGTGCACTCGGTTTCACATCCACTGTGCTCACTTCATGTGTGAGGAGCCCATGTCCTCCTTTGATGCCAAGATCAACAATGAGAACATGACCAAGTGCCTGCAGAGTCTAAAAGAGATGTACCAAGATCTGAGGAACAAAGGCATCTTCTGTGCCAGTGAAGCTGAGTTCCAGGGGTACAACGTTCTGCTCAATCTCAACAAGGGGGACATCCTGAGGTGAGTTTCCAGATTCACACGATGGCCTATGATATGTGAAAAGGCAAGATTTAGCTTGGAAAAGAGCCTTTAATATTGCCATAGCTGACAGTGCTGAGCTCTCTCTGCTAGGGAACACTAGGTGGTAGCAGGACGCCCTAGTCTGAGCTGTCAGCTACTGAGCTGAGCTGGGAGCAGAGCAACAGCGGTATGCACTGTACCCGCACATCTCACTCAGACCCTCATGTTCACTCCAGAGCATGTTTCTCTTCAATGAGAGGAAATGAGGGTGAAGGCCTCCTGATCATACAGGTAATGAGCCAGGACAGGGAAGCCCACATTCTGTCAGAGTTGTTAGCAATTTGCTGTTTCTAGGTAGTTTTGTCAAAGGTCTAAGAAAGAGAAAGGAAAACACTGTGAAACAAAATGGTAAGTATCAATGTTAAAAATGGAAGAATTTTAAGCCAAGTGTGTTGGCACGTACCTGTAATCTCAGCAGTTCTAGCTTGGAGGCTGAAACAGGAGGATTTTCAAGTTCAAAGCCAGCCTGAACAACAGGGAGGTGCTAAGCAACTCAGTGAAACCTTGTCTCTATGAAGTACAAAAATAGGGCTAATGATGTGGCTCAATGGTTGAGTGCCCCTGAGTTCTATCCCCAGTACCCCACCCCACCCTCCAAAAAGAAGGAATTTTAAACCCTGGTTTGATATGTAAGTAGACCTTTATCTGATAAATATGCCTGAGTCTCTGGGCCAAGTTTGTGAGTTGGTAAACTGAATTCAGTGCTGGCTGTTGTCATTTAGTTCCAAGGTTCTTTTATTTATGGTGAAAAATTTTTTAGCTTATTTATGGTGAATTTTTTTTTTTTTTTTTTTTTTTTTAGTTTAGTATTTTCTCCAAGAACTTTGTTGTAGAACATCTAGATGTGTGATTGGTTATGTTTTAAAATTAAGCCTGGCAGATAAGCTGGCTATGGAAAATGGCTGTGCTGTCTTTTCATATATGACAATCATTTGTTTCTATCTTAAATAGTTCAGTCAAATTGATTTTTCCTTTTTTTTAAATAATAAACTTTGTCATTATACTGCTGGCATTCAGTCAGCGTTATTTTTTTGGTACCAGGGATTGAACTCAGAGGCACTCTTGCCCACTGAACCACATTCCCAGGCCTAATTTGTACTTTATTTACAGACAGATTCTCACTGAGTTGCTTAGCGCCTCTCCATTGCTGAGGCTGGGTTTGAACTCATGATTCTCCTGCCTCAGTCTCCCGAGCTGCTGGGATTATAGGCAGGTGCCAATGCACCTGGCCAGTAGGCATTACTTTAAGATAACTTTTTGATGATTACTAAATTATTGCTTGAATCAGTGTATTTTATCCTTTTAAAGAAAACCCTTATTGATCTAGGTCCAGAGTGGTAGCTCTGAAATCAGAAAACTGAATTCAGAGGCACATGTCACCACAGGACACTCTTTCTCAGTATTGTTGAAATCTAGTTATTTATCAGATCTATCTTTCTAGAAATGTTGTCTAATTAAAAACAATACTCTGAACATTTTGTCTCCCTAACAGAGAAGTGCAGCAATTTCACCCTGATGTTAGAAACTCCCCCGAGGTGGACTTCGCTGTCCAGGCTTTTGCTGCACTGAACAGTAATAATTTTGTGAGATTTTTCAAACTGGTCCAGTCAGCTTCCTATCTGAATGCGTGTCTTTTACACTGTTATTTCAATCAGGTGAGTAAAATAACTGCTTGTAGCACAAGAAGGAAGAGATTGTTACTTGGGATGCTGAAGCATCTCTCTGCTGTGGAGCTCTTCCAAGCGGGTTATAGCTCCCTCTCCTGGAAACTGCTGCAGCCTGTGAGGGATTTGTGATGGCCCCTTGACTTGGGATTGGCACTGTTGATCGCTTCAGGAGAAGTGTGCAGTGCAGATGCTCACTGTGGCTCAGATAAGAGGAATCTTGAGCATGGCAGCCAGGTTCAGCCTTGTCAACATTCATGCAGACAGAAATGAAAAAAGCAGAGATCCCATATTACTTGCACAAAATCTCTAATTTTGAAATTCTCAGCATTATTAATCCAAATTTTGGGGGTGAGGCTGGTCAAGTGGGGTTGACTGTTGCCTTTGTCTAACTGGCTTCTTTATTTGAGACTGCCTTCCCTTTCAGATCCGCAAGGATGCTCTCCGGGCTCTCAACATTGCATATACTGTGAGCACACAGCGATCTACTGTCTTTCCCCTGGATGGTGTGGTGCGCATGCTGCTTTTCAGAGACTGCGAAGAGGCCACAGACTTCCTCAACTATCATGGCCTCACTGTTTCTGATGGGTAAGGGCTGAAAGTGGAACTGTGGGCTTTGCTCCCATTCCCTTTTTCTTCTTACATTCCAATAAAGGGCTATAAAAGTGTCAGTTGCTTGCGAAGTCCTAGAGAAGGCATGTTCCACTTGCTGCTTTCCTGATATGGAGCTGGAAGTACTCCCAAAGTCATGTGCTGTTTGTGGGCAGACTGGTTTCAGACCAAGTTCTTTGTGACTCTAAAAATCAATGCTTTTCATGAGTTACCAAAGAATCCAAAGATAAAATTTAAGAATCTTCCTATTCTGTTCCTTTAAGATAGCCTTTGCTGACCTGTGAGTGACCACTGCCCACTTCTGATAGTTGAGATGGTTGAGATAGAGGTAGCAATAGGCCAGGCTGATGTGTTTTCCTCTACCTTCTAGGCAGTATTTTGAGACAATGATGAAATTTCCAAACCCTCTCCCAGCAATCGGCATCATTATACTCAGTGGGGTTTCTCCAGGCCCTTCCTCCTATAGCTCTTTTCTCCAGAGCTGTCCTTCAGGAGATGAGCAGCTTCTTTTCTTGAGACAGGACCATATATTGTCCCACGTGTGGTTGTTAACATGCTAGGCCACGTGGTTATGGAGGCTGACAGTAGGAGTTACTGTGGTCTGTGCCTTCCTCTCATCTGCATGTGGCCTAGGGGACACAGGACAAGGTTTGGGTTTCTGGCATTACAGCTAGATTTGGGAAGATGAAGCTGCCATCTTCCCTGAGTGACACCTTTCTATGGGCTCTTTGTGGTCTGGGTAGCTGTGTGGAGCTGAACAGGTCTGCATTCCTGGAACCAGAGGGATTATCCAAGGCCAGGAAGTCAGTGTTTATTACCAGGAAGCTGACAGTGTCAGTTGGTGAAGTTGTGAATGGAGGGCCATTGCCCCCAGTCCCTCGTCACACACCCGTGTGCAGCTTCAACTCCCAGAACAAGTACGTCGGGGAGAGCCTGGCCACAGAGCTACCCGTCAACGCTCAGAGACCTAGCTTGGATACATCGGGTGAGTGAAGCTGCACTGCATTTTCCTCAAAGCCTCTCCATGCCCAGAAGCATCTATCTTACTCTGGGGCCTGGAGGGCCCTCTGCTTGGTACCCAGGTGTACCTCTCCATGCAGTTCTGAAGTCCTTCTCTGGGCACCCTGACACCACAGTGCTGTCCCATGGGTGTTTTCAGGGAGGGCAGTCCTTTAGGTCCATGTGACTGTCCCTGCATGACTGCATCTGGTGCTGTTTGTTGCATCTGCAGTAACATGTTTTCCTCTGTCCTTTCTTCCAGGTGATGGGAGAGGAGAAGAATGTGAGGCAGAGCAGGATGTGCCATCACAGAGTCTCCTTCCGCAGCCTCTTCCAGTCCCCGAACCCTCACCTGTATCTTTGCCTCATGTCCCTCCACCACCCCCGTCTGTGGCACCCAGTCTACAGCTCTCCATGCAGCCTGAGGTGCTGCCTCCAAAGCCTGCACCTGTGTACTCTGATGCGGTAGGGAATCTTCTAGGTCAGGGCTCTGAGAAGTCCATTGTGCACAAATGTCTTTGGCCCCCACTGCCCTGTGTTGGGGTGCTGTGTTGCCTGGTCTCAAAGGAGAGTGGAGGGTAGTATCTGCCCATGTTCATGACCTCATGTGGCAGAACTGAGCCTAACACCCCCAGGCTAACTTCAGAGCCCCTCTTTTCCTCTTAGTGGTCAGAACAGTACTTCAGTGCTTACTACTAGAGCGTCAACCTGTGTGGCCTGATTGAAATCAGCACCTCTTCATTCGAGATGGCCAGTGGATAGGTTGACCAGCACCTGTGGGATTATGGTAGTACTATGCGCCCGGGGACAAGGGGTTTCCAAAGAACTGAGTAGAGCTTGTTTACTGCACAGGTGTGGGACTCGAATGTGTCATCCTGGCCATCAGAGGCAGGCACTGGGCAGTAACCTCATGCGGGGAGTCAGGGAGTCCTGAGGGGAGCATGAAGAACCACCACAGAAGTTGATGATGTTCAGTGTTGACAAGTGAAGATGAACAGGGCACAGTGGGGCCATCTGAAGGGTGGTTATCCAGCAGGCTCCCCTGGCTTTTCCCTCTGGAAGGCACCTAGCCATTCCCCAGAGACCTCTCCTGAAGCAGTGTGGCTGACTCCGTGATGGGGGTCAAGTTCCTTGTCAGTGGGTACCTTCAGACAGTGTCTAGTGACAAGGTTTCACTCAAGATTTCTGTCCTGGGTGGGACGCTGTATTTGACCCCTGTGCTGGTCTCTCCACAGGACCTTGTGCAGGTGGTGGATGAGCTTATCCAGGAGACTCTTCAGAGGGACTGCGAGGAAGTGAGCTCGGCTGGCGCAGCTTATGCAGCTGTAGCTCTGGGGTGAGTGTCACCCAGCGCACCGCCCTCCCCTTGAGCAGCTGTCTGCTCCCTGGGAGTATACTTGCCACTCCTTCTCAAAAAGTGTTTTCATTCTTCCACAAGATCTGGGTGAGCAGGCTCAATGCTCGTGGTGATAGTTTCAGGGACTTCTGCATCTTCTACTCTAGACAGGTGCTATTTTTTATGTTCCTGCCCTGCTAATTCATTACACATGCTCTTTTGGGGTACTGGGGATTGAATTTGGTGCACTCAACCGCTGAGCCACATTCCCAACCCTACTTTTTTGTATTTTATTTAGAGACAGGGTCTCACTGAGTTGCTTAGTGCCTGGCTAAGTTGCTGAGGCTGGTTTTAAACTCAAAATCCTCTTGCCTCAGCCTCCCAAGTTGCTGGGATTTATAGGCTTGTGCAACTGCACCCAGCTACATGTGCTTTTTTAAAAAAATATTTCTTAGTTGTAGAATGGCACGATACTTGTACTTATTTATCTTTATATGGTGCTGAGGATCTAACTCAGGGCCTCAAACATGTTAGGTGAGTGTTCTACCACTGAGCCAGAACTCCTCCACATGTTTTTGAGCAACAGTTTATATTAAAGTTTATAAGTTATAAACCTATTTTTCTTTAAACATATCTCAAATGTCCAGTCAAAATTAGTTCATTCCTTGTTAAAAATTAGAAACATTTATTTTTTTCAATGTAGTTTCAATAAATGTAATAAAGTTTTTCTAAGCTCTTAATTTTAAAGTGAACTCAACATCTTTTAAAAATCCCAGTGGCATAACAATAAGGAAAGATATTGTTTTGTCTGTATAAAATACAGCTACTTGGGCCGGGTGTGGAACACACCTGTAATCCTACTGATTTGGGAGGCTGAGGTAGAAGGAGTGCAAATTCAAGGCCATCCTGGGAAACTTAGATCCTGTCTTAACCAAAATAAAAAGGGCTGGGGAGCTGGGGATATAGCTCAGTTGGTAGAGTGCTTGCTTCTCATGCACCAGGCCCTGGGTTCAATCCCCAGGACCCTCCCCCCCCCAAAAAAAAAAAAAGAAGAATTACACAAAAGGATTGACACTGTATGTTTCTTAATGTTTTTTTTCTGAGGTAGAGTCTTGAACTCCTAGGCTTAAGGATCCTCTTACCTCAGCCTCCCAAGTAACTGTGACTGTGGATACAGGTTGTCATGCCTGGCTGGTTAAGTTTTTTTTATCCTGGAGTTAAAATATATACTTCCTAATTTTTTGTTGTTGTTACTTTAAGATGGAACTCAGGGGTATTCTATCACCGAGCTACATCTCCAGCCCTTTTAAAAAACTTTTTGGAGATAGGGTCTTCTAAGTAGCCCAGGTTGACCATGAACTTTTGATCTTTCTGCCTCAGCATCCTGAGTAGCTGTGATTATAGGTGAAGCATGCCCTATTTAATGAAACTAAAAAACTATTTCCATGGGCTTATATATTTGTGGTACTGGGGATTAAACCCATGGGGTGTTTTACCAATATGCTACATCCCTATCCCTTTTCTATTTTATATATATATATATATATTTATTTATTTATTTGCAGTTGGATGCAATATCTTTATTTTATTTATTTTTATGTGGTGCTGAGGATCGAACCGAGGGTCTCGCACTTGCTAGACAAGTGCTGTACTGCTGAGCCACAACCCCAGCCCCGTTTTTCTGTTTTTTTAATTTTAGAGAGGATCTTGCTAGATTGCTGAGGTTGATCTTAAACTTATAATCCTCCTCCTGTCTCAGCCTACCAAGTTGCTGGGATTATAGGCATGTGCTACCATACTCAGCAGAGTTTTATAATATTATTTCATAAGTTTAGGTTTTTATCTATTTCATTTCATTTTTGTGTATGGTGTAACATAAGGGTCCAATCTCATGCTTTGACAGTGGATATCTAGTTTTCCTAGCACCATTTGTTAAAAAGACTTCTTTCCCTATTAACTGGTATTGGCAGCCTTGTTGAAAGTCATTTAAACATGATGTGAGGGTTTCTTTCTGGGCTCTATGTTCTGCTTCATTGGTCTTTATGTCTGTCCTTACACCAGTACTACCTTGTTTTGGTTAAAGTAGTTCTGCAATAAGTTTTGATATTGAAAAGTATACATCCGGGCTGGGGTTGTTGCTCAGTAGTAGAGCACTTACCTAGCACATGTGAGACCCTGGGTTCGATCCTCAGCACCACATAAAAATAAAGGTATTGTGTCCAACTTCAACTAAAAATAAATATTAAAAAAAAAAATATACATCTTTTAACATTGTTGTTGTTCTTGTTTTCTCAAGGCCGTTTTGCTATTTGGGATTCCTTCATATATCATTCTAATTTTATTTTATTTTTTTTTTAATTTTTTTTTTTAAGAGAGAGTGAGAGAGAGAGGGAGAGAGAGAGAATTTTTAATATTTATTTTTTTTTAGTTATCGGCGGACACAACATCTTTGTTTGCATGTGGTGCTGAGGATCAAACCCGGGCCGCATGCATGCCAGGCGAGCGCGCTACCGCTTGAGCTACATCCCCAGCCCCACCACCATTCTAATTTTAGAAAGCATTTTTCTATTTCTGCAAAAAATGCTGTTGGGATTTTGATAAGGATTGCACTGAACCTATAGATTATTCTGGGTGGTATTGTCATCTTAACATTTAGGTTAGCCTTAATTTCTTTCAGCAGTGTTTTAATAGTTTTCAGTGTACAATATTTTTGCCTCCTTGGTGAAATTTATTCCTGATCATTATTTTTATTTTCTAGGCTTCTTATAAATGGAATATTTTAAAAATTCCATTTCAAATTATTCATTGTTTATATGTAGAAATACTACTGATTTTTGCTTTTTTTTCCAGTGCTGGTATCAAACCCAGGACCTTGTGCAGGCTAGGCAAGCACTCTATTGAACTATGTTCCCTGTCCACTGTATATTGATTTTTATTCTTCAATCTTATTGAGCTTCTTTATTAGGATTCCCAGGGTTTTTTATATGTAAGATCATGGCATGTGAGAATGGATATAGTTTTATTACTTTTCCAATTCGGATGCTGCTTATTTTTTCTTGTCTAATTGCTCTGGCTATAACTTCAATAATGTGTTGAAGTGGAAAACGTGGGCATCATTGTCTTCATATCTCAGAGGAAGTGCTTTCAGGCTTTCACCACTATGTATGATGTGAGTTTTGGGTGTTTCATAAATGGCTTAAGGGTGTTGCTTCTGTTTCTAGTTTGAATTTTACTAGATATTCTTTCTGCATTAATTGAGGTGATTGTGTGTGCATGTGTTTTAACTCTGTTCTGTTAATGTGGTCATATTACATTGATTAGTGTTCATGGGTTAAACCATCCTTGCATTCCAGGAACAATCCTATTTGATAAAAGTCTATAATGACTTTCTTTTTCATGAGTTTGAATTCTATCCACTTTGCTCTTTTTAGTGTTTCTAATGCTGCCATGGAGGATCTGTTAATGGCTACAACCACAGGCCTTTTGAGGCATGTTGCAGTTGAAGAAGTGACTAAGGAAAGGGAGCGAAGGGAGGAAGAAAAGAGGCGGGCTGAAGAGGAAAGGTGAGTATGCCTTGCCCTGCAGTAGGACATAGTTGGAGTGTAGACACAGAGGTGAACTGCCCTGGCCCCTGATTCTGATACTGTTGTCCAGTGTGCTGCCATTAGACCTCTTCAGGTCCACTCAGCACCCTCATATGTACTTTGTCCCAGGGATTAGGTGGGGATCCCTGACTGTACCAGCTTGTGAACAGCGCCCTTCCCCTCAGCAGGACAGAAAGGGACTGGAGGTGCACTGGAGGTGGCTGCTGACTCAGGCAGGACCACTCACTTCCATCTGCATGATTAAGGAGTAAAATAATTCTTACTTTTTAATTTTTTGTGGTACTGGCAACTGAACCTAGGGGTGTTGTACCTCTGAGCTATATTCCTAGTTTGTTTTCTTAATTTTGAAACAGGTTTCACTCAGGTCCCCAGGCTTGTCTTGGACTTGGGATCCTCGTGCCTCAGGCTTCCAACTAGCTGGGATTGTAGGTCTGTGCCACTGTGCCTAGCACTTACTTTCATTCTTAAGTATTACTCTTGTGCTTTTTTTCTTTTATCCCTAGGCTAAAACAAGAAAGAGAGCTGGTATTAACTCATTTGAGCCAGAGCTTGACTGCAGAGCTGACAGAACTCATGGTGACGGAGTGTGTGCGGGAAACTTGCTCCCAGGAGTTGAAGTGAGTGAGTCTCAGGTGGACTACAGTGTTGGGGTATGGAGGGAGGGCATAGGGTTAGAAGGCACTATGTGAGGCTGGCGCAGTTCAGGATAGCAGGTTTGCACCTAAATTTGAAAAGGAGCATATCTGTTGGATAGTCAAGTGGTAACATGCCAGTTCTGTACTTCAGGGAGCAGAGCAGGGAGGGCCTCACTTTCAGATTCCTCTTGTGGACCCTACACCGGGCGTGGGGACATGTGTCTTGGCAGATTCACTGGTGTAGTCTTCTCCATACCAGGTTATTTACGATCAATATTTTTCAAGTAGGAGACTCTCCCTTGTTTTATAAATTAGAAGGTATCCTTGGGCTATTCAATTAAGAACGTTAGTAATTTTGTTGCCAAGTTTCGGGGTGGGGGGGAAAGGCATTCCAGCTGTGAAAGAATATCTGTCTTTATGCTTAAGCTTCCATGATATAGCCTGAAGGCCATAGACCACATTGCTTTAACACTTCTAGTGCAGATGGGGAACTCACCCGGCAGGCAGTATATATATTTTTCATTTTATTTCATTTATTTATTTTGATACTGGGGGTTGAACCCAGGAGTGTTCTACTAATGAACTACATCCCTTTTTTGAGATGAAGAGGAAAGTAGGACATGGTTGAGACAGGTTCTCTCTCTCTCTCTTTTTTTAAATTTTCTTGTGGTGCTGGGGATTGAACCCAAGCCCTTATGTATACAAGGCAGACACTCTACCAACTGAACTATATCCCCAGCCTGAGACAGAGTCATTTTTTTTTTTTTTTTTTTTTTAAGTTGTAGTTGGACACAAGACCTTTATTTTATTTATTTATATGCAGTGCTTAGGATTGAACCCGGGGCCTCACACATGTTAGGCAAGCACTCTACCACTAAGCCACAACCTCGGCCAGCAGGGTATTTTTTTAATAACTATTGGGGCTGGGGATGTGGCTCAAGCGGTAGCGCGCTCGCCTGGCATGCGTGTGGCCCGGGTTCGATCCTCAGCACCACATACCAACAAAAAGATGTTGTGTCTGCCGAGAACTAAAAAATAAATATTAAAAACTTTCTCTATCTCTCTCTCTCTCCCCCCTCTCTCGCTCTCTCTTTGAAAAATAAAAAAAAATAACTATTTATTTTTTTATGTGGTACTGAGGATCGAACCCAGTGCGTCACATGAAGGCAAGTGCTCTACATTGAGCCACAGCCCACCCTGAGAAGAATCTCTTCAGTGGCTGAGGCTGACCTCAAATTTGTGATCCTACTGCCTCAGCTTCCTAAGGTGCTGGCATTACAGGCATGTGCCACCACACCTGGCAGCAGGCTGTGCATCTTTAATTAGTGTGTCCTTCCATCTGTCATAGTTTGGGGCCTTTTCCTGGTTTCTGTAAAGGAAGACACCCCACAAATGATGGTGATATGTGTACTCTGAACCCCAGAACAGTGTTAGGACAGAGGTAAAAGCCCTAGCTTGCTGTGATGCAGAGACAGTGTCCTGCAGTTTGAGGAGGCTTGGTGTCAACTCGGCCCCAGGTTGTCTCCAAGGTGAGCTATTGGCTGTTGAAGCTACTTTGATTTTGTGACTATATGTTTGATATAATCCTCTGTGCTCTTGTTTGATAGAATTTTGTTATAAGATAGAATTTTGTTATAAAAATATGATATACTGTTTTATCCTAGGCCACCACTGCATGGCCACAGGCAACCATCCTTAGTAGTCACCAGTGATTTATCATATATTTGGGACACTTCTAATTGTAATTCTCTGTGTTGAGATTTTTCAGATGTCTTATGGCTATTTAAAAGTTAAAATTTTCAACTATTTTATTAGGATAAATATTTCCTTTGTTTTTCTTCTCTTTTTATGGAGAAGGGGTCTCACTATGTTGCTCAGGCTGTTCTTGAGCTCCCAGGCTCAAAAGATTCTCCTGCCTCAGCCTTTCAAGTGCTGGGATTAAAGGTGTGCGCCATCATGTCCAGCTGGGCTAAAGGTTTATTTCTTTTTCTTTTTCTTTAATAGTGTACTTGAGTGAACTCAGGATTTCTTTAACACTAAGCTATATCCCTAGCCCCCTACCTTTTTTTTAAATTTTTGAGACAGTTGCTCAGGCTAGCCTTAAATTTGCGATCCTCTTGCCTCAGGGCTCCTGAGCCACTATAATAGTACATAGATGTGGACTACCATGGCCAACTTAAAGGTTCTTTTCTTTTGGTTAGGGTACAGGGGATTGAACTCGGGCACTCAACCACTGAGCCACATCCTCAGCCCTATTTTATATTTTACTCAGAGACAGGGTCTCACTGAGTTGCTTAGCACCTCATTGTTGCTGAAGCTGGCTTTGAACTTAAAGGTTCATTTCCTGACTGTTACAGGGGTCCTTTTGGACATATATTGTATCACCTTATACCTCTTTTGTTTCTATTTCTAGGTGTCTGTACTTTTTCTTTTTCTTGGGCCGGGGGAGGTACTAGGGATTGAACTCAGGAGCACTTGACCACTGAGCCGCATCCCCAGTCATATTCGTATTTTATTTAGAGACAAAGTCTCGCGAGTTGCTTAGCGCCACGCCATTGCTGAGGCTGGCATTGTACTCGAAATCCTCCTGTTTTAGCCTCATGAGCTGCTGAGGTATCTGTACTTTTACATGAAGACATAATTACATTTCCTCATGGAGGACACAGACTCGTCACTTTTAAAGTCAGTTCTCCTTGTCTGGGCTGTGGTGCAGTGTCTCCACACTGACTGCCCTGTTTCCTAGGAATGCAGTAGAGATGGACCAGAAGGTTCGTGTGGCCCGTTGTTGTGAGGATATCTGTGCCCAATTGGTGGACTTGTTTCTTGCTGAGGAAATTTTCCAGACTGCCAAAGAGACGCTACAGGAACTTCAGTGCTTCTGCAAGTATCTACAGCGGTGAGTCCTGTATTCTACAGATCCACACCATCAGTTCCTTTAGATAGACCTTTGTCCATTTCTCAGACACAGCAGTTGCTAGTATAATCTTCTTGTCTTTTTTTTTTTTGTGTGTGGCTATCAGCAGATCATGCTCTCTACTGTGTTCTAAATCTTTACTCTGCTTGGTGTGCTTTGGGGCCTGGCAGTGCAGCATATTGAGCTTGCCTTGTTACTGTGTAGCATGTCACTACAAGTGAGTTATATACTACTTTGGTTCCCTATTGATGACTCCCACATGCCTCTCTCTCTAGCTGTGACAAAGTGTTGCAGTGACCACCTTGTACCAACAGTTCATATATCTATATATGTGCATGCTGTGGGAAGATACATTCCTATCAGTGGTATTTGCTGGGTTTAGATTTTGTCCATATTGCTGAATCAACCTTCAGAGACCATTCAGTGTTAACTCTTATATTTAGTAGTTTAATGCTATTTTTTGCTCTCATGCGTATATTTTAATTCTCATTCATTTCTCAGTTTAAGGACTGTTGCTGGAAAAGACCCTAAACCATGTTTCTTCACATCATAGTGCTGAACTATGACATCTGCATTTGTCCCATGGTGTTAGTCTCGAATGATGATATGTTTGTGTGTCCTTCAGGTGGAGGGAAGCTGTTACAGCCCGGAAGAAACTAAGGCGTCAGATGCGGGCCTTTCCTGCAGCACCCTGCTGTGTGGATGTGAATAACCGGTTGCAGGCATTGGCACCCAGTGCAGAGTGCCCTATTGCTGAGGAGAACCTGGCTAAGGGCCTTTTGGACCTGGGCCATGCAGGGAAAGTGGGCATCTCCTGCACCAGGTCAGTGCCCAGCCATGCCTTGGCTCCTGTCCTGCAATGCTTCTCCAGGAACTGGTCTAAACTATGTATTTGCTAGTTAAGAAAAGTGGTATCAGGAAGTGAGGACAGGCGGGAGACTGCATTTTGAATGTGTTATTTCTATAGCTAGGGACATGTGACTTCCTTTACTACTGGGAAGCAGGGCTCTGATTTCATACTACTTTTTCCTTGAACGATTCAAGTTTGTTGATTGACTCAAAATCACCTCTTTTTCTCTCTTCCCAGTTTTAAAGTACACACATATCATCCTTATTGGTGGAGCCAGAGGTTCACTGCTGTATCTGATTAACACTCCACCCTCTGTTTCCTGCGACAGGGCCTTAGCACTCCCCGCTCCTAGTTGCCCTGAGCATATCTAGTTCCTGGGGTCTAAACTGTCCAGTCTTGGCCTGGTGGGGTTTGGTCTTTGTTATCAGGCCCAGTGTCAGTGTCACCTCTTGAGACTGCCTGTCTGGCCACCCTGCTTCTCTGTGGGCAGGCCCTGGGGAGGTATGATAGAGGGGCCATAGCAGGCATACTGTCTTATCTTAAACCAGATTCGGTAGTCATCTCTGAATCTGTAAACAGGTGGTGAGAGGGGCTTGGATGGTCTGGTTATTGTAAGGCATGCTGTGAGGTTGGGGCACTTTCTCTGCCCATGGCTACCTCGGAGTCATAGCTTCTTAAGTTTTCTCTTAAGTCCCCCTCCTCCTCACCAGCTGCCCTTCTCAGCCTTGGCCTCCTTTTCTGACACCCTTCACCAGCTCCCTCAGCTCAGCCCTTGCCCTCTATTCTTCCCCTCTCTCTGTTGACCTGTCCCCAACCTTCATACTGACATCTCCCTTGGTGCAGCTCCAGGCAGTACCTCTTCTCTGCATTCTAGACTCTTGTCTAGCTCCCAGCATGACTTCCAAATCTTAATTTTCCTCAGCTTCCCTCTGTCCTGCTCCCAAGTGGCCATCCTGTGGTCACAGACATGGGCTTGCATTCTTCTCTCAGACCTACCCTCCTTGATTTCCACCCTTGTCTATCTCTGCCAGTGCTTCTCTCTGGATTATGGCTATAGCCAGAGTCCTCCACCCACCGAGATAGGGTCCCTTGTCATCTCGTTCAGGTTGCCTCACCTCTTATTCATAATCCTGTGTTGTACCATAGACTGAACCCCTTCTCCTAGACACCGCTCCCCCCCAAACACTTCAGGCTCTGGTGGCATGGAGAGGCCATTCCCTCTTCTTCAGTCTGTCAGAAACAGTCTTGCTGGCTACTCTCTTTCCTTCAGGTCTTTGCTCACATTTCCTTCTGGCCATCAGAGTGAGATGACAGCATGTAACATGGCTCCTGCCTGCTCTGCTACAATTGCCCATGACACTGACATGTCCTGCAAGCTGTGCCAGCCAGTACAGAGGTGGTCCTTGCCCATGAGTGTGTGTTCTAAAAGAGGACTTTTGTCTTACTGCTAAGTCTCCCACGGCCAGCTCACAGCAGATACTGAATGGATATCTGTGGAATGAAGGGTCATCTGACTAACCTAGTTCTTTATCAGAAAACATTTTCCCAGTCTTCTTAGTACTTGACACAAGAAGGCACTAGCCAATTGCTTTTCATTCAGAAACACCAGTAAATATTCTAAAGTCCCTTCTGTGGCATGAGCATGCTGTTATTCTCTCTTCCTTTGTAGGTTGAGGCGGCTCAGAAACATGACAGCTCACCAGATGAAGGTTCAGCACTTCCACCAGCAGCTGCTGAGGTCTGTTGGCCCTATTTTATGTGCTTCTCCTCTGAGGCAGGTACATGGGATTAACCACTGTGGTCTGTCCCTTCCAGCAATGCTGCATGGGCACCTCTGGACCTTCCATCCCTTGTGGCTGAGCACTTCCCTGAGAGGCGGGAGCGCGTGTTCTGGAAGTTGGTACTGGTGCTGCCTGATGGAGAAGAGCAGTCCCCGGGGAGTCCTGGCAGGTCTGTCTGACAGTGTTGTGAACACTGATAGTGTGATTTCTTGAGAGCACTGGCCAGGCAGGGCTGTGGGCCTCATATGGTGGGAACCCTGCAACAGATATATATATATATATTTTAAATATGTTATGCTTACATATTTTTAAATACCTTTATTTACTTTTATGTGGTGTTGAGGATCAAACCCAGGGCCTCACACGTGCCAGGCGAGTGCTCTATCACTGAGCCACAGCCCCAATCCAGACTTATATTTTAATGCTTAAACTTGCAGTATGTTTTGTTCATGATTCGAAGTTGATACTTTAGATTGATTATCTTAATTTTTATTCCACTTTGTAGTAGTCTTGGTCCCAAAGCATTTAAGAGTTGATTGTCAATTAAAACTATGCTTGGGTGTATTGACTAGAGCCCACTCATTTTAGACTCTTGGAAGAAAGTTTATGGTTTGTCTGCTATAGTATAGTTCCATTTTTTCCCCCTTAGGAAAAAAAAGACTTTTGGCATTTCAAAAAAGAGATCTAAAAAATGACATGACATTATTTCCTATAACCAAATGGCCTCCAGAAATCCCACTTTTATACCTAGTACAGAACATGTTACTTTTTTGTTGTTGTTGTTGTTGTTAATAGCTTACTGAAATGTAATTAGTTCATGTAGCATAAACTTTGCCCATGTTAAGTGTTGGTGTGTTAATTAAGAGTTCAGTGAGTTTTTAGTTATATTTACAACTAACTACATCATTTTGTTCTGGAACATTTTTTTACCTAAGTAAAAGTCATATTTTCATTATCAGTCTCCATTCTCTCCTACCCCGAACTCCTGGCAACTACTGTTTTTTCTTCTTTTCCTATGGATTTGCCTAATCTGGACATCTTATATAAATAGAATCATGTGATTCATAACTTTTTGTGACTGACATGTTTCCCTAAGCCTATTTTCTAGGCTCATCCGTGTTGAGGCATGTATAAATTTACCACATTTTGTTAGTTGATATTTGGATTGTCCATTCTTTGGCTATTATGAATAAGGCTGCTTTGGACATCCACCTATTTATTGTGTGGACATGTTTATACCTAGGAGAGGAATCACTATGGTAATGATAACTCTGTTTAAGTCTTTGAGGGAATGCCATAATGTATCCCATAGTAGCTGCCCTATTTCACACTCCCACCACAATGTGGGAGGCTCTGAGTCCTCTGAACATATCATTTTTAAGCAGTTTATCATTGGGATAAGGAAGGAGGAAATCATGATGTTTGTCTCATAGGACAACTAAACAATGAAGAGTTGTGGCATTTTAAAAATACTTATTCATTTCTTAAAACACCTATTTCTAATTTACTAAGTTCATTAGGAAATGTACATCACTTAGGAAATTTTTAAGGTTTCAGGCATGAGAAATGTGTTTCTGTAAAATGTGTATTTCAAACTCCAGGGATGTTTTCTGTTCAGAATCTTTCCTTAGTATTTTAGAATCTTAAGTCACATAAAAATGAGATAGTTTCATGAGTTTCTTTTTTTCTTGCCCAAATACAACCCTGTAGGACCCAGCTTTGTTTTATTTATTTTAGTTTTTCCAAAGATATATATTTTTTAAAGATGGACCCAATATCTTTGTTTATTTTTTATGTGGTGCTGAGGATTGAACCCAGTATCTCACAAGTACGAGGCAAGCACTCTACCGCTGAGCTATATATAACGCCAGCCTTCCCAACTCTGTTTTAAATGACACCCTGTTTGGTCCATGTCAACCTCACAATAAGAGTTGGTGTCTGTGGCCCTAGGGTCTGTGTGGTATGTCTTCTTTTCTTAAAATTATTTATGGTTCAAAGTTAGAATCAGATTCTTCTTTAAGTGTTGTTATTATTATTATTTTTTTTATCTACAGAATTCTAGCAAATTGGCTAAAAGCCAAGTTCATGGGAGATGATGGTTCAGTTGGTGACATGTGTTCTAATAATGCTGGTGATATCCAGACACTCACAATATTTAATGCACTCGGCAGCAAAGGGGATCAGACAGTTTCTGTCAATGTGTGTATAAAGGTGAGCAATATTCACTTTGTGAATCTATCTCCATGGTTTTTTAATTTTCACTCACTCTCAGGCATCACCAGAATTATATAAGTGCTACTTATTCTTTTTAAAAAATATTTTAGTAGTATTTTTTAAAAATATTTTTAGTTATATAAGTGCTACTTATTCTTTTTTAAAAATATTTTATAGTTGGACACAATACCTTTGTTTATTTAGTTTTTTAAATATTTTTATAGTTGTAATTGGACACAGTACCTTTATTTTATCTATTTTTTTTTTTTTTTTTAATGTTGTGCTGAGGATCAAACCTAGGGTCTCGCATGTGTGAAGCGAACACTCTATTGCTAAGCCACAACCCTAGCCTCTTAGTTTTTTAAATGTGGTTCTGGGGATTGAACCCAGTGCATCCTGCATGCTAGGCAAGCACTCTACCACTGCGCCACAACCCTAGCCCGCTATTTAAAGTGTTTTTGAAAGACTGTGAGGCTGAGAAGCAAGTGTTAGTTCTGTCTTTTCTTGTGTCTTTTATTTTGTTTTTGGTGGTACTAGGGATGGACTAGGGGCACTCTACACTGAGCTACATCCCTAGCTCTTTTTATTTTGAGACAGGGTCTCACTAAATTATCCAGGCTAGCCTCAAACTTGTCATCTCCCTGCCTCTACCTCCTGAGTAGCTGAGGTTGCAGGCATGCACCACCATGCTTGGCCTTCCTCATGTCTTGATGATAACCCGTAACCATATTTGGTGAGAGCCTCCAGGCTGGAATCTAGTAGATGAATACATTAAATAGTTTTCTGTTACTGTATCAAATACCTGAGATAATCAGCTTATTAAAAGAAAAGGTTTATTTATTTTGGTTTACAA
This sequence comes from Ictidomys tridecemlineatus, assembly GCF_052094955.1. Classification (NCBI taxonomy): domain Eukaryota; kingdom Metazoa; phylum Chordata; class Mammalia; order Rodentia; family Sciuridae; genus Ictidomys; species Ictidomys tridecemlineatus. Next base: position 216,176,482 of record NC_135479.1, on the reverse strand, counting down.
TTTGGAGATTTGAGTTCATGATCAGTTGGCCCTACTGCTTTGGGCCTGTGGTGAGACAGTTCCCATCATTGTGGGAACAACTAGCTGGGAAGCAAAAGATAGGGAGAGAGGAAGGGCTGGGTTCTGTCCCCTTCAAAGCAATGCATTCAGTGATCTGAAGACCTTCCACTAGGCCATCACCTCTTACAGGTTCACTACCTCCCTATAGCACCAAGCTGGGGTTCAAGCCTTTAACACGTGGGCCTTGGGGGACACTGCAGATTAAAACTACAGCAAGCAGTGAGCTTAGCTGTCACAGACCTCTTTGAGAATACTGAAGTTGGCCTAGGTTTTCCATTACAAAGTTTCATTTTTGTTTTTTGTAGGCATTTTATGTACTGAACTGATTGGTTCTCTGGGAAGTTTAGTTTAATGAGAACTTCATTAGATTTAAACCTACATAAATTAGTTTTAGGTTGCAGCATACATATTTGAAAATGAAACCAGATGTGACCTTTGAAAGTGTAGACTTCAATGTTGAACAGACTTGGTGTCAGTGGCCACTACTCTGGCCAGCTCTGAGTCTAGTGATGGCACTTGACCTCACTTATTCTATAATGTGAGTCTTAGTCGCAGTACCAGAGTCTCCTGAGGACTAGCTGGTCTGAGTGTCTGGAGGAATGCTCACAATGAGTCCAGTCTGTTTTCTCTCTCTCCTTCAGGACTGGCTCAGAATAACAAATATTATTATCTTATGGTTTCTATGGGTCAAGTATCCAAATACAGTTTAGCTGGGTCCTATGACTCAGGACCTCTCACAAGATGGAAATCAAGATGTTGGCTTGTTTTATGGTCTCATCAGAAAGCTTGTCTAAAAGCTGCATTTCCTTGGAGGCTGTGGACAGAGACCTCCTCCACTGCATGCCATGGCTTCTCCATGAGGGAACTCACAACATGAGGAAGACAGGGTGGCCAAAATGGAAGTCCAGGTCTCTTCAGGACCTAGTTATAGAAGTGATACCCATAGTGTTGGATTCTCTCTGTTGGAAGGGAGTCATTGGGCCCGCCCTATATTCAGGGCAGAGGACTCTGCAAGGTATAGTACTAGGAGGGGGGTGTGGGAGCCAACTTGGTGTCACACACCAACCGAGGTGAGGAGAGACCTTTTCTATCAGGGTCCCATCATCTTCCCAGGATGGCTGTAACCATCCCTTTTATTATTACTTCAGCAAGTGGGGTCCCATTTTGATGTCTGTGAACCAGAAGTGTTCTTCTGTGACATCTTTTTTTTCTTTAATAGATGCCTTCTTTCCTCACTTACATAGATTCTCTCTATCTTTTTAATTGTTATTGTGTAGACTATATATATCTCAGTAGAGTTTTCCACATGTTCTGTCACTTGACCTGATATATCCATGTCTCTTCTTTCCTTGGAGCCCTCCCTTTGAGAAAGTGCCGTCCTCTTGTTCTACCCTGAGCTGATAGCTTCTACCAGGGTACGGCTGTTACTGGGACCTCTATACCAATAGCATGCATCTTTGAGCCATCCTTGTGAGCATCTGTCTCTGTTCTTGCACCTGCTAGTTTTGTGACCTTGAGAAAGCTCCTTAGCATCTCTGTGCCACTTATGTAGGGATACTCTGATTGATACATCTGTTTTATTCTCTGATATTATCTGTTTTAGACATAGAAGTTAAAGTAAGCCATGTAACGCAGTGCACCTAATATGTGGCATGATGCTCATCAGGCCCTTGAGGTGAAATGAGTTTGTACGTTCAGAGTGCTTAAAATTTTTCCTGGCCGATACCAGGACCTTGCTTATATCATCATTAGCAGCAGCAGTAGTAGTTTCTCTTGGTTTAGTCATCGTTTGATGGTATGTTTTCCAGCTGCTTCAAAGGAAGGATGCATAGAAGGGGGATTTTCCAAGTCGTTTCCTTTCTAAAAACATATTTGTTTTATCCTTACATTTGTTTCTTAGTTTATCAAGGTTTTTAAAATTATAGAAAATGATTTTTCTATCAATTTTGCTCTATTGTCATTAGCATTTATGATTGCTATTGAAATGTCAGAGAACTCTCTTTTCCTTTACTCTTTCCTCTTCTCTTGTACTAGGGATTGAATCCAGGGGTGCTTTGTCACTGAGCTACATACCCAGATCCTTTTTTTTTTTTTTAAGTATTTATTTTTTAGTTTTAGGTGAACATAATATCTTTATTTTACATTTATGTGGTGCTGAGGATCGAACCCCGTGCCTCATGCATGGTAGGCGAGCACTCTACCACTGAGCCATAATCCCAGCCCTAGATCCTTTCTTTTTAAAAATTGTTATTTTGAGACAAGAGTGTCACTAAGTTGCCAAGGCTAGCCTCAAACTAGTGATTCCCCTGCCTTAGCCTCCCAAGTTGCCTGGATTACAGGCATGCACCAGCACACCCAGGGCTGGAGACTCATTTCATTTTTGGGACAGTTTTTGTGCCCCTATGTCACCTACTTTCCTTCTCTATTTTCATTTCACTCTGAAGCCCCTATTTGATAGATGTTGGACCTCATCAATTGATCATATGTTCCTCTTATCCTTTTTCTTATTTTTGGTATGATGTGTTCTGGAAGATTTCCTTATAGCATCTCATTTCTATTTGGGGATGCATTGATTACATCTTTGAGGACAACAGGGATTTTTGGATCTACATTTGCATATGTTCTGTGTACCATCTGTTTCCCCTGGATCTCTTTTGTGCTGGGAACTCCTCTAATACCTTAGCTGAGACTATCCAGCTATACCTAAGTGAGACCATAAAGGTTGGCAAGAAGTTTAGCAAGCCAACCTTTTTTAGGGGGATCCCCAACTGTCTGGAGCTGAATACCTGTTCTGTGGGCTATTTAGTTTCTTTAGTAAGGACTTATCCCACTCTTCCTGGGTAGTTTCTGGTGATCTCAGGGTGGGGTTAGGGGTGGCCAGTGCCCCCAGCAGCCTTTTATGAAGCTAGCTCCCTCTGCTTCTCTGACCCATCTCATTATTGCTCTCTAGAAATGCATCAGAATCCCTTGTTTGCTGCTGGCTTGCCTTTCCCATTTTCTGCATCATGAACTTAACTGTTTTATACCTGTTTAAGGTTTATTAAGATTATAGAAATGTGAGCTGTGCACAGTGGTGGCTTGGGAGGCTGAGGCAGGAGAATTGCAAGTTCAGAGCCAGCCTTAGTAAAAGCGAGGTGCTAAGCAACTCAGTAAGACCCTGTCTCCAAATAAAACGGGGCTGGGGATGTAACTCAGTGATCAAGTCGAGTGCCCGAGTTCAATCCCCAGTACCAAAAAAGATTATAGAAATATAGTCAAATAGCTCTTACTAGAGGTTAAATTATCTATTGATCTGGATGTTTTTCACACTTAATTCATGAAGGAAGGCTGGCCTAGCCTGTCCAGAGCATAGTGAATATTTGGTGCTTGGGGATCTTAGGCTGCAGTTGCTCTGGGGCAGACCATACACTACTAACTTGTTCCCTGGAGCATGATGGTCTGGGTACTGTTGCAGGTGGCCTGTGGTACCCTCAGTGACGGTGCCCTTGATGCTGTGGAGACCCAGAAGGACCTCTTGGGAGCCAGTGGGCTCATGCTGCTGCTTGCTCCCAAAGTGAAGAGTGACGACATGGCAGAGGAGGATGTGTACTGGCTATCGGCCTTGTTGCAGCTCAAGCAGCTCCTGCAGGCCAAACCCTTTCAGCCTGCACTTCCACTGGTGGTCCTTGTGCCCAGCTCCGGAAGGGATGATGTCAGGAAGGAAGTGGAGGATGGTTTGTGAAGGAAGTCCCTTTTATGAACTGGCATTGCTTAATAAATGAGTGGAGCCATGGGTGTAAGCAGTGGTGTTAGGAACTACTGAGACTGGAGACCCACTGCATCTCTCCACTGCTGGGTAGGGTGGGGTCAGCACTGTGAGGTGTCAGGTGTGCAAGCAAGTGCAGACATATGACTGTCATCTGTTTATCTTAAAGGTCTGATGCTACAGGACTTGGTTTCAGCTAAGCTGATTTCAGATTACACTGTTACTGAGATTCCTAATTCTATTAATGATTTACAAGGCACCATGAAGGTAAGGGTTTTTTTTGTTTTTTTTTTTGCGGTACTAGAGATGGAATCCAGGGGCGCTCTACCACTGAGCTGTATCCCCATTCTGAGACAGGGTCTCACTAAGTTTTTAAACATCCTAAGTTGCTGAGTCTGGTCTTGAATTTGCGATCTTCCAGCCTCAGCTTCCCGAGTTACTGAGATGTACACGCATCTGCCACTGCTCCCATCTTGGTTTCATCATCTTTAAAGGTCCATCAAGATGATTTTTTTTGTTTCCCTTCTGATCTATCTGAAGTTTTATATATATTAATATATATTTTAATTTTGTTTTATCTACATAATTTCTAAAGATGTAAGCAGGATTCAAAATAAAAGATAAAATTTGCCCATATTCTGCTATCTACAGCAAATCAAATTGTTCATATAAATTTTACCTCCACCCTCTCCTTGTTAGGATAGATCTTATGGACACTTTATCACAGTTCTTTTTATTTTTTATTTTGAATCCAGGTCTTGCTAAGTTGCTGAGGCTGGCCTCAAACTTGTGATCCTGCTGCCTTCGTCTTCTAAGTAGCTTAGTATTGTTTTTATGAATTTAAAATATGACCATTTATGCCTTATAATGGCAACATCAGATACCAGTGTTATTTTTCTAGAGTGGTTGTCCATGAAATATGTAAAGACATGTTATGTGAGATGACAGCTGACTAATTGCACCTAGAGAAAGAAGTACTAAGAATAAAAAAAATAACTTCAGAAAGGAAGATAACTGTAGGTGTGAAGGCATCCTGGCATGTAATAAAGCTGTTAGTTCTTTGGCCAAGAGATATGCCTTCCATTTTTGTGTGTGGTAAAGAGGATGTGCAGGGATGGTTTCCTGGGACCCTGGGCCGTTACAGGGAGTTCCTGCAGGCCCCACTCCTTAGCTGGATGGTACTGGTGGGGACACACTCTTGTGCTGTTGCTGGGTGTGTCTCCAGGGCCCTTGACAGCCACTCAATCACAGAAGAACCTTATAGGCCCTTCCTACTACCTGTGGTTAAAGCCTGGTACTATGGTGGCATCTACCTCAATCAGTAATGAGTAAAGTACCAAATCATTTCAGAAAACTGTTTTTGAAAACCATTGTGAATTATTTAACCATATCTTTCCCAACTGTCTTTGCTTTTTAGGTTTCTCAGGCAGTGCAGTGGCTGGTCTCTCGCTGCCCCCACGTTCTTGACCTTTGTTGCCAGACTCTTATTCAGTACATTGAGGATGGGATTGGCCATGAATTTAGTGGTCGGTTTTTCCATGACAGAAGAGAGAGACGTCTGGGTGGCCTGGCCTCACAGGAGCCCAGTGCCATCATTGAGCTCTTTAACAGTGTGCTGCAGTTCCTGGCCTCTGTGGTGTCCTCTGAGCAGCTATGTGACTTGTCATGGCCTGTCACTGAATTTGCTGAGGCAGGAGGTAGTCAGCTGCTTCCTCACCTTCACTGGAACTCCCCAGAGCACCTGGCTTGGCTGAAGCAGGCTGTGCTTGGGTTCCAGCTCCCACAGATGGACCTTCCGCCTGCAGCAGGTGTGTGTTTACACTGAGAGAGAAGTGGAGGGCTGGCTGTAGCAGAGCCTCATGTTTTCTTCTTGATGTGACCATCCCGCATGTACTGGGTTCAGTGTGAGGTCTGCAGTCCACCTCAGCTGTGCATCCACCTGCACCTGCCTTTGCGTTCATTGGTTTAAGGAGCCAGGGATTTTTATGGAGTGGGGACTCTTGACCTTTTCCCAGCACTAGCCCCCGGCAGCCCTTCCTCATAGGTCCCAGTTATTGGAACAGAAGTTGTCCTTGAGCTGTTGGCTCTGCTGGGACCATGACATCAGTTCTGATTTATGTCCATGTTCCTTTGAATCCTGCCTATGCCTAGTGTTCCTGGGTCAGGCCTTTGGGCCATTGTGATGGAGCATCCGTAGGTCACCTCAGTTGGCTCAAGCCCAGCATGGCAGGGGTTGCTTCTTCACACATGAATGCTGGTGTTAGGTAATGTGCCTGATGGCTACTTATCTGGCAGAGGTGGGGCCTTAGCATGCATACTCACTTTGGGCCTCAGTACCCTTCCAAATTCTCATCATTCAAGAAACCTGAAGGGAAGTGAACCACTCAATGGAAGCCCTCTGTGTCCTCAGCTAGGTGGTGTTCCCCAGGGGAAACCAAGACCACCTTCCCGAGATTTTCCTGGCTGCTTGTTATAAATATGATTCCCGGGTAGCCATAGATCCATGTTGTCAAGAGTATCTGGGGTGGGCCTTGGGAGCAAGCTCTTCTTTCCCTCAACAGCTGTGGTTCTGCTGTATATATATTTGAAAGCAGACTACCACCTATACAGTTGCTGTTACCTAACAGAGATAGTATTAACATTTTCATGTACATTCTCACCTCTCCTTTGGTCAAACCTGTAATTCATGAGGCACTTTCCCTTCAGCACCCTGGCTTCCTGTATGCTCCATGGTTGTCCAGTATACCTCCCAGATCCCCAGCTCACGCCAGACGCAGCCCGTCCTCCAATCACAGGTGGAGAACCTACTCCGAAGAACATACCGCAGGTGGAAGAACAAGAGCCCCTCAATGGACCAGGGGGCAGGACCCTCTGTCGAGGAGATTCCTTGGGATGATATTATTGCCTTGTGCATCAACCACAAGCTGAGGGATTGGATGCCCCCCAGGCTTCCTGTCATCTCAGGTAGTTGGAGCTTGGCGCTGTGGGTCCTCATGAGACTTTCCTGGTTCCGTTTTAGCAAAGGATTGTATTTATTTGACGTTGCTTCTTTTCCCCAGTCTCCATTTCCTTAGGACTTCCCTCTAAGTCCAGTGACTTCCATGTGACGTGTAAACATTGGGAAGAACTAAGAAGGTTCCAGGAGACTTGGATTCCCCTGCCTGAAACAGGCCTCCTAAGTTGATTCTCCCCAGTCTCCATTTCCTTAGGACTTCCCTCTAAGTCCAGTGACTTCCATGTAAACATTGGGAAGAACTAAGAAGGTTCCAGGAGACCTGGATTCCCCTGCCTGAAACAGGCCTCCTAAGTTGATTCTAATTAGAGGAGATCTGTAGCTCTGAGAGTTGTTATTGGTGCTGCCACAGCCTGGACATGAGCTGTCTGGACCTTGAGTGGCTCCTGTACACTCGGAGTGTTAAATGACCAAAGCATGGAAGTAGTATTAGTCAGAAGGCTGTCCTTAAATCAATAAGTCTGAGCAAATGCCAAGTGGCGACCTGTTGCTCTTTTGATAATGTTTTTAATCTATTTTTGTATTGTTTTCTCAGAGGCATTGAGTGAAGATGGTCAGATATGTGTATATTTTTTTAAAAACCATTTGAAAAACTATGATGTTCCTTTGTCATGGGAACAAGCCAGAGTACAGACACAGAAGGAGCTACAGCTGAGTCAAGGACGGTGAGTTCCATGTTCAGGGTGTTTCTGTTGCTGTCCTAAATCATATTGGTCCTATCCAAAAGTACACTGTGGAAATTGGCATTTGGCACACTGAATCTTGCCCATCGTGGGTCAGTTTTGATAATCCTTAAAGCACAGATCATTCTGTTGTCACAGAACTGTTCTAAAACAAAGTCAGAGGCATCGCACTTAATTTATCAGATGAGCCTGACCCTGAAGTCATATCCAGTTGGGAGAGTGCAAATGAGAAGATTGGTACCTTGTCCCACAAACCTGGCTTAAAAATACAAGTAAAGTGTTGGTATATGCAGTCTTGTAACATCTAAAAAAATTCCCAAGTGGTCTTTCTCACAAGATAAACAATATCAACAGTAGAAATCTCTTAATGTAGTCTTTTGCCACAATATGAAAATAAGAGATCATTTTATTAGTTGTTGAAATGTATTTATTAAAACTTACACTCATTCTTGATGTTATTATGATGTTTCAGTAAAAAAAAAAATCCATTAAACTATCAAAAAGGAAAGGAAAAAAAGAAAAAACAGAAAACAGCAAAACAAGCAGCATTTGTTGTTCATGTTGTCACTGCTGCTGCCTATTGTCCTGGATCCTGACTACTGTAGTGACATGGGATAGATGGGCAAAAATTATCAAAGGAGAACTGTAATTTCCAGACAGTGTACCTGTCAGTCTGTGATAACCCACAACTGATCCCTTAGGAATGTCCAGAGTTCAGAAAGATGACTGACAACCTATAAAAAATTCTCACAACAGCACAAACCCCTGTCATCATGAATTGACAGGCAACGCCTTAACCCCAGCAAGGGTGTGTTCAGAGGCTTGAATGTGCAAAGGAACCCTGAATAAATGAGACATAGACTAGCTTTTGACATTAAAAATATGCAATGTTATAAAGGTGCCAGTGCCAATCATAAAGTCAGGGCATTGCTAATCAAGGGCCAATAGTATTTCTCACTGATATTGACAAATTAATTCTAAAATTCTTCAGGATAATAAAATAGGTAGCAATTGCCGAGAAGATTTTGACTAAGACTAAGAAAGAAGGTCTGCTTAGTCTAATATCAAAATATATGGTAAAGCTACAATACTTAAAACCAGATGGTAATGCTGGTGTATTACAGACCAGAATGGAAAGTCCAGAAATAGAACTGTATGTGATAGGACTGCAGTGCCAAGTCAGATTAGTTGTGAAAGGGCAGACATTGCCATCTCTTTAGAAAGAACCATTAGAGCCCCTCTCCAACCATTTGCAGACATTCTTCCAGATGGATCCAAGAGCTAGATGTAAAGTTTAAGAACAGGTGCAATATAGGCCAAAGCAGGGCAAAATAGAGAATCTGTATAGAGCCCTGGGATGGGAAGCAAGACCCAGAGTGGAGAAGCTCTAAGAGCCCAGCTGCCCCATGAGAGCAGAAGATTCCAGGAGCAACAATGTCTCTTGATCCTGCTATGTGTGAAGATCACCCAGCAGTCAGGGGGCTACCTTCTCTCTGAGCCCCATTCCCTGAATTGAGGGAATTCTAGAGGCAGATACAGGACTGACCCAGGCTTGATCCATCACAGGAGGTCTGAGGCTTGTGACTGCTTAGGGTAGGTGCATGTGTGTGACCTGCCCATATGCTTCGCAGTGCTGTAGGAATCCTTTCTCCCACCTTCCTGACCATAAGCATTTCAAAACATGTACTTACAGTTTGGGGATAAAGTCTTTTCATTATTCTGCAAGCAATTTTCCTACTCCGTTACTTCACGTGCACCATAAAGGGAAGAGGAATGAAGAGTGTGACCCAGAGGAGCGGAGTCTCAGTGCAGAGGATCTGATACGGGGAGCTTCTGCCCAGGAGCTCCTGGCGCAGTGTCTGTCCAGTAGTCTATTAATGGAGAAGGAGGAGAATAAGAGGTGAGGCCTGTTCCCTTCTGATTCATGTGTGCTGTTCAGTTCACTTCATGCAAGGAGAGTAGTTGCTCATTTGAATAGACAGCTAGGGCAAAAAGACCAGAAGGTTTAGTGATGTAATTTTGTTTGAAAAAGAAAGTGAGTCAAACATTTGCAAAGTATAACCTCTTGGAAGACAGGCAGTGCCCTAGGTGATTGTATTGTTTTGTTTTTTAATTTATTTTCTAGTTGTAGGTGGACACAATACCTTTGTTTTTTATGTGGTGCTGAGGATCAAACCCAGTGCCTCATGAATGCTAGGCAAGAGCTCTATCTCTGAGCCACAATTTCAGCCCAGTGATTATGTTTTTAATGGTTATGTTATTTGAAATTGATTTCACTAATTGTTATTGAAAGTTAGCTTCAGATTTTTTGTAGGAAATGCATGTGGCTGAATCTACCCAAAAGATGGCGAGTGCTAAACAGTGGCCGTCTGCCGTTGGCGAGTCTGAGACTTCTCTAGCTTATTCTACTCTGAATGAGTAGGAGCTGGTGCTGAACCTTTGTATCCCTCACTGCCCCCCACTCCCCCTTGAGTTTTCACTTGGTGGCCTTGTTTATAGTTTTACTAAGAAATAAAACTAGTTAGAAGGGACTTTATATAGGTCATGCTCCTGCCTCCACTGTTTTGAGCAACCATGTCTAGGAGCCTCTCTCTGACCAGCCCATTCCATGTCCCCTAGATGAGGAAGAATCATTCAGCTGGTAGCCAAAGTCAGCCTTCCCCTTGGATCTCATCTTCCACACACTTAAGGGCACTCAACCAGTAGGTGTCCCTCTCCTATGTCATTGTCTGCTAGAATGTACCAATCAGTATGCAAACATGAATACATGTTGGCATTGCTCCTCCTTGTCCCCATTCCCTTAATTACCACCTCATGTTTATATTCCCTTAACACTAAAATGTCTCTAAAACTCAGAAATTCTTTGATTCTCACCTCTGCATTCTTCTTTCCAGTCAGCCTGCAGAGGTTGAATGTGGCCATGAACCACCAGCCCTGTCAGCTGTCCACACCTTTGTTCCTTGCTGCTAGGATGCCCCTAGTCCCCTCCCCAGGATCTAAGTGCTGGCTAATCCTCACCTCTCAACTGCTTCTCAGGCCCAACTCCAGACCTAACATCTGGATCATCTGTACCCACTCCTCTGTGATTTTATGCACTCATGGATTTTTAGATAACTCCAAATTTTCCTCAAACTTGAGTCCTCTGAATTCCAGACTTGAATGTCCATTGTTTTTTTGTGGTTCTGGGGATTAAAACCTGGTGTACTCTACTGGTGAGCTACATCTCCAGCCCTTTTTATTTGTTTTTTGAGACGGGGTGTGTTGGGGGGGAAGGTCCTGCTATGTTTCCCAGGCTGGCCTCAAACTTGTGATCCTCCTGTCTCAGCCTCCCAAGTTGTTGGGCTTACAGGCATAAGGCATGTTCCTGGCTTCCTATTATTTCTTGAAATCATCTTTGGACATCTATGGGATGTCAGGCATTGCAAAGTTAACATACTCTATATCCAATTTTCCCCCAACCACCCCTCTTTCGGTGGTCTTTTGTGTGATGGCAATACAATCCTTCTAGATGCTCAGAAGCACGCCCCTATGTCCTGATCATCTTCAAATCCTATTGGCTCTAATGAATGTATACTCAGAATTGGACCATTTGGTGTGACTTCCATGGCTCTCACCTGGCCTAAAATGATGTCACTTTCCTTGTGGATTATTACAGTAGGCCATAACCTAGCAGCAACTGACACAGTGGGCACCTTTCAGGTGTGGAGGTCATGTCACTCCTTTGCTCACAACCTTTCAGTGGCTTCCTCTTTCACCTGGAAGTAAAGGCAGATTCCTTACAAGGGTGACCCAGGCCCTGTGTGACTTGGGCCCCATCTTCTTTCTTGACTTCTGGGTTTGCTTTTCTTGGCCTCATTCCCCAGCCACTCCCATTCCAGGTCTCTGCTCAAGCATCTGCTTTTATGTTGGGCTCCCCTTGCTTATCCCTGCCCTCCTTGTTTCCATGGCTCTGCTTTATCTTTCTTTATCAGACTGTTTGCTTTGTTCCCTGTCTGTCACTAAAGACAGGTTAGGGTTGGGGCCTTGTCTGTTTTGTTTCAGTGCTGCATCCCTGGTAGTTAGAAAGGTGCTTTGCATTTGGTGGGTGCTTGATAAATGTGTTGGAAAGAGTGAAGGAGTTCACCATTATTGCTAAAAGTGAGTTTACCTAGATATATATATAATTACCTAAGTGTGCTCTACCACTGAGCTGCAGCTCCAGACCATATATATGTATTTTATATGACTCTGTCTCACTATGTTGCCTAGTGTGGCCTCAGATTCTGAGCCCAAGTGATCCTCCTGCCTCAGCCTCCTAAGTAGCTGGGACAAATGCTGCCACTGTGCCCAGCTTCAGATTGTTTTTCTTAAAAAGACCAGTGTATGGAGATAGACAGCAGTGGAGTGTGAGTGTGTTAGATGCTATTGGGATATTATTTTGAGTTAGTTTTAAATTATAAGCAGCAATTTGTACATTTTGAAATCTATCAAGACATGAGAGCTGGACATGGTCACACATGCCACTAATCCCATCAACTTGGAAGACTGAAGCAGGATGATTACAAGTTTGGGCAACTCAGAGAGAGCTCAAAATAAAAAGACCAGGGATGTAGTTCAGTGATAGGTTTTAAAAATGTGAGGTAGGCTGGGGATGTGGCTCAAGCGCTGGCGTGCTCGCCTGGCATGCATGCTGCCCGGGTTCGATCCTCAGCACCACATGCAAAGATGTTGTGTCCGCCGAAAACTAAAAAATAAATATTTAAAAAAAATGTGAGGTATACATGGAAGGAAAATGATAGTTAACTTTGTGCTTCTTAGTGCTTAGGTGTTTCTGAACACGTATTGTTTCAGGTTTGAAGATCAGCTTCAGCAGTGGTTGTCTCAAGACTTGAGAACAGTGACAGATACAACTTCTCTTCCCCTCTACCTTCCTCAGACACTAGTGTCTCTTACTCAGACTATTGAACCTGTGGCAAAAATACCTACAACAACCAGTTCACAGGTGAGAAGAGAGTGCATTTGGCATTCACACTAGACAAGAGTGGTACTGGAAAACAAAGTAGTATCTTGATTCATCATGTGATATCATGAAACCCAATAAATTACTATCTTAGACTTTTGAAAAACTGATGTTATAGAGACCCAACCAATTGAGTGTCTGCTTGTGAAATGAGTGAATGGGACTGAAACATACCTAAGAACTGAAGGAAACCTATAACCCTTGTGCAGTAAGGGCACTGATGAAAAAGGTGACAACAGAAGATTCTGTTTTTGGATCATATGCTGTCTAAACCTTGGCATCACCTAGACTTGCTTCTGGGATTAATTCTCCTTGGGGAAATTAGTGAATGAAAAAGGCATGCTCAGAGAAGCCATCCCAGAGTGTTCAGCTGGTTTGGGGCAGAGTTACTTTTCAAAGCCAGATCCTAGTGGCTTTCTGTTTCACCATCTTTTCTTCAGTGGTTAAAGAAACAGAGTTCAGCCACAGATCTGTGCTGTTAGATGGTGAAAAGTGTATTCCTGAAGGCTTTTGAAAGCCCCTTAACAAGGGCTAAAAACAAAATGACATACTGTTTCTAGTTATCAGATTGGGAAATACTTTAAAAAATATTCATACCTTTTGATTTACTGATTCTGCCGTTAAAAAAACCTGCCAAATATTCATAAAAATTACTGTATAAAAAAAGTTCGCTGTAGTGCTGACTACGCTGCATAAAAGTAGAAACAAACTGTCCAAGGATGAGGGTTTGGTTAAGCAAGTAACAATACCTTCATATGGTGAATGTATTGTCACAACCCTCGAGGATATCTTATAAAAACGAATGGCACTGGAAATTATTCATGTAGAATACAAAGGGAAACAGTATGATGATATGTATGATAACAGATGAAACTGGCTCCACGAATGTATTGGAAGAGGCTAGAAGCATGTTAGCCAAGGTGGTGGTGGTGGTGGTGGGCTCCAGATGACGTTAACCTGAGCTGCTTTTTTATACCAATAGAATGCAAGGACAGAGGAGCAATTGCAGCAGTCAGAGGCAACAGGTACATCTCTGACAGAACGGTTGAAGCACCTGGAAAGGCTGATCCGAAGTTCAAGGGAAGAAGAAGTTGCCTCTGAGCTCCATCTCTCTGCACTACTGGACATGGTGGACATTTGAGCAGCCTAAGTGGAGAGCAGTTACATCCAGAAGAGTTTCTGCTTTTACTCAAAATTATGTTATTCTTAGATGCTTGATGTACTGTTGAAAATGTGATTAATCATGCAAAAAAATAAACCATCTGAATTGAATTTCAGATCCTACATAGTTTGCAGAGTGAAATATTCTTATGTTTCCCGATCTCAGACTGTCACCCACCCACCTGCAAATGTTGAAGTTGTTTGCAGCTTATATTTCCATGTGTAACAAGATAATTGTCACCACAAAGTCACAGACCCTGATGTGCCTATGTGTCAGCTATGTAGGGATGGGTAAGGCATAGGAGCCCTGCCTGTCAGGAGCACCCAACTCACATGAGAGCTAACAGATGTAGGTGTATATACACCGGACTCTTGACAATGTACATTGATAGGTATTCCTGGACTGGAAGCTGGGACGGATGGGAGAGTTTACTTGAGAGGACATGAAGAAAGCCCAGAGGCACCAGTTTGGTTGTGTGGCCATGTGAAAGGAACAGGTAGGCAGGGTCAGACCATATTCTGAGTGCTTGGGAATCAGATTAGACAGGGAAGTGACTAATTTTTCTGTGCTCTTAGATGGTTCCATGTGGAAGAGGGAAGATGAGTCAGGAATCTTGAGAAGTGAGTGTTCTAGCTCTCCAGGTTGGAGAGGCAGGTTTGTAAGCCTGAGTTCTAGCAGCTGCTATGGAACAAGAGAATGAATTTGAGAAAAGTATTAACAGACTTGGTGACATTATGACTACCAATCTTAAATTGATACTCATATTTCCCAATTATAATCCTGGAAGACTATTTCATGTCTTCTGGTTCTCTTCAAACCTCCAATATTGTTTGATAATGACCCTACATATTTCAATGAGGAAACAAGTACCATCTAACCTCACCAGATCTGCCAGGCAATCCCTATATTCCAACACTACTCTTACGGATTTCTTCAGTGAATCACTTCATGTTCATCAACAGATATTTAATGTTACTTCTTAATCTTGATTTCAGACATTGTTAACTTCCTATAATGGGAGAGGAGTTAGCTCTCCATCCTGTCTTCCCTGCAATGTATACCATTCACACATACCTATATTTCTTTTCCTGTAATATGTAACAGTGTAACAAGTTGGCTGAAATCTCCATTTTGAGTTCATATTTACTACTGGCTGCTGAACTTTTTTATTTATTTATTTTTTTTAAGGTACAACTTTTGATTTTTTCCTAAAGTTAATAATTGCCTTATTTTTTTAAATTTGCTTGTTTTTCTCTGTTCCTATTGCAACTTCACTCAAAATTCTCTACCCTAAGAGTAAATAAAGCTTCTTGTGACACAATCATATGCATCAGATAAAATGCTAGCTCCACTTTCTGTGGAATACCATCCTCCAAGGTCTTCCTGCCACAGCTTGGACATTTCCTAGATTCTAAGTCATATCTTCCTCTTCCTTGGTCTGCTTTCTCATTTTGATGGAGCTTAGTTCTAATAGCTTGAGCTCACATATCTAAAATGTCTTTATTTCTATCCTTAAATTTGATTCATCATTTGAATGGGAATAGCATTATAGACTGGAAATCATTCCCTTTTGTTTGCTTTTTATTATTATTTTTGGTTATCAGGATTGAACCTAGGTGTGCTTAACCACATCCCCAGCCTCTTTCTTTTTTTTTTATTTAGAGGGAGGGTCTTGCTAAGGTGCTGAGGCTGGCTTTGTGATCTTCCTGCCTCAGCCTCCTAAGCTGCTGGTATTACCGGTATGTCCCACTGCAACTGGCTGTTTATTGAAAATTTCAAAATCATTTCTATGGCAGGTGTTCTCAAATTCCCAAACATGTGATCTTTTTGCTTCCTCTTGTTCCCTACGCAATTTATTGGGCTGGACTTTTTTTAAAAAAATTATTATCATTCCAGTTTTTATTGCTATTAAACTACCCCAAACAGTTTTAACTTTGAGGAGGACTCAACTGGCAGGTTTCCAGTTTTTTGAACCTTCCTGGGATTTATTGACAAGAGTGGTCTCTTTATTCGTTTAAGCCACATACATAGATTTTGACTTTGTTGGTTTGCTAGGTCAGTTATCATTCTTCCATCCACTCCCAGACTCTCTTGCTAACTGGTATCTTCATTCTTTGTGGGTTTTGTCTTTGTCTTGTAAATGTGTGTTTGGGCAAGAAATGGAAGTCAATACCTCTTTTCAGACTCCATAATTAATCAGAATTTTGAAAAATTCTGCCATTAGTCATTTCTCCCCATGTCTCCTGAGATAGTTTGTCAATCACCAGTAAATCGTTTCGCCACATCCAATCATCAATTCCCAGTGCTCCTTTAACATTCCTCCAAATCCTCAGCACAGATCTGGTCTTCACCGG
This sequence comes from Ictidomys tridecemlineatus, assembly GCF_052094955.1. Lineage (NCBI taxonomy): Eukaryota > Metazoa > Chordata > Mammalia > Rodentia > Sciuridae > Ictidomys > Ictidomys tridecemlineatus. Next base: position 216,160,466 of record NC_135479.1, on the reverse strand, counting down.
GCTTCCCTGACTCTCACCCCCTGGACATGAAAAGGTTGGTGCCGCAGGGATTACTGAAGCTCTGCTTTCCTGGTTAATCTAATCTTGCGATTTCAAATGATGAAAACAGATGACTACCAAATTCCTCTCTACTTGAATGCCAGCCTACTGGACATTTCCTCTTTAATGTCTAATAAACATATCACAACATGTCCCCAATTTACCTTGAGATTTCCAACCAAACCTTCCCTGTGTTACTACTGTAAAGGTAAAATTTCTAAGCTGATTCTAAGCTGCATGAGTCTGAGTTAAAGTGTAAAAGACTGGGTATTGTAAGGTTTCTAAATTGAAAGGCTTGGGTTAAAAAAAAAAATAATAGGTCAGGTATTGTTAAAATTCCTCTGCTACCCCCAGAACCTGTAATCTCTGTAGCTGTTAGGACAATACTTGAACTGCCCAGTAAATATTTCCAATGATTCCCTGGTTGTTTATTAGCTAAAGGCTCCAAATAGCTCCTTAGGTAAGCATCCAGGCCACAAAACCAATCAGTTTAAATGTGTCCCGTGCTTAGTAGTGACCAATCACCCCTGCCCAGACTGTTCCGGCCAATGAATGTACTCATCATGGCTCAGAGTTGTTCAATTTTCCTGCGCCTCAAGATGATTTGTTCTGATGTATGCAAAGCCCCCCCCCCAAAAAAAAGTGTACTTAAGCTCTGCTCTCCCTTCCTGAGTGAGCCTTGAGCCCCAGCATGCTGGTTCAATAAATCCCCTTTTGCCAATTGCATGAAGCCAGTCTCTTGTGTGGTCTCTCCCTCCCATACTCCGCAGGACCCTTACACTACACACCCATGGTCCAGGCCAAAGCCTGAGCCTGTAATGTGTGGGCACCAACACTGACTTCTTACAGCTCCCTGGCAAAATAGCCCTGTGAATTCCCAAAACTGTTTTACATTTTTCTTTTCTTTATATATTAAAAAGAATGATATTTTTCCCTCCTAATTCAGTCCACTAAAACAACAGGACTCTTCTCTAATGGAGACCTGCGCTCACCTGGTGCAGGGCTCCAGGTGGGAGACCAGGTTCCTGCTCTCTGCACCTGGGCCCACTCCGGGGATGCGGGCGGGCGTGGCAGCTGGTCCAGCTGGAGGCCAGGGTGCCCAACTTCTGGCCCACCCCAGAGGTCCCCCGAAGCCTGTCCACCCAACCCCTGGGCCCCCGTGCTCCCGCCCGCCTCATCTCCCGCCCTCCCTCATCTCCCTCCCCCTCCTCATCTCCGGCCCCTCATCTCCGGCACCCCTCATCTCCGGCCCCCTTCATCTCCCGCCCCCTCCTCACCTCCCTCCCCCTCCTCACCTCCCTCCCCCTCCTCACCTCCCTCCCCTCCTCATCTCCCGGCCCCTCATCTGCGGCCCCTCATCTCCGGCCACCCCTCATCTCCGGCCCCCTTCATCTCCCGCCCCCTCCTCACCTCCCTCCCCCTCCTCATCTCCCTCCCTCTTCTCATCTCCGGCCCCTCATCTCCGGCCACCCCTCATCTCCGGCCCCCTTCATCTCCCGCCCCCTCCTCATCTCCCTCCCCCTCCTCACCTCCCTCCCCCTCCTCACCTCCCTCCCCCTCCTCATCTCCCTCCCTCTTCTCATCTCCGGCCACCCCTCATCTCCGGCCCCCTTCTCACCTCCCGCCCCCTCCTCACCTCCCTCCCCCTCCTCACCTCCCTCCCCCTCCTCATCTCCCTCCCCCTCCTCATCTCCCTCCCTCTTCTCATCTCCGGCCCCCTTCATTTCCGGCCCCCCCCATCTCCTTCCCCCTCCTCACCTCTCTCCCCCTCCTCATCTCCCGCCCTCCCTCATTGCCCCAGCCCCTCATCTCCCTCCCCCTCCTCATCTCCCTCCCCCTCCTCATCTCCGGCCCCCCCTCATCTCCCTCCCCCTCCTCATCTCCCGCCCTCCCTCATCTCCCGCCCCCCCTCATCGCCCCCCCCCTCATCTCCCGCCCCCCTCATCTCCCGACCCCTCATCTCCCTCCCCCCCCTCATCTCCCGCCCTCCCTCCTCTCCCGCCCTCCCTCATCTCCCTCCCCCCCTCATCTCCCGCCCTCCCTCATCGCCCGGCCCCTCATCTCCCTCCCCCCCTCATCTCCCGCCCTCCCTCATCTCCCCCCCTCATCTCCCGCCCTCCCTCATCTCCCAGCCCTCCCTCATCTCCCGCCCCCTCCTCAGCCCTCTCGACCACGGGCTCCCGCCCCCCCATCTCCGAGCTCCATCCCCCTTGACCCAGGGTTCCAGCCCCGCGTCCCCGCACTCACCTCAGGCCACAGTGATTACACTGTGATTACACTGCCCGCCACCCCCCCCAGGCTCTCGGAATCTGAGGTCGTCCCCAAACTCCTGTCTCCCAGACCCCGTGGACCCTCCTCAAAAGCCTGCTGGCCGCCCCGGGCCGACGCCGCGACTGAAGGTACCGGAAGAGCTGGCCCCGCCCACTTCCCCCACCGTCCTCGCCCCGCCCACTGAACCCTTAGCCACGCCCTTCAGGTCCCAGTCCCGCCTCTCCGGGCTGCTCGCCTCGCAGGACCCTCCCACTAGCGCCCCGCCCCTAGCGCCCCGCCCCTCCCCGGAGGCTCCGCCCCGGCCGCGTGTTTTGTCGTGCGCCCCACCAGCGCGGCAGCAGGCGCGAGGAGCCCGGTTGGTGGCGCCCTGATTGGCTGCGCGGCATCGGGCCACTCGGCAGTGCAGTCAGCAGAGGCGCGCGTCTGCGCAGTGCGCGGGGCGGGGATGTGCCGTCAGATCTAGGTGGCGGATCGCGGGGATTCCGCGGAGCGCGGAGCTGTCATGACGGAGGGCACGTGAGTCCCCCGGCCCTGGCGGCGGGTTCGCGGACCCGAGCCGGTGGGCGCCCTGGGCCGGGCGGGGCGGCGGGGCGGCGGGGCGGGCGCTCACTGCGCTGGTCCTCCAGGTGTCTGCGGCGCCGAGGGGGACCCTACAAAACCGAGCCCGCCACCGACCTCAGCCGCTGGCGGCTCCGCAATGAGCTGGGGCGGCAGACGTGGACGTACTGCGGCCAGGACGACGGCGCTGGCCGCCAGCAGACCGGCCTGGAGGCCCACTCCCTGGGGCTGGACACTGTGAGTGGCCGCTCGCCGGTGCAGCCCTGTCAGCACTTTATTCTCAGCACGAGGAAATTGCTGTTTTAGAGGGGCCCTTGATTTCAGTCTGTTTCAGAAGCGTCCTCTTTGCTTCAGCCCCTTCATTCCCCACCTCTGCAAGGAATTGCCAGAATTTTGTTTTGAACACTTTATTTTGAAATAATTTTGGATATACAGAAGAATTGCAAAAGGTGGTTGTGACTTTTCTATTTATTCACAAAAAGTTCTTTGATCTCATGTTCTGGTTATGTTCATCCATTTACAGAAGTTCAGCTAATCTCAGTGGTCGGGTACACAGGGGCTGGCTTCTTGCCAAGCCCTGACCTCTAGCAAACACCAGACCTCTTTCTGGGGAGCTGCTGTGCCTGCTGCAGTCCTTTGGGCCCTTTCTGAGAAAGGCAGGAGTTCCAGGCCCAAGTGGGTGTCAGTGCCCTGTTCACACTCTAGGTACTGTGTTTAAGATACCTTAGAGCCTAGGGTAGTGGCACATGCCTATAATCCCAGTGTCTCAGAAGGCTGAGGTGGGAGGATCACAAGTTCAAAGCCAGCCTCAGCACTGTAGTGAGGCTCTAAGCAACTTGGAGAGATCCTGTTTCAAAATTTAAAATAAAAAGGACTAGAGATATAGCTCAGTGGTTAAGTGCCCCTGGGTTTAATCCCTGGTATCAATAGGAAAAAAAAAAAAAAAAAAAAAACACATCTTAGAGAAGTTGTGAAGAAGTTTGCAGGAGACTGAATAGTAAAATTGTGAGAATGTGGAACCATACTGTACTCAGGTATTAAACTGTCTTCATACTTGATTAAAATAGCTGGAACTTTTAAAGTAATCTACATTCATTTTTTTTTGACTTGGGCTGTGGGTTAGGAGGGCTCCTCTAGACAGCAGTCCCCTTCAACTCTCATTTCTTTTGTCCCTTTGCAGAGCAGTTATTTTAAGGACTTGCCCAAAGCTCACACAGCTCGTGAAGGGGCTCTGAATGGAGTAACATTTTATGTGGGACTGCAGGCTGAGGATGGGCACTGGGCAGGTGATTACGGTGGCCCTCTCTTCATCCTTCCAGGTAGGAACTTGCTGTCCCAGCCCCCTGGATCATCCTGGGGTTCTATTTTTTTTTTTTTTCATGTCTATGTTCTTGGTGAAACAGATGAGTGCACGGGAAGGGATGAGGAGGGTTTCCCAGAGTCCCAGTCACCCTGCTTCTGGTGCTGGGACGGAAGTGGAGGCACTCTGATATGGGAACCAGGGGAACTGGGGAGGAGGCTTTTGAGGCCCAGTGCTGGGGGAGAGAGGACCTCTATGGAGGGCCCAAACTATGCCAAGGTGTGGTAGGTGGGCAGAGTGGTGTGTGGGGAGTTGGTGTCCATGTGAGTGCTGTGGTGTTTGCTGTGAACTCACACTGAAAGGGCATGTGAGGGAGTTGTGGCAGTGGGAACTCAGGTCTGGGCTGGCAAGGGGTATGACCCCTGGGCACTGTCTGGTCTGGTTATACAAGATTATCTTGTATCCTGGAAGTGTTTCTCTGAAGAAGCACTCAGTGTTGTAATGTAGGAGATCTACAACTAGCACCCTCTTCCCTAGTGACATGCAATCTTTCTGTTTTAGTGGTCTGAATTCTTGCACAAATACAGGTGTGATTAGAAACTCTGCTCTGAGACTGTTCTTGTGCTAGGACATGGGGGGTAGAGAGTGTCCTAGGAGCAGCATACTAGGAAGACCAGGCTGGGAACAAAGGGCCTTGTTGATAGTGTTGTTTCCCCCACTATAAAAAGTTTTCAAAACACAAGAACACAGGTGTTAAAGAAAGACTGGCCTCCCCTTGTCCACCACTGATCTTGAACCATGGCCCCTGTCAGGTCTTCAGGGCACTGTGGGTGGCCTCTTTAAGACTTGGTGCAGTGTTTGATGTTTCTGGCAGCTTCTGCAGGTCCTGGGTGGGAGCACCACCTCTGCTGCTGCTCCCTTGAATCCTGTCCCAAAGTCCCAAAGAGGCCCCAAGAAGAATGGCCTTCCTGGGCTTGTTTCCATGGGAAGGAGCTGCTTGGGGGCAGCTTCCTGTCAGGGTGGGTCCTCAGGAGGAAAAGGGGTCCAGTTTTAGCAGCGCTGAGCGCCTGCTCCCAGTGAGGAACATCCTTCCTGCCATGCAGGCCTCCTGATCACGTGCCACATAGCACACATCCCTCTGCCAGCTGGATACAGAGAGGAGATGATACGGTACCTGCGATCAGTACAGCTCCCCGATGGTGGCTGGGGCCTGTGAGTATACATGTGTGTGTGCATGCATGTAACCTTGGGTAGGTGTTGCTTGAGTTTCCAGGCGGCTATTGAAAGGTGAGGGGACTGCAGCTGTGGACCTGGGTGGAGAGGAGTAGGCTGGTGCTGGGCTTCATTTCACACCTGTGCTATGGCTGGGTTTCATGGCTGGTGGGGACTTCTGAGACATACATGCCCTATGAAAGCCACCTGGGTTTCATCATAGAAGAAAGTTGCCTTTGATTCTGGGGTGGTGGCAGATGCAGGTGGGCACAGCAGGCCTCATCCCAGTTTGCTTTCCTGGTTGGTGCACATTCTGGGAAGACAGCTTAGTCCTCCTGGGTGTGGTTCCCCTGCCACAGTGGACTTGGACAGACACATCCACTTGGATGGGAAGTGAGCAGAAGGGCAGATGGGTCCTGCTTGGGTACAGATCCTTCATCATGGGAGTTGAGCAAGCTCCTGGGGATAACTGAGTGGTACTTCCTGAGTTGTGATGTCATGTCAGAGGAAAGTATTTTCACATTCTTCCTTTTCTAGGCAAACTTCACTACCAGCATTACTATTTTTCTTGGAAGTGAAGAATGGAGGTCATTTTCTACCTTTGATCCTATAGGCACATTGAAGACAAGTCCACAGTGTTTGGGACTGCACTCAACTATGTGGCTCTCAGAATCCTGGGCATTGGGCCTGATGATCCTGACCTGGTGCGAGCCCGGAACGTTCTTCACCAGAAAGGTACAGGCTGCACAGCATGTGCGCATAATGGGTTTATGTGGCATTGGGTTGACAGGTTCTTGCAGGTGAGAATCAAAGACGTAGCTCTAGCTGAAACATTGGACAGAGTATGTGGACAAGAATGTATCGAAGCAAAAACATGTGGAAATGGTCAGCTCTTCAAATTAAAAAGACTTAATAATTCTGTTTGTGTCATGAATTGGCAAAGGGTTAAAAGCAACATGTTGATATGGTACTTGCAGGACATACCTTCTGGAGGCAGCCCAGCCATAGTCAGCTCTGGACTCTGATTCTCCTGGGGGCATTGGCTGCCTCTGCCCTTTCCTTTCGGTTTTGAAGGCCATTGCAGCCTTGGGCTGCTCTGAGAGCAAAGTGTAGCTCGCATTGTTGCAATGCAGAGCCTGATGTGGCCCTGCCCCTCACAGACTTCCTGCACCCCGTCCTCTCGGTCATGCTTTCTACTCCACGTGGAAGGGCCTCTGGTCAGCACCTCAGCCCCTTCCCTCCTCAGGGCTCGCACACGCCACATCCTTTCATTCTAACTCCTCCCCACCCTGTTGCCTTACTTATTCTTTACCTAGCATCTCAGTGTCTTTTTTTCATTTCTTCTTGCTCTCCCAGGCCAACTAAAGTGTCCTGTACACATTCTCATGAGACCCTGAATTCTCCCTTCAGATATTTGTCAGCCTTTGGTGGCAATGACTACAAGTCACAGGGTTACTGTCTGGGGCCCCAAGGTGCGCTTTCCTTCCTGGTGGAGGAATGAATTTGGGCCGTCCTTTGCCTGGTAGCTTCTTGAGTCTTTTTTGAATTTTGCACACCTGGGTTTGGGGTGGCCTCCTCATAAAACTTGTCCAAGTCAATGTTTCTATGTGCTGTGATGCGGGGCCATAAGTGTTGCATCTGCTCTGGATCTGGCCCGTTTTCACCTGTGCCGGACTATGTGTTAAGTATACATGGAACATATAGTAATACATGGCTGGGGCAGCTTAGGTTTGGTCCAGAGAGGGAGAAAAGGGAGTCCAGCTTCTCACACCCTCACCATCTTCTCCAGGCGCGTATAGATGTGGGCCATCATGGGTATCTGGGCCCATCTCTTGCCTGAGCAATGACACATCCCCCTTCTTCCTAGGTAGCTGCCTTCATGTGCTCCTTCCTAAGGGTAAGGGCTGCGAATAGCTCTCCTGTTGTTAGACGTGCTTGCTCCTGGGGAAGCCGTGGGTTCCACCCATCAGCTCTCATGTCCTGGGTGGCTCTGGACCCTGCTTCTCCTATGGGAGCTGCAGGATCTGTGGCAGGCTTCCCTCAGCTCACATAAGAAGGGGGACACGTAAGAGTTGTGAGCCAGTCTTCACAAGTAGGGTGGGCTCTGCTGACAGGACAGGTATGTGGGCCTTTTTCTTCCCAGGTGGTGCTGTGGCTATCCCTTCCTGGGGGAAGTTCTGGCTGGCGGTCCTGAACGTCTACAGCTGGGAAGGCCTCAACACCCTGTTCCCTGAGATGTGGTAGGCCTGCTTTCTGCTAGTGACACTTCCTTCTCTGGTGGAGTGATGGGGTGGGGGTGGGGGATCATGCTCCTAGCAGAGGCCTTTCCTATGCTGAGCCCCACAGATGGAGGGAAGGGGTTCCCTGCTGGACAGGAAGGGGGTACCAACTCAGGCTACAGGCCACATGTATGGCAGGTGTGGGGGTGCTGCTGGGCTGACTACAGAATCACATGACTCAGTAGGAAGCGTGGGTTTTATGGTGTAGACAAGAGGTCATATCTGATGGTTATGGGAAATCTTGAGCACCATACAAGAGTAGAGGAAAGACGTGCCCTTCACCCAGGCTCCGTGTTCAGGCAATCACTGTTCCTCTCTTTCCCCTTGTCTGGTTTATAGTGAATGCTTAGAAAGTTCAGAAACTGTTAGATGAGGGATGGGCCCAGATGAGCATGGCAGCCCATGTCTATATGCACCTGGAGAAGATGGTGAGGGTGTGAGAAGTCGGGCTCCCTTTTTACCCTCTCTGGACCAAGCCTAAGCTGCCCCAGCCATGTATTCCCACTAGACGTACAAGGTCCTGGGTTCAGTTCCTAGGACTTTGTGTGTGCTAGGCAAGCACTCTGCCACTGAGCTGCATACCCAGCCCTGAAGTGTGTTTTAACAGAACCACCTACCATTTGCCCAGCGGAGTCAATGTTAATGTTTCGAGAGATCTTGAAAGATAGTACCCTCTCCCTGGAAAACATTATTGGCATGTAAATTGCTCCTGGTGTTATACATATAGGAGATGAGGCCTCAGAACTGCACAAAGCCCAGGAAGAGCCCCTGCTGTCTTCCTGGGAGAGCTATGGGAACAGGTTGAGGGTCCTATGGAGGATGACTTTGGTGGGAGGAGGCAGGAGGGGAAGGGGGTGGCTCAAGAGTGAGCCTCAGGGTCCTAAAGCAAGGCCCGAGGGCGTAACACCACCCCAGGTTGAGTGGTGACAGGTGGGAGGGAGGGTAGACACTGAGTGACTGGGTTGGACAGAACTGCTTCTGCTGGGGACACCTGAGGTGTTCTGGGTCAGGCTGGCATTCAGTAACCTACTGTGGGCACCTGGCCAGGCTGGACACTCTCCTGTGTGAGGAGCAGGCAGAGGAAGGCCCTGGGGCAGAAGTGGGTGGCTAGCCTGTGTTCCCACACTAGGGGGCTCTATTGGTCAGTTCCAGGATCTGTAGTCACAACGTTGCTACAGATCTTTGCTGGAGTTGGTTTGGGGGTGGGTTAGAGGGTGAAGGGTGGGGTGGGATGGACCAGAGACCCTGAGCCACTCCCAATGCAGAAAAACTGGAAGTGCTATCCAGTTTTTGAGACGTGCTCTGGAGTGAGTGGACAGGCCCAGGAAGGGCAGAGGTGGCAGAGGCCTGGTGCTCTAGGTGGGGAGCTGGCAGGGGCACTCAGCTTGCGCAGCTTCCTGTGACTCTCCAATGCATAAGGATAGGGGCCAGAGGAGAGTGTGGGACAGCCAGGTGCATGCTGCCTGAGCAGCTGGAATGGCTAAGCTGGGAAAGCCCACAGGCCTAAAGTTTTGAAAATATACTTTTTAAAGTAACTTTAATTTGCAGGTAGTTTTCTATTTTTAGAAAAGTTGCACATATCCCAGGGTTCTGTAGACCCCCACTTCATTTCCCTTGTCTTGTGATACTGTGGGACTTAGAGGCAGGGCACATGAGCTCCGTGAAGGGTGAACACACAGGCCTGCTGCACCCTGGGGGCATAGCTATGAATGCCAGCATGCACCAGCATGGCCTTACAGCCATCTACTTGCTGCCCATGCTCTCAAGGGCCCTGGCCTTGAGGCTGGCAGGGGGTTGGGCTTGTGTGCTGGGGTCTGCCACTGACACATGCTGTCCCCTAGGCTGTTTCCTGACTGGATACCCGCGCACCCCTCCACACTCTGGTGCCACTGTCGGCAGGTCTACCTCCCCATGAGCTACTGCTATGCCATCCGGCTAAGCGCTTCAGAGGACCCACTGGTCCAGAGCCTCCGCCAGGTGAGTCCTCGGATCCTGAGGGACCTTGCCAGCCTCCAGAGCTGGGCTCCCCCTGGGATTTAACCACATGAACCCTCACCCATACTTGCAGTTTTGTCCTTGGAAGTGGCCCTGAGATGGGGTTGGACTGCAGAATGTATATTGGACTTTGCCCTTTAGAAGGAGGAGAGGGTGGGGAGGTAGCTCTCAGAGCTGGATAGCTCCTCAGTGGCTCTGGCGAGGCTGAGGCTGACAGTGGCCTGGCCTTCACACCCTGTCTTTTGTTGGGTATGCCCCACCTCAAGGTGCAGGTGAACCCTGAAGGTTGGTGGTTGGAGGCCACCCTGATTGGAGTTAGGTGGCCTCTGTTTCTGGGAGGCAGTCCTATACCCTCTCACCTCCAGTGGCTCAGATGACCCTGTCCCCAGGAGCTCTATGTGGAGGACTATGCCAGCATCAACTGGCCAGCACAGAGGAACAACGTGGCCCATGAAGAGCAGTACACACCACACAGCTGGCTGCTGCGCGTCACATATGGTGGGTGCCCTCCAAGGGGCCATTCATCATCCTCTTCCACTGAGCACCCTTCTTGCAGCCCTGCCCTGCACTATGGGGTGGGGTGCCCCTAAATGTCACCGCAGTGGAGCAGGGCAGCAGGAGATGTGAAGTAGCTCCTTCCTGCGGGAGGCAGTGGGTGTGCTGTGCAGAGCTGTGGGCTAGGCCGGCCTTGCTCTCTGCTGCCCACAGCCCTCCTCAACCTGTATGAGCGCTACCACAGCCCCAGCCTGCGGCGGCGGGCAGTCCAACTGCTCTACGAGCACATTGCTGCAGACGACCGCTTCACCAAGTGCATCAGCATTGGCCCGGTCAGTACCCTGCCCCTCCCCGTCTCTGTGGAACTGGGAGTAGGGGCTCTACTTGGGACAAGACCTGGTCTCAAATGTGTGGAGGATTCCTGTCCTCACCCCTGTGCCCTGGGCTTGGTGAAGCTGCCACCTAGGCACAGTCTGCCCTCCTACCTGCATGTAGACGCCTGCTCCTTGAGGCTACCTGTGCTTTTGAGCCAGCTTTTCCTCTCCTGTCTCCTTCCTGGTCCCCACCCCAGATGATCCACACCCACCCTGTGGTTGCAGGGTTTGAGGCGCCCTAGGATGGCAGCCGCAGGGCCCTTGCTTTTTCCTCGCTCTCTCCACTGTTCTACCACATGCCTTGCCTTCACAGCCTGCTCTGCTTCCTGGGGCTGGGGGCTGGTGGATACTGGTTATATGCATACTTAGGGACCTTAAGGAGCATAAGGCAGCTCTATATGCCCCATGGTCAGGGCATACTGACCAGAGGAGATGGGACTGGTGGGGAGCCAGATGAAGGCAGGCTCACAGCTAGCAGACAGTAGGGGTAGTGAGGTGGGCTGTGATGGCCGCCACTCTTCTGAGGTGGGCCAGCCCCATAGGGTCTAGATAAGCCCCTGATGGTGCCTAATCCCTTCTTCACACCCCCTGCTGCTGGTGACCTCAGCTGACCCAGCTCCTGTTAATACAGAAGGGTCCTGCTGGGCCCTGGGGTGTGTTTGGGCAGGCCCTGATGGCTATATCTCCCATAGATCTCAAAGACCATCAACATGCTTGTGCGCTGGTCTGTGGAAGGGCCGGCCTCCTCTGCTTTCCAGGAGCATGTCTCTAGGATCCCAGATTTTCTCTGGTGAGTGCGGCTGGGAGGTGGCAATGTTGGGTGCTGACTGCAGACACACAGGGTGATGTAGGATCACCCCTCAGTGTCCAGTGAGGGGCGCTGGGTGCTTGGACCCAGGAGCTCTGGTGAGGTTGTCTTGGGGAAGATCCGCCACCTAGCAGCAGTTGGGGCTGGTCTGGAAGGCTGAGCCAGGAAGCTGTGGACGGATGGGAGCGAGTTTGGATTGGTGTGAAGAAGCTTGTGGACCTATGGGCCTGTCGACTTGGACTGTCCTCTGAGGTGGGACAGTCAGGGGACCTTGGTAGGAAGCCCTGTGCTCCTGAGGCCATCCTCCCTCATGCTGTGCTGTGTGAGGACCAAAGGGATGACCTGGTCTCAGGGCCTTGCATGCCCCCTGCTGGGGAAGCTGTTGACTTCTTTCCTGCCGTGTGTGCCCTGTGCCCCTGAGCCCAGCTGGGCAGCACCAAGGCCACTGGCAGGTCTCAGGGATGGGCATGGGTGCTCTGGGCCCAGGCTCCCTCCCAGTGTGGCCGTCACTAACTGGTGCCCTCCCGCTCCCTGCTTGTCTCACACGGGCTTCTCGTCTTCACAGGCTGGGTCTGGATGGCATGAAAATGCAGGTAAGGGCTGGGGGCTGCAGCTGCTGGTTTCTCTGCAACAGTCTTGCCCTTTATTTTTTATCCTTTTGGGCTCACTAAGACTCAGAAGTAGTCTTCCCCAGGATCAGTCTGGCAGTGGGAGGAGAAGCTGCCCTGCAGTCCTCGTGACTGTGCAGGGCCTTGGGAGCTTCCTGGGCACCACACATTCTTGCACATACATCTATAGCATCAGTGTTTGCTCTTGGCCCTGTTGGTCAGGGCGGCTTAGCCCTCCAACAACGTGGCTCAGACCCTGCAGACGTTCCCGTCCATTACTGTGACGAGAGGGTGGCTCTGGTTGGTGTGGGACTCTCTCCATGTGGTTGTTCCTCTGGCAGGTCTCTGGGAGCTCTGTGTCCTCAGCTCCTGGATCATTCTGGGGAGTCTTTCTCTGCAGTCCTGGGTAGAGGAGAAGCCTGTGGGTCGGTGGGGTGTGGCCAGCCGTGGCTCTGCAGGAACCCAGAGTGTGGGTGGGGACACGTGTGGCTACCACCCAGGGAAAGGAGAAGGTATTCTTTGGACATAGCACATGGCATGTGGACAGTGTCTTTCCAGGTTCTTCCTGGGTCTCTGGTTGATAGATGGATAGCAGATGTGTTTCTTTCTGGGCAGAGGGGGGCTGATTTTGGTCCTTGGCCCCTGATGAGTCCAGGGAGAGCTGGGGGCCTATGACTGCCCTGTGGGGTGAAGCCTAGGCTTCTGTCAGACATTTTAGAGATCCCTGAACAAACTCACTGGGATTTGGCCACCTGCCTCCTGTAGTGAGACTGGGGTATTGTCTGGAAACCAGTTCTCAAGGTGGGATTTGAAGGGGGCCTTCCAGCTAAAGTTGGTGTCTCTGTTGGGTTCCCCTACTCCAGGTGTAGTAGGAAATGGGGAGTGTTTCTGATTGTTCCATGACGGGGTACACTGCTTTTATGGGAATAGAGGAGCCCTTGAGGGACTGTGGGTTTTAGAAGTGCAGTGAGTGGCTGGGGCCTGTGGAAGCAGGTGGGTCTTCCTTACCCATTCCTGTCTGCAGGACCTTGTGCTCTCATTGGCTGTGAGGGTGCCCAGGTCTCAGAAGTTGGTGTGGGTGTCAGCAGGGCAGGAGCCTCTGACCCCCTCAGATCCTGGGATGTGGAAGGTGGAGTGGGTGCTGCTGGTGGTTTCTGCCACCGCTCTTCCTTTGTGTTTAGGGTACCAATGGCTCACAGATCTGGGATACCGCATTTGCCATCCAAGCTCTGCTTGAGGTATGTGACTATCTCCTTTGCACCCTCCACCTAATTTCCTGTGTGCACAGACCATGTGTCCACCTAAGGGGCCTAGCACAGCTTAGCTTAGCCTGGCTCCAGAGTGTGACATTGCTGCAGAGGTGCTGGCCCTGCCATAGGGAGCCATAGGCAGGTGACCCCTGAGCCGGTTGGTTTGGGGCCTCTAGAATAAGTACAAGTACAAGCTTGTACAAGTTTTCAGGCATGTGCTGGGGAAGAAAGAGGGTGCCTCTGTGCTGAAGGCACAGAGGGGAAGTGAAGGACGTTGGTGGAATCCCGCACAGATGTTGGCCCTGGCATCTGTGGGATCACCCTTCTGACCAATTCTTCCTTTGTCATGACTCTCTGGTCTTTTAGAGGTCAATGCAGCGGGAAGCCCTAGCTAGCACTCTCTGGAGACTGTCAAGGTGACTGTCCGTGGGGGCGGGCTGTCACCAGGTTAGCTGGGAACTGGCTCAGCCATGCTGTCCTGCTGTCTCCCAGGCAGGCGCTCACCACAGGCCAGAGTTTATGTCCTGCCTGCAGAAGGCACATGAGTTCCTGCGGCTGTCACAGGTGAGGCCCGTGGCTCTTCGTCCCTCTTCCCTGCCTCCCAGGCTGGTTTCTCAGTCACCCCCACCCTGCCCTTTCTAGCCCCTAGGTCTCCTCTGTCCACCCTAGTCACCTTAGGGCAGCCCTTGCCATAGCCGGCAGTGGCCCATCACCACCAGCTGATAGCTTCTGCCTTCATGCTGGTGTGGCCGTGTGCAGAGGCTGGCTAGCCCATGTGTTATCAGGAGCTGCCTCCCTGAGCCCTTCATCCTGTTCATGCCCCCAGCACATTTGAGGCATCCCATGCCAGTGGAGGACTCTAACCAGTGGCATTCCTCCCGAGACCATGCTACCATCTGTCCTGCTAGATCAGTCATGCTACCCTAAGTCTCCACTTGGATGTTTTCAGTGTCTCTCACTCTTGCCTGCCACCCCATTTTGCAGGCCCCATCATGTCTTGCTCTCCTGTGCTAGCCCCCCATACCTTGCCCTCGGGTAGCGCCCACGGAAGCTACTTCCAGCCTTGGTTCCAATGGCGACCCCTACCTGGAGCGCCTACCTGGAGTGCCCTGCCTCTTCTCAGATCTCACTAGGATGCTGCTTCAGGGGGCCTTCATGTGGCCACGATCTGTGACTGTCTAGGCTGGTGGAGCTGTTTGCACTGCACCTTTCCTACAGCAGAGCCTGCTTCTGGGTGCTACCCAGAAATACACTGAACAGAATGTAGCACACACACACAAACCCGTTTGTGTTCCCACCAAGCTGAGCTGTTGGCTCAGGAGTTGAGAGTCTGTGTGGCTGGGACTTCAGAGTGGATGTCCAGCTTTTTGGTTGAGCCTCTTGCCCAGCAGTGGCAGCCATGGCTGTGGGCTACACAGCTTTGCCTCATGTGCCTTGCTGCACTGGTGGTGGCAGAGGCTGGCTGGAACTCTGGTTCCCAGACAGTAGTGTGGCCCTGTGGCCATGTGCCTGTCCACTTTCTACATGTGCTGTCCATTCTGCCCAGGTCCCCGACAACCCTCCTGACTACAAGAAGTACTACCGCCAAATGAACAAGGTACGTTTGGATAGCCCACCCACACCCCAGCTCAGCTGGTCCTTCCCTTTGAGGAGAGCTCTCTCTGGGTCCTCAGCCTTCCTGTTCTGCAGATGCCTGGTGTGGGGACCAGTGCTTGAGTCGCCAAGGCTGTGGGGCAGTCCGTGCACACATGTGGCCATGCCTCGGGGCAGTTGGTGGCATAGTACACACAGAAGTTGAGTAAAGGGCTGAATGTGAGCCAGAGTGTTGAGGGGAAGGCAGAGGGAAGAAGGGATGCAGAGCTGGTGCTAGGCTCCCAACTCTAGGTACAGGCTGTGGACCTGAGGCTTGCCTTCTTATAGTGTATGGACAGCCGCTGCCTTTTCATGGCATTGAAATCCTGTGTGGAGATCTGAGAGTGCCCAGCGTAGGGCTTCAGCCTTGGGGCTCCCTGTGCTAGAGCTGTAGGTCTGTCCAGATGGACAGTGATCTGACTGGTGACTCTGAGAGAGGCCAAGGCAGGGGAGCTCATGTTCCCACTCTGCAGGGCGGCTTCTGCTTCAGCACTCTGGACTGCGGCTGGATTGTCGCTGACTGCACAGCCGAGGCCTTGAAGTCTGTGCTGCTCCTGCAGGAGAAGTGTCCCTCTATCACCCAGCACATCCCCCGACAGAGGCTCTGCGATGCTGTGGCTGTGGTGAGGCTCTGCCCCATCCCGCCAGGACACTCTGATCTCTCTCCACCCCCAGGGCTCAGCTGATGCCAGCTGTGGAAGCGGATGCTCAGGTGACCTTGGAACCCTGGCTGGCCCATGAGGCCTGGTTGGCTGTGTGCACAGAGCCCTGTGCTGCAGGAGCTGGTGCCTGCCTGGCCACGGGTCCAAGGGAAGCCATGTGGCTCCTGCCCCTTCTCTGAGTGCAGGACCTGCTGTGCATCCATGTGAGCCTCCTTTGGGAGGGATGTGGTCCTTTCTGGTGCAAGAAAGAAAGATGAGAGCTTCTGCTGGTTTTGTGCTGTCCTCTGAGCAGCCTGGTTCTTCTGTACCTCTTGGAGCTCTGCACCATTCCAACACTGATGTGACTCTTGAGTTGATGAGCACCTGTCTCTGGGCGGCTATGTGAGGCCCTGACTGCTGTGGCTGTAGCACTGTACCAGGCACCCAAGGGCTTGCCCAGCATGCACACCATCTCCCTGTCCCCTTTCTCATTCCTGGTTTTCAGCCCTGGGGTGCTTCTAGAAAGCTCATCTTGGCCTGTGGACTCTGAGCATGCTCTTGGTTTCAGCTGTTGAACATGAGGAATCCTGACGGAGGATTCGCCACCTATGAGACCAAGCGTGGGGGGCACTTGCTGGAGCTGCTGAACCCATCTGAGGTCTTTGGTGAGTGTCTGACCAGAAGTACAGTGCACAGATCTGGGCCCCAGGTGCTGGCAGAGCCTGAGGACCTCTCCCTAGTTGGGGTGGCAGGGTGCTTGGGTTTTGGATGAAAGGGCTGTGGCTCTGTCTTGGGGCCACTGGTGGAATTCTCACTGGACTCCCTGGCTCAGCCTGGCTGGCTCTTGATTGTGCAAATTTGCTAATGTGGAACTGCTATGCATCTTCAGAGGCTTCATGGTGCTCACGGCACTTGTGGCACTGTGTGGGAGCCTGTGGTGTATGCCGTGGGCTGCTGGACCAGGTCTGCATGCTGCTGTGCTCTTGAGTGACCTTGGGGCACCTGCTATACACCTCCTTGGTGGCCTCTGTCATCTCACTCCTCAACCTGTCAAACTTTGGGGGAGGGATGCAGCTGTTTTCTGTGTGTCCCTTGTCCTGGGCAGCACCCCTCTTTGCCCTACCTTGTATACCTCACAGCTGAACAAACCTTGCTTGGGCCCTGAACCACGCAGCCTGAGCCACAAGAGGGTCCTGCCTAGGCATCGGGTCTGCATGCTGTGCTGCCCTTGCTGATGGTCACTTGGACTGGATTGTGGGTCCTGGGCAGTGCGGCAAGTCACAGGCCTCGTCCCCCCTACCCCTGCCAGGGGATATCATGATCGACTACACGTACGTGGAGTGCACCTCGGCAGTGATGCAGGCACTGAGGCTTTTCCACAAGCACTATCCAGACTACAGAGCAGTGGAAATCAGGTGAGGAGGGCCTAGGCTGGAGACGTCATTCTCTGACATAGGCCTAGCTACCTACGCCGGGCTGCTGTGGAGAATGGACTGTCTGAGCATGGGGATTTCTGTGGTCCCTGCATTCAGCAGTGCGTGTGAGGGGCTGAGGAACCCTCAGCCGTAATTCAGAAGGGTTGTGATTCTCCTCCTTTCCTCCCCCTCCAGCTTCCCGTTGTTTGCTTCAAGCTGCTGCCTGTGGCATCCTGCAGGCGCACCATCCCATTCCTGGTGTGTGTGAGTTGGGGACAATGGCAACTGTTGGCTGAGTGCAGTTGCCACATCCCCCCACCGCCCCCTGGTCCCCGTGTATTATGAACACTTGCTCCTGGTCCTTTTTCTTGAGCTGAGGCCTCACTGTGTTGCCCAGGTTGGCCTTGGCCTCTGTAGCTGGACTAGAGGCATGCACCACTATGCCCAGCTTCAATGTCTGTTTTTATGAAACATCCTTCTGTGAAAATTCTG
Organism: Ictidomys tridecemlineatus; assembly: GCF_052094955.1. Lineage (NCBI taxonomy): Eukaryota > Metazoa > Chordata > Mammalia > Rodentia > Sciuridae > Ictidomys > Ictidomys tridecemlineatus. The sequence goes on along the minus strand of NC_135479.1, from coordinate 216,143,097 downwards.
TACTTGTTTTTGGAGGCACATGGGTACCCACTCTTGTGGGTGTGGGCATAGGTGTGGCATTGCTGTGTTCTAGGGTCATTACAGGGCACGCAGATTCTGCAGGTTCTTTGCTTATTTTCATTGTTCTGTCTTTTTTTTTTTTTTCTTACTGGTGATTGAACTCAGGGGCACTCGCCCACTGAGCCCCATCCCAGCCCTATTTTGTATTTTATTTAGAGACAGGGTCTCACTGAGCTGCTTAGCACCTTGCTAAGTTGCTGAGGCTGGCCTTGAACTCTTGATCCTCTTGCTCAGCTTGCCCAGCTGCTGGGATTACAAACGTGTGCCACCGTGCCTGGCCAATTTTTTGTTTTTGAATGTTAAATCTGATATAGGTCAACTTTGCCAAGGTGTATTGTTCTTTTATATTGCAGAATTTAATTTAAAGAATGTTTTGTTTAACATATTCACATCTGTGGTTATGGGAGAAACTATAATTTTGTTTCTTTTAATGTCCTTATCAACTTCTGTTAAGATAATGTTGGACTCATAAAGCCAGTGAGAATGCTTTTGTGTATACTCTTTGGAAGAATAAGTAATAATGCCATGTTTATACTATTTCTCCCTTATATGTTTGTAACGATTCACTGAGAATCCATGTGGGCCAGAGTTGTCTCAGAGATTTTCTTTTTATCTTTATTTATTTTTATGAGGTGCTGAGAATCGAACCCTGTGCCTCATGCATGCTAGGCAAGTGCTCTACCACTCGATCCACATCCCCAGCCCTCTTGTCTCAGAGATTTTTAATTGTAGATCTGCCTTCTCTGATGGAGGGCTGTAAGGACTGGGTGCTCTTCGCATCAGTGTGGGGATTTCCATCTCAGCTGGTGTGGGCCATGGCCCAGTTGTCCCACTGTCCCACTTGAGCACTTCATGTCCTTCCTGACACTTGCTGAGCCTTTGGAAGAAGCCATCGTTAGTCTTCAGTTCTGCCCAGGATGTCTGTTTATTTCTCATCTGTTTCTGCTCTTGATTACTGTCTCTCTTCTTTGTTTTTCTAACTTGGATACTTAGATAAGTGACTTTCGGGTTTCTTCTGTTTGAACACGCAGCTGGTGCTGGGAATAAGTTTTGAGCTATCACTTGGTTAAGAGTTCTTCTCTGGCCCCTGAGTCATTCAGGAGTATGTTCTGAGGATCTTGGTGCAGGCCCTGAGCACCAAGGCAGCTTCTGTCCTGACAGGCAGGTGCAGCTGTGTGGAGCGCGTGGCCCTGTTCTGGTCACCCAGGCCGAACATCCAGGCTGGTACCGCCCTTGGCCACATGATGCTCCGCTGTTGATGTGGCCCTTACTCCTGAGCTCTAGTTGTCTTAGCTGTGCTCTCTGGATGGACCCTTCTTATTAACTCATCATCTTTTAAGAATTAAACTGAAGCATGTTCTTTAAAGAAGACTTAGAACAAACAAAAGTGTAAAGAAGAAAGGAAGCTATCCCCAGTGGCTGGGAAAAGAGCCAGCCACTCCTCTGGTCCTGGGAGGGTGTGGCTCTGTAGTACTTCCCATGGGCCTGGTGACCAGAGCTGTCCTCAGCATGCATGGCAGTGGGCACGGCTGTCCCACGGGTGACCTACTCAGTAGCCTCTGTGCTCCTGGTCTCGACCTCTGCCTTCCAGCTATCCTTTTTACCCGTCACTAGATTCTCCCATTAGGCATTGTCTGTGACATCCTTACCCTCCAGCTCTCCCACTGCCTGGGCCCCATGTGGCTATGAGGCGGGTAGTACATGCAGGGAGCACTGGTTGGAGCCCTCTGTCCTCAAGTGCACAGAACACATCTGTCCTCTGTGCCACGTCCACTCAAATCCTGGCCTGAAGTTTTGCTAGGATGGATTTTCTTCTTGATGACATGTTTTAAGTTTAGTAAATACTTCTGGGTCTTATGTTATAGATATTTTTCTCCAGTTCCTTTGTTCTTTTTGTCTTTTCAGGGATATGAACATTTGCCTTCGATTTTTTGCTTTTGTTTTTTTGGTACTAGCGATGGGATCTGGAGTGACCTACCACTGAGCCACATCCCCACCCTTTTTAATTTTTATTTTGAGACAAGAGTCCTAAGTTGCTGAGGCTGGTTTGAACTTGTGAATCCTGTTCAGCCTCCCAAGTCACTGGGATTACAAGTGTGTGCCACCATGCCTTGCCGTACTCTCTGTTTTTTAAATGGTCAAACATATATGTCTAATTTGTTTATTGTAATTTTTTATTTATTTCAGGAATGTCTGAGATACAGTTTGAGGTTGGCAGTTACTCTAACACTATGTGGAATATTCCATTACTACCACACTTTGTCAAACTTCTCCCTTGATTTCACTGTTACGGGAAAGTTACAAAGCAGCAGGAGGTAGACCTGCTTTTCCTCTGTCCCTTAATTGTTCGAGTCTTTTGTTTGCTCCTCTTGTTTCCCCAGTGTGGCTGAGAGGGATGGTGTGCTGTGCTTGCACCAGCCCACAGGCAAGTGCCTTCGAGGGAGTCAGCTGAATGCCACTAACCTCAGCCCTTGTTGGGCCGCTGTGTGCCAGGTCCTTACAGCACAGTCTTCTCCCAGCTCCAACTGGGCTATCTGGCCTGCCCTCTCCGTCTGGGCAGGTCTTTGGTCTTGGGCTTGAAGGGAAGTCGTGTTGCAGGGTGAATTCAGCATGTGCTGCTGTGGTGGGACTCGGCCAGGCTGTGGAAGGTACCTTCCATCACAGCTGAGAGGCGCCTTGGATCCTGTGCAGGCTGCTTCTCCAGGGCTCCCCTCGGTGTGGGCCTGCGGTGCTTTTCCTCCTCCCTAACGTGTGTGGCCTTGGTGCCATCACTGTCCCTTCACATTGACGGACGTTGCTCTAACAGCTTTTCTCTCCTTTTGATTGCTTATTATCTCGTGGCCTTTGATTTTGATATGATCGTGTAACTAGATGGTTTGTTAGACTTAAAACATTGATACACTTTATTTAGCGTATTTAGATTTATAGAAGAATTGAGGGAAGATGGAGTTTCCCCACTGCCAGCCTCCCCCCAGGTTTCTAGTGTCCACATTGAGCCCTGAAGTGGCATGTTGTTGCAGCTGATGGTGGTTGACATTGGGCTCCCCCTTCATGCCAGCATCCTCTGGGTGTTGACAAAGTACAGTGAGTGACACATGTCCACATCACGTCTAGAGCTGCTCCGAAAGCCCCTGTGTTCTCCTGGGCACCCTGCCCTGCCTCTGGCAGCTCCAGTTTTGCCAGCAGCATGTACTGTCCAGCCTGGCCTGTCACTCACAGGGTGCAGTTGGGGCCTGCATATCTTTCACTGTGTGGTAACGTGTTTCATTTCTTTCCCCATTTTTCTCTTCTGCCATGCTGGGAGCCATGTCCAGGGCCTCACGCTTGCTGAGCATGCCCTCCACCTCTGCGCTGCTTTTCAGTGCTGGACCGTGCTCCCTTGTTGGTATACGTTGTTTTTCTATCCTGTCATCTACAAGTGTGCTGTTTGTTCCTAGTTTGGCAATTACAAGTAAAGCTGCCATGAGTGGTTAATGCCAGGAGTGTGGTCACAAGGCTGGACTGTGTTGTCTTGTGAAAAACCACAGGCTGTCTGTGGAGTCCTTCTGCATTTCCACCAGCTATGAGAGGGAGTCCTGCTGCACACCCTCGCCAGCCTTGGCGTTGTCAGGGGGTCCGCTGGTGGAGTGGTGTGGGTTTTCCCTCAGTCCCCATGGTGCAGGGTTAGGTGTGTTTTCCCCTCGTCTGGGTAGTTTTCTGTGGAGCTGTACGTGAGTGACTGAGGTGACTGTGTTCCTGCAGCTTCTCGGTGCATTTGCCCTTGCCTTTGTCCGGTTTCAGCCTGGTGAGGACCATCTTCTGTTGCTCCTTCCAGTGTGATGGCGCTTTTCTTCCTGCCAGCCTGACAGCTCTGCCAGTTTGCTGGCTCTTGTTGAGTTCTCGAGCAACTTCCTCATCCCCTCAGAAGGGCACAGGCCAACCGCTACGTCCATTTCAGTTCTTTGGGAAGTGGACTGACTGCAAGATCCTCCTGTGCACATGGCAGGGCCCCGAGGCCTGAGCTCCCTCTTAGTCAGGGCCTCTTCAGCAGCGGCATTAAGGGGAAAGCTGGTTGTCTGTTTTGTCTTTTCTGTACTGGAGTGTAACCGAGAATCTTACACGTGCTAGGCAAGTGCTTTACCACTGAGCCACATCCCCTGTCCTTTTTATTTTTATTTTGAGACAGCCTCACTAAGTTACCCAGGCTGGCTTTGAGCTTGCGATCCTCCTGCCTCAGCCTCCTGAGCTGCTGGGATTGCAGGCCTGCACCACCATGCTCACTTGTATATCTGTTTTTTGATGAGGTATCTGTTAAGTCTTTGGCCTGTTTTATAGTTGAATTGTCTGTTTCCTGATTGTTGAGTTCAAGGTTTTGCATGTATTGGTGCCAGTTTTTTTTTTAATATTTATTTTTTAGTTGTAGGTGGACAGAATATCTTTTTTTTATGTGGTGCTGAGGATTGAACCCAGTACCTCACATGTGCTAGGCAAGCGCTCTACCACTGAGCCATCACCCCAGCCCTAGGTGCCAGTTTTTTTTTATCAGATGTGCTTTCTTTTTTTTTTTTTTTTTAAGAGAGAGAGAATTTTAATATTTATTTTTTAGTTTTCTGCAGACACAACATCTTTGTTTGTATGTGGTGCTGAGGATCTAACCTGGGCCGCACACACGCCAGGCGAGCACGCTACCGCTTGAGCCACATCCCCAGCCCCTATCAGATGTGCTTTCTGCAAATATTTCCTTCCACTCTAGCTTGTCTTCATTTTATTGAGAATATCTTTTTTTTTTGGTACCAGGGATTGAACCCAGGGGCACTTAACCATTGAGCTACATCCCTAGCTGTTTTTATTTTTTTATTTTGAACAGGGTCTTTCTAAGTTGCTTAGGGCTTCAATAAATTGAGGCCAGCCTTGAACTTGCCATCCTCCTGCCTCAGCTCCGGAGTTGCTGGGATTACAGCATGCACCATTGTGCCCAGCTGTTGATCTTTTGCAGAGCTGAAGTTTTCTGTTTTGGTGACATCCATCTCATCAGTGTTTTCACTCATGGATCCTACTTTTTGGTGTTGTTTTTACTTTTTTTCTTTTTCTTTTTTTTTTTAGTACTGGGGATTGAATGCAGGAGTGCTTATGCTTAACTGCTGAGCACCCCTTAGCCCTTTTTTATATTTTATTAAAGTCAGGGTCTCACTGAGTTGCTAAGGGCCTTGCTAAGTTGCTAAGGCTGACCTTGAATTTGTGCTCCTCCTGCCTCAGCCTTGTGAGTCGCTGGGATTATGGGGGTGGGGTGGGCATGTGCCTCCCCTGCTGGTGTCCTATTTAAAAAGTAATTGCCAAACAGGGTGTGGTGGCACATACCTGTAATCCTAGCTCCTTGGAAGCTGAGGTAGGAAGATTCCAAGTTCAAGGCCAGCCTTAGTTAAACTTATTGAGACTTTAAGCAAATTAGTGAGAATTTATCTCAAAATAAAAAAGGGCTTGGGATGTAGCTCAGTTCTCCTGGGTTCAATCCAATACCAAAAACAAAACAAAATTATGGGGAAATAAAAAGCATTTGCCAAGCCCCAGTTACCTAGGTTTTCCTGAATAGAACTGGGGCTTTGTTTCTACTTGAATCTTATAGACAAATATTTAATCTCTCTGTGCCTGAGTGTATGTGCCTACTTGAAAACAGAGGCAGGGCCTAAATTCTGTTTTCCCTCACCATGTCTAACATCCACACAAACCCCCTACACCAGACTCTGCTCTAAAATATTTATTCCTCTCAACCCTGACAAAGCGGGAGATGCTTGTGGCCTTCATTTAGCAAGGTCTCAGGACTGTAAGACTCCTGGTTATTGTAGTCTCATGGAGAGTCTATGGGGCAGGTTCAGTCCTCTCACTTGATCTGCCTTCAGCAGTGTTGGCTGTTCTGAGTTTTTGCCTTTCCAGATAAATTTTGGAATCCAAAATAACCTACTGGAATTTTGCCCACGGCAGGAAGACCTTTGACTTCTTCCGTCAGAGTTTGTGGTGCTGTCGTGTGGATCCTGTGCGTGGTTTTGCCAGGCTTACACTGGATCATTTTGTGTTCTGGTGCTCATGCATGTGGCTCTGTGCTGGGAATGTGGACTCTAACTGCCCTCTGCCAGCAGGAGGCCCGGTGGCGTCCTGCAGCCTGCAGTTGTTGCCATGGACTCTTGGGGATTTTCTGCACAGACAGCCTCGTCTCCTGGGCACAGACTGTTTTGTGTCTCCCTTGTCTGTCGCAGTGGCTAGGACACACGGCACAGTGTCCCCTGGGGTTGTGTGGGCTCCTGACCTGTCCCAGGCTCAGCCAGAAGTTTCTGGTGTCTCACCATTTAGTGCCACGCTTGCTGTGGGCTTCTGTAGATGTTCTTGATTCAGCTGAGGAGGTTCTTCTCTTCCTCGTTTGCTTAGAGTTTCATCCTGAGCACATGTTGGATTTTGTCAAATGCTTTTTCTGCATTGGTTGATCGTGATTTGTTTTTCTTTCTAGTGTTTTTTGTTGTTTTTTTGTGGTGCTAGGGGTGGAACCCAAGCAAGTGCCCTGCCGTGAGCTGCATCCGCCCATCGTGGCCTTTCCTCTTGTCTGTCTGTGCAATGGGTTGCCTTGACTGGTCTTCAGAGGGGGAGCCAGCCTTGCTGCACCTGAGGTAGATCCTGGGTGCTGGCCCCACGGACCGTGTTGGCGACGGCCCTCTGGAGACTTGGTGGAGTTTCTTCCCTGAGTGGTGGAGTTTGCTGGTGAAAACGTCGGGGCAGACCCCTCCCCTGATGACTTCCTGAGCTTTCCCTGTGGATGATCATGTCACTGGCAAGTGACTTCATCCCTCCCTTGCTTTTGGTTTTAAAACTGGATCTATAGTCCTCAAAAGCCATATGAATGAATGTAGTGTGAGGAGCTTAGAGACGTTTCCTCCCTGTTGGTCCCCAGCACTGCTGCCTTCCTTGACCGGCTGCCCTGGCTGAGGCCTCTAGGGTGCTCAGAAGTGGGAATGGTGGAAGCTTTGCCAGGTTTCCTGCTCCGGGAGAGAGCTGCTGTGTCTCTGCGGGAGTGGTACTGGTGGAAGCTTTTGGCATCGGCCTTTTCAGTTGAGGAATGGCTTTTCCTGTGGACCTGTGAAGTGTGCTTCTCTCCGATTCGAGCAGGTGTTGAGCTTCAGCCTCGACTAGAGGGTCCTCTCTGCCCCTTACTCATTGGTGCTGCAGGGGGCTGCAGTGCAGACCTTGGCAGGCCTGACCGAGCTGGTCCCCTCTGCATAGTTAGAGGCCCATCTCCCCTTCTGTTCTGGGGAGAGTCCACATGACAGTAGGATGGACATTCTTGATGACTGAGTAGAGTTTACTAAAAAGCCGCTAGGAGTTTTCTTTCTGGGAGAAGTGTGCACTTTGACTCCTGTTTGGTACGTCTAGGACTCCAGGCACTCTTTCTCAGGCAGTCTTGGTGTTGCGTCCCTATTGTTTTCCCCTGGAGTCACCTCCCTCTCCACTTCTGATACTGCTTATGGACTCTGTGCACATTCACTCCCTGGTACCAAGCAGCAGGGTGGCCACAGGCTTTGCTGTGGCATGGACAGACATGGACAGCACACTGTATGGTTCCTTTTCTGTGGGTCTAGCCAGGCGCAGCCTAGGAAGTCCCCTGCTTCAGAGATGTCAGCCTGGGGCCAACCAGGGCTGGGCCTTGTACCAGCACCAGTGGGGGATCCGCCTCTCAGCATGTGCTCGTGGGCAGGATCCCACCTTGTGGGTTGTCCAAGGCTGGAAGCTGCCATCTGTCCCCTGATGCGGGGGCCTCTGGTGGCTTGTGAAAGCTAGCAAGGGAGAGAGCCTATGAGAGAGAGCCTGCTGGTCCTTCTCAGGGACAGGTCATCACAGGAACATGGTCCGATCTGCTGCAGCTGCCCTTTAAAGACAAGGCCGGCTCTGCAGGACTGCCTGGCGTGCGTCCTAGAAGAGGGTCAGCCTTGTGGAGGGCCTGTTGTTCTTCAGCGGGACCACCAGGTGTAGAGCTCACCTTCTCAGCCTTCTAAGTCCATCGTTTCCTCTATAACCAAACTTTCTCTTCTTTTTTCTTATGCTATGCTGAGGCTTGTGGTGTGGCGATGACGTTGTCTGTGGCCGATCTCCCATTCACCCTGTGGGACAGGCCCAGGCCTATGGCTGACAGCGTGGACCGAGGCCGATCCTGTTATTGGCTGCACCCAGCACAGGCCTCATCCCCAAGGCCTTCCTCTTGCCTCTCTTTCTGAAGCTCTGACCATCTGCTTCCCCCCTCCTGTGTCCTGTGGCTGCTGCTTTTCCTACTGTCAGAAGGTCGTTTTGACTGTTTTCTAAAGGAAAGCCTGCTCCCTCTCAGGAGAGCGTGGCTTGGGGCGGGCACTGTGCTTTTGCTGGGTGCTTATTGGGCTCCGCCTATATTCCAGGGAGACACTGGAGCAGGGCCTGGCGTTCTGTCAGCAGAAGCAGAGGGCTGACGGCTCCTGGGAGGGGTGAGTCAGCACCTGGCCTCTGGGGTGTGGTGGAGGGTGGGGCTGGGCTTGCCCACTGGCTTCCTGCTTGTTGCCAGGCTTCTCTTGTGTGCGTGCCCATGCTGCCTGTTGTAGGGCCGTTGGCTCTGTGTGTGGAAGTGCTCTGTGGTCTGAGTGTGATGGCTTCTCCTCCCTGGCCATGTCACTGGGGTCTCCCCAGTCCACCTAGGGGGGCAGCAGCTGAGCCAGGTGGGCACCGCCTCTTATGCCCACACTGTCCCTGTGTCCCAGGTATGGGACTATAAATCTTCACAAGCTCCTGTACCTGGATGCTGGACCCAGTGGGCTGCAACCTCATGCCAGGGCCTTGCAGGTGGTGCAGCTCATTTAGGGACATGCGGATACTTTTCCTGGCCCAGCCCCGCCCTTTCTGTTCAAGGACACCCCCTCCTCCAGGGTGAGAACCTGAGGCTGAGGCCCTCTCCCCTCTCTCTCCAGTTCCTGGGGGGTTTGTTTCACCTATGGCACCTGGTTTGGCCTGGAAGCTTTCGCCTGCATGGGGCATACCTACCGTGATGGGTGAGTGCAGCTGTGGGGCCATTGGCCCTCTGTGTGGTGTTTTCCCCTTTGATGTTTGATTTTGGGATCTCTTAGTATTTTTAAACAGTGAGATAAGAACAGCATCCCAGAAAATGTGAATCCCAGGTTGAACAAAGATGTTTCCCTGGCTTGGGAGCCTTTGGCTAGGGGCCACCTCAGAGTTTTCCAGAGGTGATCCCACACCTTCCCTGTACATACCTGCTCCCCAACCAGTAGGAGGGCTAGGGTCCAGGACATTCACTGGGCCCTGCTGAGAGAGGGGTGAAGCCTTGGGTCCAAGCCCTGTCTCTGACTGCCCCACCCAGCCCTTCTGGATCCAGTGAGCTGCAGGGGTGGAGTGTGCTAGGCCCTGTGCTTGACGGGATACCACCCAGGTGTTCCTGATGTGTGTCAGGAACTCAGCTGCGGCCCAGTGGGGCTGCCTGAAGCTGCAGAGCATTTTTCTGTGCTGAGCAGCTCAGGAGGCAGGTGTGTGTCCCCACTTCACAGCTGTAGGCCCTCTCCATGGCCCTGAGGCTGCTTGCCAGGGTGGGATCTGGGGGACCCTGACTGTTTCAGTGAGGGTGTCTCAAGTCTCCTGGTCTCTGCAGGGCTGCCTGTGAGGAGGTCTCCCGGGCCTGTGACTTCCTGCTGTCCCGGCAGATGGTGGATGGAGGCTGGGGCGAGGACTTTGAGTCCTGTGAGCAGCGGCGGTACATGCAGAGTGCCCAGTCCCAGATCCACAACACATGCTGGGCCCTGATGGGGCTGATGGCTGTCAGGTAAGAGTGACGGGATGGAGGGACCCTCGATGGTCAGCAGGTAGCCTGGGTCAAGTGCAGATGTGGAAAGAGTTGAGGGGGCCACAGGACTATGCTGCTGCTCAGCTGTCACTCGGGGGACAGAAGCTCCTCCAGGAGCCATGTTTCCCATTCCTGGTTAGGTGGCAGCCTATCCAGCTGAGTGGGGTCCTGAGAGAGGTTTCCTGGTGACAGCGTTGATGGCCAGCAGTGGTTGGCAGAGTAAGGGAAGCAGAGACCAGAGGGACTGGGGTGACGTAGGCTGTGCATGGGGCTGCTTCACGTGTGGCAGCAGCAATGGTTACCTCCGTCCCTGCAGCTGGTCCTCCTGTGGTCGCAGCTGATGCTGAGCCACACATGTACAGATGCACACACAGAGACGTGCAGACTTGTGCCTGCACACAGGTGCACGTGCATGAGTGGACACACACATGCTGACATGCATGCCGTGCTCCAGTTGGCTGCTCTCTTTGGTGTGGAGCCTGAATCCTCTCAGTTGGTGTGAGCAGGTACAACAGTCAGGGGCACCCGGGGCAGGACTGTCTGAGGTCTGTTCCTGGTCACCCCCGAGGCTGACTTCAGCACCCCCATGCCCACAGTCCCCTCTGGTGTCTCTCCTTGGCATCGAGCACTTCAGTGCACATACTTGCCTGGCTTCCAGCATGCTGAGTGGGCATGTGGCTCAGCCTTCCCGCCTGGGAAGCTCCACGTTCAGCTGGGTTCTAGGCACAGGTCTGCAGGAGGCGTGTCCCACCTGCCCTGCTCCCCTCTGCCACGGCTGGCTGAGCTCTTCTACCATTATAGTGTTGTGGGTTTTCTGTGAGCTTGGTGCACTACGGTGAGTACACACTCATGCCCATCTGTGTTTGTGCACACCACCGAGCAAGTGTCTCCTCTCCTCAGGCACCCTGACATCACAGCCCAGGAGAGAGGGGTTCAGTGTCTGCTGGAGAAGCAGCTTCCCAATGGTGACTGGCCCCAGGTGCGTGAAACCCAGTGCCAGCCATTGGCTTGCATGTGGGTTCTCACATCCTCCCCTGTGTCCCTCACTGGGTGTTTTGGGGCTTGGGGTGCAGATACTCTGCCAACCAGAGGCCTGTGAGGTGGAGTTCTGGGGCAGGTTGCCAGTTCTGAGCAGGTCTTGCTGTCAGTCAATCAAGTTCTGGCAGGGGGCTGGGTGGGAGATGCCCTCGCAGCACAACCCTTGACTGCCCTATTGTGTGGGAGCTGCACGTGGCCCCTCACTCTCAGGAGGCACAGGTGCAGGCTCTACCTGTCCCCAGAGGGTGGGAGTCATGAGCCCCTTCCCTGCAGGAGTCCTGCAGAAGCTGGTGTGGGCGTGAGGGCTGGAGGCCCAGGGAGGGTTTGCTAAAGGCGACAGCCCCCAGCTGGGCGGAGGCTGGGCAGGAGGACTGCCAGCCTCAGTTTCCCTTGCCCCTGCTTGCTCAGGTGTGCACCAACCCTGTGGCAGCCAGGGCTGTGGTCCATGACAAGGCCCTTGGGCCCTGGTGCCCTTTTCTCTGTCCTTCTAGGAGAACATCTCTGGGGTCTTCAACAAGTCTTGTGCCATCAGCTACACGAGCTACAGGAATGTCTTCCCCATCTGGGTCCTGGGCCGCTTCGCCAACCTGTACCCCGAGAACGCCCTCTCTGGCCGCCCTTGAGTGCACCTGCCCTTGAGAGCATGCCAACCTGTGCTGGCTGCTGCAGGTGGCGAGCATCATCTTCACACCTGTGCCCAGGTGGCAGATGCCCGTTCCCTGCCTTGTGCTCTAGCCCTCTGCTCCACCTCAGCACATGTGTTGGGATCAGTCCTGAGGCAGGGACAGGGACTGGGTTGGTGGCTTTAGACTATAATTGCCAGAGTGATTGTCAATGTAGGTCTGGTTCTGAGAGGGCTCAGGGAGGAAGGGAGCGAGTCTGACTGTGACGCCGCAGCACCTCATGCTGTCCCTGCGCACTTCTTGCCTGAGGGAGGAAGGCTGGAGACAGCATTCTCAGGAGAGCAGCTGCTGGGCCCCGAGCACCCTCACCTGCTACTGATTGGGGATGGGACCTGGGCTAGCTGCTCCCACATTCCTGTGCATGCTGGGTAAGGGAGGGACACAGCCCCTCAACGATGGTGTAAGAGACCAGCCAGCGGGGAGTGGGCTGGGCTCTTGTTCACCGTGATGTACCAGGATTCAGTGCACACCCTGAGGCTGCGTGGTGGGGAGCCCAGCGTGGCACTGGCCTGCCCCTGGCTCGTGAGCTCGCCTGTCTGCACTGCATCCGTCCATGGCTGCTCGCGTCCTGACCTCCAGGCTTTGCAGGCCAGGGAGGGTGGGTGCAGTTGTGGTTCCACAGAGGGGCATTTCTCTGTGCTAGGGACAGTCGAGCACCCCTAGCTGCCACCCACCCAGAAGAACGTTCAGGGTATCCCCTGGCCACTGCCAACTTACATTTCAAGTGCTTGCTATGAGTGGGGATGGAGGGCCATTTTGCCAGAGTAGTGCCTGAGTGAGCTCTGAATTCCTCCCATCCCAGCCTGGGCTCTGCCTTCTGCCACGTGGAAGAGCACTCAGGCGCTCAGGGTGTCCAGTGGCAGCTTTCCTCCCCAGCCCTGATGAGTGGGCCCCACTCCTCGGGCTGCTGCTTTCACCCCTGCCTCTCTGATCACCTGCCCCTGCCCGGGACCTGCCAGGGCTGCCTCCTCAAGTGCAGGTCCACAACTCTGCCTCCCGCCCTGCCCTGTTGAGCCCTGCACAGCATGGTTCCATGCTTTCCTGCCTGTGCTGACCAGCCCCTCTGCGCCAGACCTGCCCTAGCGGCAGCTGGTCTGCCCAGAAACTTCCAGCCAAGACCAGATCACTGTAGAAGACACAGGTTTTCCAGAAGGAAGCTGCAAACTGACTTTTCTGCTGAAAGTCACCTACATGACCAGCTTCCTTAATAAAGAGACACTTAAACCCATGGGGAGAAGAACACTGTGCTTGTTTGGCTTGCTCTGGGGCTTTCTGAGACTGCCTCCTTGGCCCTGTGTGGGGAGAGTGGGACTCCTGGCCTCAGTTCAGTGCCAGAGAGCTGCGTAGGGACCAGTGTCCCCATCACTGAAGGGGCATGCTTACCTGGCATGAGTGAAAGCAGGCTCTGAGCTGAGTGGGTCACTGAGGAGTCTTGGGTTTGGCTTATTGGGTTTGGTTGTCGGGAGCAGATTCTGCATGTGCTGCAGGCCTGGAGCTGCCCTGGGTTTGCTGGGTGTCTGCTAATGTGGGAATCAGAGGGCCTCCTGGAGGGAGTCTCTAGTGGGAAAGGCTTAACAGGATGAAGCTTGTCTAAGAAGGTATTTTCCCTCACGGGATGTTGCTGTGCAGATTCCTATTTTGGCCTATTTCCCCAAAAGCTGTTTGCTGTTGTTGCCTCATTCTTCTCTAATTTCAGCAAATAGGACAATTTAGCCATATGTAATCGATCAGTGAAATTGATTTATTTTCATTTCTTCATCTGCCACATAAGTTACTTACAACTCAGTTTGTTTCAGAATGGAATTAAGGTTAGAAAAATGAGACATTCTGATGGGTCATGAATGAGGTCAGCGCTGACTCTCTGCCAGACTGTGGATGTGCTTGGCCTCCAGGGAGCACTGGCAAGGACACTGTGGCCCAGGAGATGTGCAGCCCACTGGTTGGGAGCATCCAGAGGGGGTAGATGGGGACCCCAGGCTTCCCTGGGCTGTTCCTCACAGCACCTCTCCACAAGGGCATCGTGGTCAAGCCAGAGCCCTGAAAGCAGACCTGGGAGGTAGCCCCGTGGAGGCCAGGGTGTGGCTCTGGAGAGCTGGGTGAACTTAGCACCATCCTGGGTGCCTGCCATCTTCTCTGAGATTGTAGGACTAACTTGAAGCTTTCCATTCCTCATACAGGAGGATGGGGTGATGTGGATGACCAGAATCGACTGGTTCCATGGGACAGTCATCCTGGTTTTCTGTGTGATGGAATTCTGCACTCGGGGCAGCAAGGTCCAGAGGGTGTCTTGACTCCAGGGGTCTCCTGGGACTCAGGAGAGCAGCATGGCTTCAGGCAGCCCCAGGCACAGGCCTCTACAAGAGTGATCCCAAGGTCTGCCTTCAGGTCTCCCAGGGAAAGAAGCACGCTGAAGCCCCCAGATGGACAGAGACTAGAAAAGCACACTGGAGCTCAGTGACCTGTTGGACCTTGGTGAGAGGCCTGACGTGAAGCTGGGGACGGAAGCACAGAACCACTTGAAGTGATTCTGGTTGGCAGGTTTTCTGCTCGGGGAAACCTGTAAGCCCACAGATCTAGACAGCCAGTGCCCCGGCACGTCACCAAATACGAGTCCCGAAAGCCACAGACCAGCAGGTCACGTTCAAGAGCACGACGAGGATGACAGTGTGGGCCAGCGTAGAGTGCTGGGGACACTGGCCAGATTGACCAGAAAACAAGTGAATCGTTTTTCCAACTGACCCACACCGAAAAGATTTCCCACCAGCTGACCCATGGAAATGTCAAGGTGTTGAGGTGGAAGGGAAGTAGTACCAGGTGGAAGCAGCTCCTAGCCCAGGAAGGAAGAGCACCCAGATGGTAGGTGGCAAGTACAGAGGGCTTTCCCTCTTTGCTTCAAACAGAATCTCTTTAAAATAAAACACCACTGACATTTAAAAGTAAAAATAGTGGGGTTTTTAACCAGGAGCTATGAAAACAGGAACAGACAGGCTGCCCAGGGAGGGAGGGAGCACACAGTGCTGGATCCCCACTCGAATGAGAAGAGGTAGGTTACAAATAGTTTATTACTGAGAAGTAGGCTGCAGCAAGTCAGAGGTGACCAAGGTGAACCCTGTCACAAACCTCTTCAAAGTTTGCTCCAGAAGGAACAAAATAATTCAAAAGGAGGCAGGGAAAAGAACAAAGACCAGAGGGGAACTCAGCTCCTAATGTGGGCAGGTGCTGGGGATTGAACCCAGGGCCTTGTGCATGCGAGGCCAGCATCCTACCGGCTGAGCTACATCCCTAGCTCCCTTTTAAGTGTTTTATTAACTGTAAGAGCTAAGTGCTCCTACTAAAGAACGGACACTGGCCCTTGGATGGAGAGCGTGGCCTGTCTCTGTGTAGTCCGTGGGAAGCCACTCCAAGTCCACGCACCTTTCAATTCTGAAAGATCACTGTGGTCTTGTGTGCAGTGCCAAGATTAGAGACTCCGGCTTTTCCCTCCCTGGGACAACAAGGTGTGGCCCTAGGAGTAGGCGGCACCCAGAGGAGTTAAGCTGCGCTCACCTCTTCCTTTGCAATCGTACCCCTGGCCTCACTTGAATGGTTTCTCCCCAATAAAAGGTTCAGCATGTGCTCCCCTCTCTCTTTCCGTGGACTCCTAAGGTCAGAGGAGCTGTCACAGGTCCAGAGAAAAAGGTATTTCTCTGTCTCTGTGATTATTTCATTCAGCCCAGTTCACCTGGAATGAACTTGAGTGTTTAGTCGTGGAACATGACAGTTGTCCAAAATAAATTTTTAGAGACAGGTTAAAAGTAAACGTTTAAGCTGGTGCTGTGGTGCATATCTAAAATCCCAACTGCTGCTTGGGAAGCTGAGGCAGGAGGATTAAAAGATTGAGGCCAGCCTCAGCAATATAGTGAGGCCCTGTCTCAAAAAAGAGTGAATGTTTAGAAAACTAGATAACATAAACACAGTAATCACTCTAGTGTCTTTCCTTACTACCACAAGAATGGGATCTAAATTAGACGAACACTCCACGTGTGTACACTATGTCAAAATACGTTGTTCTACTGTCATGTATATCTTAAAAGAACAAATGAAAAAGACAGTAGTTATAAACAGAAGCACTATGTTAATACCACAGTAGAAGTTAGGACAAGAAACAGGACCAGAAGTAGAGAGGGTCAATATAGGAAGGGCATCACACCCCTAGACGTACCTGCACCTGACCTCTTCAACATACACGAAGCAAGCGCTCAGGCCAGACAGGGAACTAGACTGACGGGTCCTGGGAGACCTCAGCACCTGTCTCAGCAACTGATGGACTCAGGTTCAGAGGACAGACCTGAACATCATCACCAGTGCTGTGCATGCTGGAGACACACTCCAGTGCTCCTGGACCGTTCACCTAGGCAGGACATCAGCCAGGTCTTGAGTCTCACAGAACTAAAAAGGGCTGGAACTCTACAGAGTGTGCTGAGCATAATGGAATTAAGCAAGGACTCAATGGCAGAAGATTCAGAAAGTCTCAAATATTTGGAAATCAAATAACACACTTGAATGATCTATGGTGAAAGGCGAGACTCACAACTGTGGCAGCAGTGGAAGGACTGGGAGCCCAGGGGTGGGCCCCGCAGGCAGAGCAGACTGCTCTTTAGCAAAGGGCTGGGGCTGCCCATCCAATGGAGAGAGGAGTCTTGAGCAGAAAGTGAATCTAGACGTAAACCATGAACCCTTCACAAAAATTAAGTGTATCTCAGACCTAAATGTGAAGACTGTAAAACTCCTAGAAGATGACGGAACCTAGATGACCCTGGGTTTGTCAATGACATATCATCCACAAAGAAAACAATGGATTGGCTGGAGCTCATTGAAATGAAGAGCTGGGCATGGTGGTGCACTCCTATAATCCCAACAGCTCGGGAGGCTGAGGCAGGAGGATCACAAGTTCAAGTCCACCCAGGGCAATTTAGCAAGGCCCTACGCAACTCAGTGAGACCCTGTCTCTAAAAAAAGGGCTGGGGATGTGGTTCAGTGGCTAAGCACCCCTGGGTTCAATCCCCAGTACCAAAAATAAATAAAGTGAGGTAGCCAAAACGAACAGTAAGAAAGATTAAGCCAGGACCCACACTCCCAACCAGGAAGCCTAGGCCAGCGGGAGCAAAGGAAGAGCAGAGGTCCCATGCAGTAGGCAGCAGGTCTGGTGACAGGTCCATGGAGCCAGAAGCTGGCACTTGAGCAGATTCTCAAGTCTGATTGGGCAGGACAGGAAATGGCCTGCTGCCAGGAATGGTGGAAAGGCTACCTTGAGCACAGAGGCTGGGCCTTGTCCTTTTGGCAGTGCCCTGGCCATCTGTGCACCCTGCTTGCCTTCTGAGTCCACAGCTCCCCTCGCACGGCTGTGGGTCTTCGTGAAGAGGCCCCAGAGCTGCTTCCCCACAGTCCTCTCTGTCTCCCTACCTGCTTATCTGCCTGTCCTTGAGGGTGACTCAGATGGACAGCAAGAGCAAGTTCTTTGAGAAAGTCATCAAAATGGACCCAAGAAGAAAAGGCAGCTAAGTGACCTCATATCAAAGAAATGGAACTAGAAATCTAAAGCTTCCGGGAGAAATCGAGGCCTAGATGCCTTCTCTGGTAAATTCTATCAGTTAAGAAAGGAATCATCTGACATATCCCAAATAGTGTCCTCATTCTATAAGGCGATGTTATCAACCAGGCCAGGACGGGAGGAGAAAAAGACCCTATCAATTCCCTCTTAAGCACAAACAGTAACAAGCTGAGTCCAGTGGCATCTGGAAAGGGCAGTGGGTCCTGGCCAGCATGTTGGTGGACGGTCAGGCCGGTGACCCCAGCTACCAGCCTGCTGCTCGTGGGCTGGGTGCGGAGGCTGCAGCTGTGGAGCGGGAAGGCGTGGGTGTGGACCCCACAAGGCCAGATGCCCTTGGTGCCTTCCAGCCAGAAACAGCCCTGTCCAGTGCTTCCCTGGCAAGTGGAGAGGCAGTGCAGGGCAGGTTTCCAGGTGGTCACCGACTGAGGTCGGAGCCTGTCCTGGGGGACCCAGTCAGTGTACCCCAGCTCTCCCTGACTGGCCCAGAGGGCCTTGTCCCCTGCCACGGAGTCTTCAGTTAGTGACAGTTCGGTGAATCACGTTGTTGTCCCCCGTTGGCCCCCACTGCCTGCCCTTCCTCAAGTGGGATCCCAAGGGCCAGCCCCAGTGGACGTCTGCATGCCAGGCACCACCTGTCTGGGGCCCCGATGGTGGTGGCACTGTCTCTTTAAGGGAGCGACATCACAAGGCTGTGGAAGGCGGCTGCCCTGGAACTCCAGGGTCTTGGTTGGCTTCTGTAGGTCTGGGAGCTCTGGACTTCCATCTCCATGGGGCCGCAGGCCTACACGTGAGCACGGAGGACGCGCCATGGCTGAGGGCAGCGAGCTGATGAACAGGCTCATGAGCGAGAACGCGGACCTGAAGAAGCAGGTGCGCCTGATGAAGGAGAACCAGATGCTGAAGCGGCTGCTCAGCGAGAGCTGCCAGGAGAGCTGCAGCCGCGGGGGCCGCGAGCCCCGCGAGCCCCTCTTCCCCCGGGGCCCCGCCTACCCTGAGGCCTGCTCCCCGGGGTGTGCAGGTGAGGCGCAGACCCCAGGCCGTGGGGGCCCGGGCCGGGGGCCTCCAATTCGGGTGGGCACCTCCCCAGCCTCCCAGGGTCCCCGCCTGGAGCACGGTCAGTGGCTGGCCACCTGAGTGGGTCCAGGGCTGCCTTCGTTGGCCACGTCAGAAGCAGCACTGTGGTCGGAGCGGGCAGGTGGCGCCTGTGGCGCTGAGCCACGAGGGCAACTCTGCCTGGCAGTTCTCCCCGCCATGTCCCCCCGATGGACTGGCCCCAGAGAGCCTCTCACAGGTGCAGGGTCTCCCCTCACAAGCTTCACATCTCTGCTGTGTCACGTCCACCACACACCGTCAGCCCACAGGGTTCGTGGGACCTGGTGCTCAGGGACGGCGTCTGCCCCTCAGAGCCTGTGGGGCCTTGTGGGGTGAGTGGGTGGGAGGCTGTGGCTCTGTGGCCTGGCTCCAGCCTTCTATGGCATTTTACAGAAAAATCAAATGAGAATTTTTATTGCTTTCTGCTGATTGCTCTCTGGTTCTGTTTCAAATGTTTTGGGAAAGAAGTTCCCTTTTCATAATGGTAGGGTGACTTTGGGTGCAGCTGGGGCATGTGGCCTTGGCCTTGGGTTGGGATGGTGGACAGTGGGAAGAACCCCCAGGCTGCCTGAGAACTGTGGCCCAACCAGGCAGGCTGGCCCTGTGGACCCTGCTGTCTACGAGTGGAACCATCTGGCCAGTCTATGGCCAGCTTCCGTGGGATGCCCTGGAGGCCAGTGTGTGCTCACCAGGGCCTCCCTGGGCCTAGATTTGTTGTGGTCACTTCCTAGAGTCTACCTGGGTATCTGCCACCCTCCTCTGCTCATGCTCAGTGCTGGAAATGGTGTCCTGCATGGTCCAGCTGTGGGCAAGGCCTCTGGCCCTGGTGCAGAGCAGGTTCTGGCTCCTTCACAGGTTCTGGCTCCTTCAGTCCCAGGGGACCTACAATAGGGAGCTCGGGTGGGGAGGGGCTTCGTGCAGGGGTGGGGGTGTAGGATGGAGATAGCACCCCTGGGGAGGGCTGAGAGGCCAGGATGTTTCCTGGGCCACTGTGGCACACTGGAGTGCCAGTGTCAAGTTTGTGGACACTCGGACCCCAGACTGTGGGAGGCTGCGGAGGCTGTGAAGGCTGCCAAGGCCTGAGTGCTGACTGCTGTAAGAGGCCCACAAGCCTTGTGCCTCACCTCCGGCTGGGCCAGCACCCTTGTCCTTCAGCAACTCTAGCAAGCCTGGATCTTGTTGGACTCCAGGCTCAGGGGGCCACAGTCTGAGGCCACCAAATTTCCACAGAGCGTCGGAGCCCGGCCACAGGGAGTGTGCCAAGGTTCATACGGCTCAGGCTGGCTGTGGGCTCCAGTCAGGCAGCTCAACGTGCAAAGGCAGGGCCTGGACCGAGCTGGCCTCTCACCTCCATAACATCTGGGCAGGTGTCTAGGTATGAGCCTGGGGTCCTGGGGCTCACTCAGGCCTAGCCACCCCTGCCCCCAGCCCTGGAAGACCCATGGCAGGGTCGTCCAGCAATGGCACAACCATGGCTGGGGACTAGAGTTTGGAAAGCCAAATGGAGTGCGTAACGAAGGAAGTTTGCAGATGGGAAGGAACGCAGCATCACAAAGGCGCAGCTGTCTCCAGAAGTCCCCAATATCTGCTTTCAAACCAGGATGTATATTCAAAACCTGTTTTTCTTTTTTTTTTAAATAGTATTTATTTTTTAGTAGTTGAACACAATATCCTTATTTTTATGTGGTGCTGAGGATCGAACCCAGGGCCTTGCACATGCTAGGCTAGTGCTCTACCGCTGAGCCACAATGCCAGCCCCCAAACCTGTTTTTCTAAAGTGCCA
Organism: Ictidomys tridecemlineatus; assembly: GCF_052094955.1. Classification (NCBI taxonomy): domain Eukaryota; kingdom Metazoa; phylum Chordata; class Mammalia; order Rodentia; family Sciuridae; genus Ictidomys; species Ictidomys tridecemlineatus. Next base: position 216,123,016 of record NC_135479.1, on the reverse strand, counting down.
CAACATAGGAGTTAGAGTAGACATGTGTCTGCTTCCTGGTCTCACCCCATGGGCAGCTAACCCATGCTGACGAGCTTCCTCTGGCACTCCTGATGGACATGCAGGAGGGAATCTGTCTGTCCTTTGGTTTACCTAAGCAAGATCATGAGCGTGGTTTGACCCCGTAACACCACCCCACCCTTGCTGTCCACTGGCCCTCCTCTGTGTCTGCAGTGCAGTTTGATGTTGGGCCCTGTGATGGGGCAGCTCCATTCCCAGTCCTCTGGGACCACAGATGGTGGAGCTGTGAGCAGCCACACCTGCCCTCCCGACCTGGTGCCAGGGATGTCCCTAAGTGCGTCTTGAAACATACTGCCAAGTGCTCCCAGGAGCAGGGAGGGTCCCCGCGACCTTGTCTCCTCCTTCAGCACCACAGATGTCAGTGTCTGCGCGGAGGAAAGTGATCAGGGCCTCCCCAGTAGATCTTCTCCTGGGCGCAAGAGCCGATGGTACACATTCCTGCGACCTCTTTCTCTCTGGGTCAGCCTGGTTCCCCACTCCACTCGTGCATCCTGGGACTTGTCCAGAGCTGAGCCGTGCCCGGCTCCTCACTGCAGGCTCTCGACACCGTGGCTGGTCAAGTGTTGCTGAGCTCAGTGGCTGTGAGTTCTAGCACCCCTTTAGCTTCAGACAGGATCATTCCTGGGCTGCAAATGTGTTTTAAACTGGCTGTGCAGGCCGCAGAGTCAGATGAGCCATAACTGAATGAACTCTCTTCTTTTTGAAATGAAAATTATTTTTTTTTCCCCCAAGGTAACACTGCAGACAGGTGTTTCTTAAAAAATCAGGGTTATTTCCTTAGGATTTCTGTTTCTACAAGCAGGATCATGGTTTGGAAGCAGAAGTAAATCTTGGGGTACATTTTTATGGTGTTCCTACCTGTGTCTTCTCAGTACCCCAGGAGGGCTTCACATGCGGTAGGTACACAGAGCCGTTTGGTTCTGGTCTCGGGTCTTTCTCACACTGCATCTCCGCTGTTGCCACTAGATTCACAGGAGGTATGTGTGGCAGCGTTAAGCACAGCACCAGAGGCCCTCTGCAGCATGGCGGCTCCTGTTGGTGAGCAGAGCCCCGTGGAGCGCTGCAGGAGACCTGGGGGCCTGGGAGGCTGCAGGACCCACAAGGTCTGCCATCTCCAGCTCTCCACTGAGTGCTCTCCTCTGGGTTCCAGTCTGTCCTCTCAGGTTTCCCCTGCCACAGCCCCAGGAGGCACGGATGGCTGTTCTAAGTGATTCCTCGTTTCTGTGTCCGTCCTCACTGCTTGGCTGGCTGTGACTCTCATGGGGCTTCTTCCCTGGGGGCAGAGGGGCTGCTGCTGCACGGTCCTGGCCACCTGTGGGCAGAGACGGATGGCCCCAGCTGTTGGGCGTGGGCACAGCTGGGCGCAGGGGAAGAGGCCTCGCAGCTCCTGCTCCTGTGGTCTTGGGAGCCCGTCTCTGGGTGATTCGGTGCCCTCGGCTTCTCCCCTAGAGCACCCTCTGGGATGAGGACCCTGGGCATCCTTGGACGGGTTTTGCAAGTCTTTTCTGTACTCTCTACGTGAACCTAGACCACTTTCCTTTCTGGGGATTATCTTTGTGGGAATTGGATTCAGATTTTTGACAAATTTTCTTGATATCAGAATTGTGCCACATTTTTTTTAACCTTAGTTGCACATCTTTTATTTTTTATTTTTTTAGTTTTCCAGCTCAGCTTATATAGGGATTATACACTGCTGGGGAACCTGAAAGAATTTACCACAGACTGCCCGGGCCTGCATTCCTTCAGGGAATAATTATTTACTTATGAGATTTAGATATTTCTTCTTTGTTTATTGGCCCATTTATGTTTTCTACTTCTTTTTTTAAATCTTTTTTTAATATCTTCATTTTTTCTAATGTGGTGCTGAGAATCGAACCCAGTACCTCACGCATGCTAGGCGAGCACTCTACCACTTGAGCCACATCCCCGGCCCCTGTTTTCTACTTCTTATTAAATCACTTAAAAATCACCTCCCAGAGGAGCTCTCCTTGTGTTGACATTTCCAGGGGGTGCATGGACACCGCACCCTTTCTTAGTGTGAAGAGGGTCTGTGGAGGGGCTCTGACCAGCCTCCTCTGGGAAGATGGAGCAGGATCTTGATGAATTTTCATCCTTTGAACATTTTTTTTTTTACCTTGGAAAATATTTTTTGAGAGTAAAATAGCTAGTACCTGAATGTGCTCATTTTAAGACACAATTTTTTGATATAACTCTTAAAATACAGTTTGTCAAGTGCACCTCTCCTTTATTGCTGGGAGAATGCAGGCAGCAAAGGGCCTCAGAAGCAATAGGAGTTAAGCTGAATTTGACCCCTGGAGACGGGGCCTGGGTGCTATGCCCTGTGGCATGGGAAGCCAAGAAAGTCAAAAGCCTCTCACTGGCCCAGGAGCTGACCAGGGAGGGCCTGCACTGTGGCCGAGGAGGTGTGTCCAGGGAGGCCTCCCACAGCTGGGACTTCCCAGTCATGGTCAGAAGTCACTGTGTGCAGGTGGCTGATCCTGGACCACTCTCAGACATTAACACACAGAATGACAAATTAGAAAAGTGTGTGGAAGTCGTTGCAGGATGTGGCCCTGAGTGTGAGGCCTGCTGAGGCAGGTGCCACCTGTCACCAGGGGAGTGCCAGCAGGGGCCAGAGCAGGGGCTGCGGTGCCAGGGCTCCCCAGGCTCCCCAGGGTGCTCTGCACGTTGAGGGTGTCCAGTTCCTGCTTGACCTTCCGTCCCTTTCCTCCCACCCAGGTTCAGACTTCGGGAGGTTCGGCAGTGTCCCCGACACACCGTCCCAGATGCAGACGTCCTCCCTGGAGGACCTGCTGTGCTCGCACGCCCCCCTCTCCAGCGAGGACGAAGCCTCCCCGGGCTGTGCCACCTCCTCCCAGGTGACCTTCAAGGCCTTCATTGGCGCACCAGAGCTGCACGCCCGGGGCCCCGACAGGAAGCTGTCTCCGCTCCTGAGCCCCCTGCAGGACCCACTGGTGGACAAGACGCTGCTCGAGCCCAGGGAGATGGCGCGACCCAAGAAGGTGTGCTTCTCGGAGAGCAGCCTGCCCACTGGGGACAGGACCAGGCGGAGCTACTACCTCAACGGTGAGGCCCGTGCCGGTGGCCAGGCGACGACCCGCTCACAGCTTCTCCAGCCGCCAGAGCGGAGGGCTGCTGGGCCGGGCCAGCGTGCAGGGCTGCCTCCCCACCTGTCAGAGAGTTCATGGAATATTCTACATACAGGTCCATCTGGGTATGCTTTTTAGACACAGCCTCCCAGTCGGCGGCTCTTCTGTTTCCATGAGGTTTGGGGGAAGAAAAACTGCTGATTTTTTTTTTTTATCTCTACTCTATTTGCTTTATTTTTTATTTTTTCTTTGTTTTAATTAGTTACACACGACAGTACCATGATCTTGACATATCATACATTCGAATCAGATGGGATATAATCTCTCATTTTCTCATTCACCTGCTGAGGCAGGTGCCACCTGTCACCAGGGGAGTGCCAGCAGGGGCCAGAGCAGGGGCTGCAGTGCCAGGGCTCCCCAGGGCTCCCCAGGGTGCTCTACACATTGAAGGTGTACCTGCTTGACCTTCCGCCCTCACCCAATGAGTTGAAGGCCTGATCAGACCTCCCCAGAGTCAGGGAGAAGTCGTCCCTGGTGCCTCCGTCCTGGTGTACAGGTTGCAGAATTACATTGGTAGAAAAACTATTTAATTTGATGAAGTCCAATATTCTGATGGTTTTCTCTTGTAGTTTGTACTTTTTAAAAAATATTTATTTTTTTAGTTGTACTTGGACACAATACCTTTATTTTATTTATTGGTTTTATGTGGTGCTGAGGATCAGGGCCTCACACGTGTGAGGAAGCGTTGAACCGCCGAGCCACAATCCCAGCCTCGTAGTTTATATATTTTGTAGTTTCTACTTTTGGAAAGTCTTTGCCAAACCCAGGGTAACAGGTTCTTTCCTCCGTCTTCCAGCTGTAGGTTTTACACTCGGGCCCCTGATCAGTCATTTCTGCATATGGGTGTGGGTTCACAGTGCCCCAGTGCTCAGGGGCAGTCCCCTGTGGCCCAACCGCCTGGTTCCTTGCTGAAAATCTGTGTCTGTGCACCTGTGAGGCTGTTCCCGCGCCCTCCATGTGTTTCCGTCCACCCGTCTGTGTCCTCCTGGATTGGAGTCCTGTAGCTTTAAAGACTGTGGATCCTGCAGGACATGCAGGCTCTCCAACTTTGTCCTCTTCTTAACGTGTTGTGGCTCTCCCGAGTCCTTTGAGTTTCCAGACGTGTTTTAGAATCGGCTTGTCCATTTCTACCAAAAAGCCTGCTGTGACTCTGACTGGATCCTCGTCTACAAGCCAATCAGCTCAAGATTCAGAGAAACGGCACCTCTGCGGCACGGATCTTCTGTGGACTCTGTGTATCACGCCACTGTCTGTACCAGTCCTCACAGTGTTCTGTGGTTCTCTACTTACAGGTCTTGAACAGTTTTAGAAAGTTGTTTTTAAATTTTTTATTTGTTTGTCACTTTATGATTAAACACGTGGTGGGGTTCTTTGTGCCATGTTCGTACATGTACATGACACAATTTGATCAGCTTCATTCCCCACTACCTTCCCTTTTCTTCCCTCCTCCCCACAAGTCTTGCACACATTCATCAATTTTACCCCTGAGTATTTCATATTTTGATGCCATTATAAGTAGTATTGCTTTCTCATATCAACCTCTGGTGTCTGTTTCTAGAATATAGTAGGACAGTGGATTTTTGTATATTGACTCTGCAATAGTTATGAGCCAACTTGACTGGGCCATGGGAACCCAGATATTTGGCCAGACGGTACTCCGGGTGTGTCTGTGGGGAGTGTCTTTGTAGGAGGTTGAGATTTCATGGGTGGGCCTCACCCATGAGTTGAAGGCCTGATGGGACCTTCCCCAGAGTCAGGGAGAACTCGTACCTGGCTGCCTCTGTCCTGGCCCTGCAGGTCACTCTTCCTGGGTCTCCAGCCTGCTGGCCTTTGGGCAGGAGCCACACGCACACCTAGGTCTCCTGGGTTTCCAGCTTCAGTTCCTTCGGCTAGACCCCTCTTCTGGGCACGCCCTGTTGGTCTGTTTCTCTGGGGAACTTGTGGTTCTGAGTGAGGCGTCTGTGATCTTTCTGGCTTAATCTTTGCATCCTGCACAACATTCATTTGTTCTAGTGGCTTTGGGTGCGTCCCTGGCGTCTCCGCTCTCCCGCCCCCTGGAGCTCCTCTTTTTCTCCTGAGCGTGCCCCTTGCAGAGCTATGCGAAGGGCACGTCCATTCTGCCATCTTTCCCGGGAGCCTCCTCCGTGGCGTTTTAAAGCTACACAGATGATTGTTGTGAATGAAGACAGATTTTCAAACTTTTTAAAATTTCTAATGTATATGCCTTTTTCTTTCTTCCTTTTCCTTTCGGTGCTGGGGACAGAACCCAGGCTTTGCACAGGCCGAGCAGGCCCTGGACCCCTGAGGCACACCCCCAGCCCAGTGCCTTTCGTCTCTTCCCCTAGACCAGGGCTGGACAGTGGCCAGCACAGTGGTGACAGCCTTCCCCTCATGTTGCGCTTTCAGCCTCTCACCAGTGAGCCTGGTGCCAGCGGGGTTTCTGTAGATGCCCTTCGTTGCATTGAAGAAGTTCCCTTTGAGTTCTGGTTTGCTTATTTGTCAGGAATGTATGTTGGATTTTGTCCGTTGCTTTCCTGCCTCTATTGAGATGAGCATTTGGTTGTCCTTTGTGGTTGGTGAACATGGTGCATCAGTCGGTTTCACATCACTATAATGAAACACCTGGCACAAAGGGTATTTATGAAGTAAAGAGAGTTTATTTTGGCTCATGGTTCTGGAGGTTTAGGTCCAGGGTCAGGGGTACCACTGGTCTGAGCCTCTGGTGAGGCAGCATGCCATGGCAGGAGCCCTTCTTAGAGCAAGTGGCCCCAGGAGCCAGAAGCAGCTAGCCAGAGACAGTCCCATCTGCACTGGAGGGCACGTCCCAGAGAGCTGAGGGATGACCACTAGGCTCACTGTTCAGCTCACAGCACCTCCCACCACCTGGAGACCCAGCCTACACCCACACCTCAGCCTATGGTCTGCCACACTGATTCCTGAGTTTGAGGCCAACCACGATTCCTTTCTTCTTTTTGATTTTTTATCTGTTCTTTGTGGTCATCCATGATGGCAGAGTATGACCATCCATGTGGTCATCCACATGGTCATCGACATATCCTCCCTCTTGGAGTCTAACCTCCCCTTCTCGTGGTCGTACACCTCAGGAGCTACACAGGTCTTGTGTTCAGGTGTGAACTGACCGTGCATTCTTGAGGCAGATCCTATTTGATCACAGTGGGTTCCATCTTTGTGTATCATGAGACTCAGTTTGCCCAGATTCTGTTAAGAACCTGTGCTCGTGAGGAATGCTGGGCTGCAGTCTTGTTAACGCCATTTTCTGAGTTGGTATCGGATGGCTGGCCTCAACCCCGATGGAAACTTCCCCCCTCTTTAATTGTCTTGGAAGAGTTTGTGTCAAATTTGTAGTGCTTATTCCTTAAATATCTCGTAGAATTCACCAATTAAACCACTTGAGCCTTGAATTCTAAGAATTTTTCCCCCTTAGAAGTTCCATTTTATTGATCTATGGCTATTCCAATTGTCTAGTTCTTGAGTGAGCTTCAGTGGTTTGTCTTTTCGAACCAGAGGACTGAGCCAAGGTGCTCTGCCATTGAGCCACAACCCAGCCCTTTTCATTTTGAGATAGGTCCCTGCTAAGCTGCTCACGCTGGCCTTGAAATTGACCCTCCTGCCTCAGCCCCCAGACTTCTGGGATCACAGTGTGGCCATCGAGCCCAGCCTGCAGTTTGGGTCCATTTTCTCCAGGCTGACAGGGCTTTTGGCCTGATGTCTTCCCAGCATTTCTCATCTCCCTGCAGATGCCCTTGGGCTGCTGTGGTCTCTCACTCCTGACTAGAGGTGTGTTGGTTGGATCCACCTTCTTGTTTGAAGAGCAGGTTTTGGCTGGCTGGTGGGAGCCGAGTTTGGATAGAGAGGAGTTCTAGAGCATCTCAGGTGTAGCTGTCTCATATGCCGATTAAAGCTTCAGAGGCCTGGGGCCAGCAGAGGCCCCCTGAGGGCAGCTCCTTGGGATGGGGGAGTCACCCTCCCTCTTACGCCCGGCCTCTCTGTGTGCTGCTGTGCGGTCTCTTTCCGCAGTTTCCGTAAAGAAGTCCACCAAAAGCACATGCAGTGTTAAAAGTGATCAAAAAGCTAAGTAGAGCGAGTCTTGGGTTCATGAATTAGAAGGCTTAATATTGTTTCATAGCAATTTGCATTGATTTATAGATTTCATGCAATCCTTATCAAAGTCCCACCTGGCTTCTTTACAAAATTTTGATAAGCTGAACCTTTGATAAGCTGAACCCATGGAAATACAAGGGACCCAGAATGGGCAAAGCAATTTTAAAAAGGAGAACAAAATTGGGAGACTCACCTTTTTGATTCTAAGACTCCCTGTCAGGCTACAGAAATCAAGTTGTGTGGTCCCATCCTAAGGACAGACAGAGACCAGGGGAAAAGGATCGAGAGCCCCGAAATAGGCTCAGACATTCGTGGTTGGTGTCCCACAAGGGTGCCCGGCAATCCAGTGGAGAAAGAACCATCTTCAGTAAGTGGTGCTGGGTGACGTGTGCTGCAGAGGCAGCTGTGGGACCCCGCCTCGCACAAAACCCAACTCAGAACGCACCAACTCAGATGCCCAAGAGAGCTCCAGGATCCTGAGCCGCTGCCCTCCAAGGAAGCCCAGAGCCAGGTCTGTGTAGTGTGGGCCTGGCAGGTGACACCAACAGCACTGGCAACCAGAGAGACGGGTGGAC